>NC_057862.1:232661113-232969976 GCF_019393635.1 Dromiciops gliroides
GCCTCTCTAGGTCTTGTTTTCCTCACCTGCAAAATGACAAATTTAGACTAAACAATCTCTAAGATCTCTTCCTCCCTTGCACCCAGAAAGTTAGAAAAGAGGACAAAAGATAGGAATAATCCATGTTGGAGGGGCTGTGGAAAGACAGGTACACTAATATACTGTGGATAAAGATGTGAATTAGTCCATTCTGAAAGTCTATTTAGACTTATGCTTAAAAAGTGACCAAAATATCCATACCTTTGACCCAGAGGTCCCACTGCTTAGTCATATACCACAAGGAAATCCAAGACAAAATGTACACTAAAATATTCATGGCAGCACTTTTTGTTGCAGCAAAGAATGTGGGCAGCTAGGTGGTACAGTGGATAAAGCACTGGCCCTGGATTCAGGAGGACCTGAGTTCAAATCCGGTCTCAGACACTTGACACTTACTAGCTGTGTGACCCTGGGCTAGTCACTTAACCCTCACTGTCTCCCCGCCCCCCCCCCACCCACACACACACAAAGCAGAGAATGAGAGGCAAAGTAGGCACCCATAGATTAAGGGTAGCTAAATGAATTAGATAAATATAATGGAATATCACTAAACCATAAGAAACAATTAATATGGGGGCAGTTAGGTGGTGCAGTGGATAAAGCACCGGCCCTGGATTCAGGAGGACCTGAGTTCAGACCCGGCCTCAGACACTTGACACTTACTAGCTGTGTGACCCTGGGCAAGTCACTTAACCTTCATTGCCCCACAAAAAAAAAAAAAAAACAATGAATATGAAAAAATTTAGAGAAGCACAGGAAAATTTATAAGAACTGATATAAAAGGAATTAAGTGATCCAAATACTGGTATTTTGTTTCCAAATTCAATAATAATTCTTCTATCTACCCCATATCAGTTGGTCAGCAGCTTAGTGTGTTTTGGTAATTCACAAAAAAGTCTACAGCTCCTGGAAGTTTGTCTGGAAAGAACATATTCAGACTATCATCCCCATCCAGGTCTCCTCTTCCCCTAGAACCTTGGATTCCACCCCTGGGGTTCTTTTTTTTTTTTTTTAAGTGAGGCAATTGGGGTTAAGTGACTTGCCCAGGGTCACACAGCTAGTAAGTGTTAAGTGTCTGAGGCCGGATTTGAACTCAGGTCCTCCTGAATCCAGGGCCGGTGCTTTATCCACTGTGCCACCTAGCTGCCCCCGCACCCCTGGGGTTCTAATAGGTGAGCCTTTACATTATTACAACCTCTGACCAAGATAGCTGCCTCAATGGACAGGAAACCACCCAGTTCCCATATGTCTGCTACAGCAAAAATCTGAAATTCACAACAGACCAAATGATGATCAAGAAAGCCAATCAGAATTTTAGTAATTGATTTCTTCAACCCCAGAAGTGCACAAAAAGGTTGGCCAAGAACCTGTAGGCAATAGGATAAGGGGCTACCAGCAAGACAACACTAGTGCAAAAAAAAACCCCAGCCCAGCTTTCCAGAAAAAAACAGAGACAGACCAGAACCACCTATGGCCTATAAGACTCTATGTTCAAAAAATATTTATAGCTGCTCTTTACGAGGTAGCAAGGAATTGGAAGTTGAGGGGATGCCCATCAATTGGGGAATGGCTGGACAAGTTGTGGTATATGAATACAATGGAATAATATTGTGCTGTAAGAAATGATGAGCAGGAGGAGTTCAGAGAAAACTGGAGGGTCTTGCATGGGCTGATGATGAGTGAGATGAGCAGAACCAGAAGAACATTGTACACAGTATCTTCAACATTGAGTGTTGATCTACTGTGATGGACTATATTCTTCTCATCAATGCAATAGTACAGAAGAGTTCCAGGGAACTCATGATAGAAGAGGATCTCCAAATCCAAGAAAAAAAAAAAAAGAACTGTGGAGTATAGATGCTGAATGAACCATACTATTTCTTTTGTTTTTGGTGCTGTTGGTTTTTTTTTTCTATTTTGAGTTTTTTCATCATTGCTCTGATTTTTTTCTCTTATAACAAGACTAATGCAGAAATAGGATTAATGTTATTATGTGTATATATATATATGTGTATGTATAAATATATATATGTATATAGATATATATAGATATAACCTATATCAGATTACCTGCTGTCTAGGGGAGGGGGGAGGGAGGGAGAAAAATCTGAAATTGTAAAGGTTGTATAAACAAAAGTTGAGAACTATCTTTACATGTAATGGAAAAAATAAAATACCTTATATGTAAAAAAAAAAAAGACTCTATGTTCAGAAGAAGCTGGAGTAAAGGGCCCCTTGAGAAAGACCCAAAGAGGTTAGAAGCCCCAGGGTGGACAGAAAGACCCTGAGTAGGGACCTTGGAAACTACAGACAGAGGCAGTGACCAGAACTACAGAGGAGAGCTTGAATCAAGACAGGTCAGGTGCTTCAAGGTCCTTTGAATTTTATGAATACTGTAAAGGTCCCTGAAGGGTTCTGAACCTCAATGACCCAAAGGTGCCTAATGAAGGAAGAAGGAGGGCAGTGTAAGAAGACAATCACCCAGGGTGAGACCAAGTGGAGTCAACCATCCAACAGGATTGGAGGTGAAGTCTAGCCCTAACAGAGAACCCTAAACCAGGAACTATATCCGAAGAGAGAATTAGATTAAAGGAAACATCAACCAGAAAAAAAATTATTGTAGACCAAGAGTTCCCAAAAAGAAGTATACAGCTGTGACCTCTACAAGCAGTGGCTCAAAGGGAAAAGAAACATTTTTCCATAAAGTTTACATGAATACCTAGAAGAAATACAGCAAGAGTTATAAATAAATAAAAACTCTAGACAAAAAAATTTAGAAGGAAAATAAATAGCTCAGAAGAGAAGGAAGTAAAATTTACTCAAGTAATGGAATCTCTAAAAAGTAGAATAGATTGAACAGAATTGAACAGCTCCATGAGATAGCAAGAAATACCAGAACAAAATCAAAAGATAGGGGAAATGGAAGATATCTTGTATTAAAAACAACTCCCCTGGGAAAAAAGTTGAGAAGAGATAATTAAAAATCACTGGACCTTCTGAAAACCATGATTTATTAATATTTTTTAAAAGCCTGGACACTGTATTTCAAGAAATCATAAATGAAAACTGCCCATATTTCTTAGGATGGACTAGAAGGCATAGTGAAGATAGAAAGACTTTACCAATAACCTCTTGGAAAAAAGAAAGGAAAAGGAAAAGTCCCAAGCCAAAACTTCCAAATCAAAGAAAAAATACTGAAAAGAAGCAGAAAGACGCAGTTCAAGAACCAAGAAACCAGTCAGGATCACACAAGACCTGGCAGCTTCTACTATAAACAAGAGACCTTGGAAAGAAGCAGAACCAGGAGAACAATTTGTTAAAGGATGACAATACTATTGGTTTTGTTTTTTGTTTTTTAGCCAGGCAATGAAGGTTAAGTGACTTGCCCAGGGTCACAGAGCTAATAAGTGTCAAGTGTCTGAATCCAGATTTGAATCCAGAGCCAGTGTTTTATCCACTGTGCCACCTAGCTGCCCTGTGATGACAATACTATTTTAGGGGCCAAAAATTATAGCTATCATATCTAAAATCTAATGAGTGGTCACCTTAAATTAGAAAACGTATAGCACCAATCTTTGGGCATTAAGTATTTATTAAAGTATATTAGGAGTTAGTAAAGAGAAACAAGTGGATAAAGTATCCCTATTCTGCCTGTCCCTCCTGCCTCTGCGGCCAAGCTGAGGTCCTGCAAATGCAAGAGCCGCTCCTCAGCAGCTTCTCCCAGAACCTCCTATGAAACAGGAAACAGGGCCGTCCAAACACACACACACACACACACACACACACACACACACGCACACACACGCACGCACACACACACACACAGCTCCAAGCTAATTGGCTTGTAACTTTGATTGACACAACTAACAGGCAGTAACTTCCGGATGCTAAAGTCACATGGTTTTCAAGTCACATGCTTTCTCCTCATGGTGGAGCTTCCCTGCAATATCTTTCTCAACAGATTGGTAGCACTCTAAATCTCACACTAAAAAAGAAAAACAACTCTGAAAGACAGAAGAACCCTGATCAATGAAATGATAATAGCATCTCCAACTACCAGACACAAGGTGCAGAAAGAAACATACATTTTTGGACATGGTCACTATGTGAATTTATTTTGCTTGACTACGGTAACTTGTTATACAGGGTTTTTTCTTTCACTCAGTTTTTATTGGGAGACAAGAGGAGACATCCAGGAAAGAGGGAGAGTTGACAATCGTGACACCAATAAAAGAGCCACTGAAACATTTTTTAAATGCACAGAAGAGAATAGAAAGAGGTTCTGAAGAAAGTATAAACAAGCAGGACAATTTGGAAAATAACTTCTAGAATTATATACTTTTTTAAAAAAGCAATTAGTAGGGGCAGCTAGGTGGCGCAGTAGATAGAGCACCGGCCCTGGATTCAGGAGTACCTGAGTTCAAATCCGGCCTCAGACACTTGACACTTACTAGCTGTGTGACCCTGGGCAAGTCACTTAACCCCAATTGCCTCACTAAAAAAAAAAAAAAAAGCAATTAGTATTCTGCCATGGATATGGATTTGCCCTTTTGTTTGGTGCTTAAGTTCAAAATAAAAAAGTAAAAATTTTAAAAAGAAGATCACACACACACACACACACACACACACACACACACATATACACACACACACTTCGCAGACATCATGGCTCTCCTAGTCCCTCCTGTCCCATAACTCTCTAAGCAAGGAAGCTAAAGGTTTTTTCTGCATACACATGTGTGCATGCACATGTGCACATACACATATACACACAGACTTCCTTTACCCAGAACCTACTAGTGTTTTGCACACAGCAGGAGCTCAATAAATAGAGTATCTGTTGATTGATTCACTCATTACCTTAAAGACTAAACAGTACCATGCACGCAGTGGGTGCTTAATAAATATTTGTTGTTGTTGATGATGATGATGATACCCCCCAAAGGTCATTAACATAATAGTCATTCAAATTAACTCCAGCGGGAAGCTTTTCAGGGTTGCCAATTAGGAAGAAAATAATGTGAAAGTATTTCCAGAGTCAACAAAGCACAGAGGCATAAATATATTCTAACCCCATAACATCAACCTGCAGCCTGGCCTGTGTCCACTAACCTAACTATTACAGATACACACCTAACAATCCCCAGTGGCCTGAGGCCAAGTAGAGAAACCAACAAACTACCATGAGGACCTCATACCCATATATCTGCCCTATCCCTATCGGAGGGCCACTGATGGTAATGGTGCATGTTCAAATATACATCTTCTGTAATAAGACAACTCCCAAAATTAACTTCTTCGTTGAAGAGATAAGAAGCCTCTAAGGCCAGCTTCCAGAAAATTTGCTTCTGGTTTTCCTCTCTGCTTCAACTAAATAATTCACGGTGTAGAATTAAGCATTACTTTTTTTTTTTTTTTTGTGGGGCAATGGGGGTTAAGTGACTTGCCCAGGGTCACACAGCTAGCAAGTGTCAAGTGTCTGAGGCCGGATTTGAACTCAGGTACTCCTGAATCCAGGGCCGGTGCTTTATCCACTGCGCCACCTAGCCGCCCCCTAAGCATTACTTTTAACTTGACTCAAGCTAGAGATTGACAAGAGTCACATTCCCGCCCCTATTTATTTCTTTATTCAGATGTGTGATTTCAATGGCATAGTGAACTCTCAGTGAGGAAGCATCCTCTCCCAGTGCAGATCAATAACTTGACTTGTAGTCTTAGATAGTGAATCTGTTTTCCTCTTCCCCGATCTACCTCTCATATACCCATTATAGAGGTACAGGCCAAGGCTGCTGGGAGAGGACAATCTGAGATGGTATTCACAGCATTAACCCTACCGAACAACAAGTGAGTCTCTCTTCAGTCTCTTTCAGCCCCGGGGATGTCAGACCTTAGATCCTTTCTTTCATTCACACATCCTTCTCTGGCTGCCAGTAATTCCTTGAGGCTCACAGATTCAAAGAATCAGAGATGAAAAAAAACTTACAGACATCTAGTTCAACCTGTGTCTGAAACAGGAATCTCCTCTACTATGCGCCTAAGAGTCAGGGGCAGCTGGATGGCACAGTGGATAAAGCACCAGCCCTGGATTCAGGAGGACCAGCCTCAGACACTTGACACTTACAGCTGTGTGATCCTGGGCAAGTTCCTATGTGCCTAAGACTCATCCAACACAATGCTCAAATGTATGTCTCTCAACAGACAACTCACTACTGTTAAGGGGCTAAAATTCTAGCTAAACTGTCTAAAATATCTAATGAGTGGTCGCCAATAAATTATAAGCTTTAGCAAGAGTTAGCCTTTTAAGCATTTATTAAGGAGAATAAGAATTTGGTAAAGAGAGAGAGAAAGGCCTAGCTTCATCTATCTGTTAAAAGGAGAGTGCATTCTTAGCTCTGCTCTCCGCCAGAGTCCACAGGAAAGAGCCAGAGTCAGAGCGCCAGGCTCCCCCTTCTTCCTCCCACAAGCAAACATCAGTTCCTGACGCCAAAGAAAAGATGCATGGTCTTGCCCTCAAAGACCTTCACCTCATGGACAGAGCTCTTCTACAGTAAGTCTCCAGCAGGTGGCGTCATTCCAATCGTTACACTACCTAACCATGCTACTTGTCAGAAAGCTCTTCCATAAGCTGGGCCAAATATGCCTTGCTATAACAGATACCTATTGATCCCAGTTCTGCCCCCCACCCCCACCCCTGGAGACATATGTAATAAGTCCAATCACTGTTCACTACAATAGCTCTACAAATATTCAAAGGCCGCCATCATGTCCCCAGGAAGTCATCTCTCTTCTCAGGACTAAACACTTTCAGCTCCTTGAAATATTATTCTTAGGAGGCAGCTAGGTGGCACAGTGGATAAAGCACCGACCCTGGATTCAGGAGGACCTGAGTTCAAATTTGACCTCAGACACTTGATACTTACTAGCTGTGTGACCCTGGGCAAGTCACTCAACCCTCTTTGCCCCGCTTCCCCCTGCAAAAAAAAAAAAAAAAAAAAAATATATATATATATATATATATATATATATATATATATATATCTTATCACATGGTTTCACTGGAGTCCATTAGACAAATTCTAGTTTGTTAATGACCCTCTTACAATATAACGAATGGAATTAGGCTTAGTATTCTGTTTGGTACCTGACCCAGTGGGGCTACCCCATCCTCAGAAGAGGATACTATATCCTCTGGAGCCTTGCTGAGTCACAGAGACACTGCCATACTGGTGCCAACCTTGGAAGTATTTCTCTAAGTCACTGCCTATTGTGTCTCTTCTCCTGGCACCCGGAACCCAGAAATGCTGGCTTGACAGGTAAGATAATTATGTTTTACCCTTCAGCTCTTTCCTTTATCGGATACACTGGGAACTGACTTAGGAGGACAATTCTGTAGTTTTCAGATCTGTTTTCTCAGTGCCAACCCATTCCCCATTTATCAGACGGCAGCCCCCATTTGTAGATGCTCCTCAAGACTATCTTGTACCCTAAGTCTTAAATATCCCTCTTACCCAATGTCAATTACCCTAAGTCTCCCCATCCTCCAGCCCCTTATCTGATGCAAGTCTGTATAATTCCTCACTGAATCTCTGGAGGCTGTCAACTACTGCAGAAGATGGAGCTAAGCTGTCCTTCAGATGACTCCTACAACCACAGATGTAACTTCTTGTCAACATCACCTCCTCTCTGGGTTCCCCTAAGGCAGACAATTCTCTTTTGTTTTCTGTCCCCAGAGCTGCAAAACCCTGCTGGGGGCCTGAAAGCAGATGTTTAGCTGAACTACACTGGCAGAAGGGGAGAGGAGGAAGCAAATAATGGCCATGAACCACCAAGTAGGTGATACTGGCAGGATGGGAGAGAGAAAAGGAGATGCGGAGGAAGCAGTGGTTCCCAGCTCTCTGTGCTTAGACACCAACCTACTGTAAGAGGTTGGAGTATGATCATGGCATTGAAATAGAGTTTTACTCAAGCATATTCCCCTCCCAGGGGGAACGAGAAGTCACTGCACCTCAGACCTGGGTCACTGATTTAGAGTTAGAGAGCAATCCATCCCGGGGGCAGCTAGGTGGCGCAGTGGATAAAGCATCAGCCCTGGATTCAGGAGGACCTGAGTTCAAATTCGACCTCAGACACTTGATACTTACTAGCTGTGTGATTCTGGGCAAGTCACTTAACCCTCATTGCCCCACAAAAAAAGAAAAAAGAAAAAAGAAAAAAGAAAGCAATCCATCCTAACCCCATTATATTACAGAGAAGTAAACTGAAGCTCAGAAAGGTTAAGTGACTAAACCAAAGTCCCATGGGTAGTAAGGAACAGCTGGTGGCACAGCGGATAGAGCCCTGGGTCTTGAGTCAGGAAGACCTGAGTTCAAATCCAGCCTCAGACATTTACTATGCAAGTCTGGGAAAGGCACTAAACTTATGTTTCTCTCAGTTTCTTCCTCTCTAAAATGAGAATAATAATAGCACCTACTTCCTAGGATTGTTATGAGGATCAAATGAGCTAATGAGTGTATAGAACTTAGCACAGTGCCTGACACAATGTAGGTTCTACATGGTAGGTAGGTAGGTAAGTAGGAGTGGTAGTGGTAGTATTAAGTGGCAAAGCCAGAGTTCAAACCTAGACCCTTTGGCTCCAAATCTAGTGTTCTTTTCACTATACAACATTGTCTCTTGACAAGTTCCATTCTCCACAATAAATATGATTAATTCCCTATTCTCTGCCACCTCCCCCCAACCCCTTCTCTGGCCCTGCCAGTTTCCTGGAGTTTAAGTAGCACATACCAAGTTGGGGATAAAGAAAATATTCAGCCCCTCTTGCTTATACATACTAGTCCTAGCATACTGGGCACACAGCGACAGCCTGGGACCCCAGTGACTTGAAGCTGCCCCAGTGTAGGATTCAGTGGGAAGGAAAGTAATTAACCTCTCTCAATTGGTTTTTCACTGACAAAGCAGTTCTGAAGCCAACAGAGTTATCTTGGGGACAGAGTCTTCATCTATTCAGAGCCATCCCAGGCACACACTGTCCCCAGAACACACACAACCAACAAGAGTGTATCAGCACCTCGGGCAGCTGCTTCTTAAATTAATAAAGCAGGGCACCATGGGATACGGCTTCTCCACCGGCATGCAAATACTGTACGGCAGAGATGGAGAAGATCCCCTCCTCCTCCCACCCTCACATTCCAGCCTCCAATCACCAACTGGCAGGGTCTCCATCTCCGTCTCCGTCTCCATCTCCATCTCCAAACCTGCTTTTCTCCAGCTAGACACAGCACTAACCATTTGGTCAGCGGGTCTTGAAACCTTTCCATGGGAGCTACTATGTTAAGTGAGCTCAGGTCAGTCCCAACAGCTGCTCACCTTTGATTTGAGTTGTGCATACTCCTCTGAGCCATAAGGAACACTCCGGAGGGAAGTGAGGTAGTCATAACTGATGACAGCAGTCTGTAAACCAAGGAAGGACAGAGACATTCTTAGTGCCCTGACACAATGTATTTGTTCTAACCTTGATGTTGTTACCTGCTTGGTACCACATAATTGATATGGCATGTCCTTACCCCTAAAATACACTTAGCCCTCAGACTTGTATCTGCAAGAGGCAAACAACATACTGTGCATCCATGTATTAATAATAAGCTAAAACTTTTTTTTTTTTTTAGTGAGGCAATTGGGGTTAAGTGACTTGCCCAGGGTCACACAGCTAGTAAGTGTTAAGTGTCTGAGGCCGAATTTGAACTCAGGTCCTCCTGAATCCAGGGCCAGTGCTCTATCCACTGCGCCATCTAGCTGCCCCTAAAACTTATTTTTTTTTGTTACTTTAAGGTTTGCAAAGAACTTTACACATATTATCCCATTCAATTCTTATATCAACCCTGGGAGTTAAGTGCTATTATTAGCTTCATTTACAATTGAGGAAGCTGAGGTTGAGAGAGGTTAAATTACTTGCCCAGAGTCATGCAGCTATTAAGTCTCTGAGGCAGGATTCAAATTCAGGTCATCCTGATTTCAAGTCCAACACTCCATCCAATAAGTCACCTTTTTGTTGTTACTGTTCAATCATTTCAGTTGTGCCTGCCTCTTTGTGACCCCATTCAGAGTTTTCTTGGCAAAGATACCGGAGTGGTTTGCCATTTCCTTCTAAGCTCCTTTTACAGATAAGCAAACTGAGGCAAACAAGGTTAAGTGACTTGCCCAGAGTCACACAGCTAGTAAGTGTCTGAGGCCAGATTTGAAATCCAGAAGATGAATCTTCCTGACTCTAGTCCCAGCACTCTATCCATTGGGCCACCTAGCTGCCCAATAAGGCACCCAGATAACAAACAGAGAGCCCTACTATGTGCCAGGTGTTGTACTAGTGCTCGAGGATCACAGACTAAGTTGGAAGGGAGACAGCTATATGGCATATTGGAAAGTATGCTGATATAATGATCCAAGGTAATTCCAAAAGACTCATGATGGAAAATGTTATCCATATACAGAGAAAGAATTGGTGGAGTCTGAATGCAGATCGAAGCATATTATTTTCACTTTTGTGTGTGTGTGTGTTTTTTTTCCTTTTGCTCTGTGTCTTCTTATAGAATGTGACTAACATAGAAATGTTTTACACATATATAACCTATATCAAATTGCTCACTGTCTTAGGGAGAGAGAAAATTGGGAACTCAAAATTTTATTTAAAAATAAATGTTAAAAATTGTCTTTAGGGGCAGCTAGGTGGCGCAGTGGATAAAGCACTGGCCTTGGATTCGGGAGGACCTGAGTTCAAATCCAGCCTCGGAAACTTGACACTTAACTAGTTGTGTGACCCTGGGCAAGTCACTTAACCCCAATTGCTCCACCAAAAAAAAAAAAAATTGTCAGGGCAGCTAAGTGGCGCAGTGGATAGAGCACCAGCCCTGAAGTCAGGAGGACCTGAGTTCAAATCCGGCCTCAGACACTTAACACTTACTAGCTGTGTGACCCTAGGCAAGTTAACCCCAATTGCCTCACCAAAAAAAAAAAAAAAAAAATTGTCGGGGGGCAGCTAGATGGCGCAGTGGTTAAAGCATCGGCCCTGGATTCAGGAGTACCTGAGTTCAAATCCAGCCTCAGACACTTGACACTTACTAGCTGTGTGACCCTGGGCAAGTCACTTAATACCCTATTGCCTGCAAAAAAAGAAGAAAAAAAAAATTGTCTTTACATGTAACTGAAAAAAATAAAATACTATTTAAAAGGAAAGTGGGCTGGCATGCAACCATGTAATATGATTTACATGATATTTCTGCAGCACATATGTAGCCTGTCTATGTAAGTAATCTTTCCTAAAGTCTCCACAAAGAGGCTTTAACTTCAATTCATTCCCACTGAGAAAACCTACCGTGGCTACAGCTCTGCCTATCCTGACTGCTCCAAAATCATTGGGGTCTAAGTACTTGTTATTGTAGAGGTAGAAGCCAGAGGAAGCCAGGGCCATGCTGGTCCAAGAAACAATTTTCAGTGTCCTCCTGGCCATATTAACTGTCAGCCCCTGAAAAAGAGAAAACAAAAGATACCACATATATAGAATGATTTTACAGATATATACATATTTGTATCTAATGGTAACCATCTCTAGGGCGGGGGTGGGGGAAAGAAAAAAAGGGGAAAAAAGAAATATACACGATAACCTTATTATATATTTAAGAGGAATAGTGAGTTGTACATAATAGATTTGCAGTTTCATGTGTAATCATCTTTTTATTATACTATGTTATGGGAATGCTTGCTTTAGTCCATAAATTTAAAATATATATTTTTTAAAAGACCAGAATGTTTCTTTTCTTCCATGCAGAGGTACTTGGGAACAAAGTAAGCTGGAATAGCAGTAAGATGGGGCACTTGCCTTGGGGTCAGGAAGGCTGGGTTCAAATTCCACCTTAGACACTTACTAACTTGTAACCCAGAATAAGCACTTAGCCTCTTTCTGACTCAGTTTCCTCAGCCATAAAAACAAGGAGGTTGAATTCAATAGCTTCTAAGGTTCTTTCCAGCTTTAAATCTGTGGTCCTGTTTCTGTGATAGTATCTCATACGCAGGTGAACCACAGCAAAATGATAGAAAACCAAAGTCATCTATCCATAGGAATCTAACTTCAGAAAAGGATGACTGGTCAGAATGGGCATGTTAAGCCCTACACATCTGGCCAATTTTCCAGATGTTTGGGTTTTATAAAAAACAATAATAATGATGAGCTTTTTTGACTCCTTTTGTTTTTCCCTCATAGTCATTTCTAAACCAGAGCTCTCTGACTCTGAAACAGACCCTCTATCCACTATGCCATGTTGTCTCTCCTTTCCCATGGAAATAGGGGAACATTGGTATATAGACCTTTCTCATGTATAGGGGGGAATGTTGTCATGTACAGACATATACCCCTCCATTCCTATGTATATGAAGGAATGTTGGCATGAAGAAGCATGTATCTCTCCTTTCTCTTGCCTATGGGGGAACAATGGCATTGTAGAGACATCTTATGTGCCTACATTTACTCAACTAGGTACATACATAGCTAAATTTACTCCACTATAACAAAAGCAAAGGAACGTGCTCAATCGGACTAAAAACTCCTTAAAGACAGGCACTGTGCTTTTTACTTCTTTGTGTCATCCTTCACAGTCATTAGCACAATGCCCTGAACAGTAGGAGGCCCTTGTTAAAAGTTTGCAGATTTGGTCGACTTCATTAATCTAATCATGTGTTGATGTAGGGGACCCAGATCCAAATCAATGCTCCAAAAGATATCAGTCCCTGCCCACCTGCACTCTCTTTTCTCACGTCTTCTATCTGATCCACCAAAAATCAGACAGTGTCCCTCCTCCAAAGTGCTGTTGTTCTTTAGTTGTTTTTCAGTCGTGTCTGACTCTTCATGACCCCATTTGGGGTCTCCTCAGCAGATATACTGGAGTGGTTTGCCATTTCCCTCTCCAGCTTATTTTATAGATGAAGAAACTGAGGCAAACAGGATTAAGTGACTCACTCAGGATCACACAACTAGTAAGTGTCTGAGGGCAGATTTGAACTCAGAAAGATGAATCTTTCCTAACTTTAGGCCTGATACTCTATCCACTGTGACAACCAGCTGTCCTCCTCTGTGAGCCCTGGCAGTTAAAGTGCTATTCCCCTTTTGATGCCTAAGAGGGGCATAGAAATCTCACACTCAGGCCTAGGCCTGAACTTGAGCTGAAGCCACTGACAAGGAAGAAGCCCCAGACCTCCAGCTCTCCAGAAGACTAATCCAGATCTTTGCTGTTGTTATTGTTCAGTCGTTTCCCTTGTGTTGGACTCTTCATGACCCCATTTGAAGTTTCCTTGGCCATTTTGCAAGTCTTTAGGGCAGTGCCAGGATTCGGTCCAACTTAAATTTAGACTATTAGCCTCTCACCCTATGCCTCAATTCCCCCTTGACCACCAGCACATTCAGCCTTTCTCCCAGCCTGGCACACCAGGCAGTATTAATAAAAAACAAAATATGCCACTGTTTTATTTAGATAATAATGGTACACATTTATGTTGTGATTTACCAAATTACTTTATGTAATAATCTCAATCGTCAAATTTACTGGGAGTGAGCATGATGTAGTGGAAAGGTAATTGAGTCTGGGGTCACAGGACCTAAGTCTAAGTCCTGGCCCTGCTACCTTCCTTCCTTCCTTCCTTCCTTCCTTCCTTCCTTCCTTCCTTCCTTCCTTCCTTCTTTTGGTGAGCCAATGAGGGTTAAGTAACTTGCCTAGGGTCACACAGCTAGTAAGTGTCAAGTGTTTGAGGCCGGATTTGAACTCAGGTCCTCCTGAATCCAGGGCCGGTGCTCTATCCACTGTGCCACCTAGCTGCCCCTGGCCCTGCCATTTTCTACCAGCATGACCTTCCCCAAGATCCTAAATAATAGCTAGGCTTTATAGAAAGCCATTTTATTTATATAAATTTATTTATATATAAAGCTACTTATATATAAGACTTGCAAAAAACTACATTATCTCATTTGAACCTCACAACAACCCTGTAAAGTACTGTTATGATCTCTGTTTTACATATGGGGAAACTGAGGCTGAGAAAGATTAAGTAATTTGCCCAAGGTCCCACAGCTAGTAAGTGAAGGAAATAGTATATGAATTCAGGTCTTCCTGACTCAAAAACCAATACTCTTATCCACTGAATTGCCTAGCTAACTCTGAGCCTCGGTTTCCTCATCTGTACAATGGAACACTTGAACTAGATAACCTGTAGGGTTCCTTTGACTCCAGCTCTACATATATGATCCCATGACCAAACAGGCATTTATTAAGTGCCTGCTATATGCCACGTACTAGGTAAGGTTCCGAGGTTACAAAGATAAAAATGAAACAGGTATTGCCCTCAAGGACCTTACAATCTATCAGGAAGTATTTCAAGTACTTCTGCGCTTTACTAACTTAAAACTGCACTCTGACTTTTGGAGTACCCTAATGCCCATGAACTAATGTAATGAGGAAACTAAGGCTCAGAGAGATTTAAGTGATTTGCCCAAAGTCCCTCAGCTATGTGACAGTCAGGACTTGTACTCAGGTCCTTGACTACATATAAAAATACTCTTGCTATCACAGTCCAGGTAGTCATAAAGGCCGTTGTTCCTTTCTTTTTCTAAAAAAGAAAAGTTAAAAAAACAAAAACAAAACCCTCATACACTCAAATTTATGAGTAAAAGCCATCCTAAAAGAAGCAAGGCTGCCAAACTCACCCCGCCCCCCCCCCACCTTCTCCCTCTTCTCACTGCTGACGCTGCTGACAATTATTATAAAAGAAGGTTTAGGGAGCTAATCAGCCTGAGTTGTTTACCTAGGTTTCATTTATTGGTTCAAATGGTTGGGATCAGTTCCCTGCACTGCAGGAAAGGGGTTAGGCTTTTAAATGCCCTTTTTTAATTGAAAAATAAATTTAAAGCCTGCTTTCAAGGACACTCTTTTTTGTTGCACCAAAGTCATAAAATTCTCTCTATTCCCATGTCACTTTACAAAGACTTTTTAATAAGCCAAGCCTACATTTCAGAGGTGTTCCCAAGCAATTTGATGTACAGGGACAAAAACATTCCTCCACTCCTCAAATAAAACTCCAGCTGGTACTAGACCTGGATTTTTTTTTTTTAATGGCACAGTAGAAAATGCTGGAGGGGCTGTGGGAAAACAGGGACATTAATGCACTGTTGGTGAAGTTGTGAGCTGGTCCAGACATTCTACAAAGCAATTTGGAACTACTCCTAAAAAGTTACTAAACAGTGCATACCCTTTGCCCCAGTGATACCACTTCTACGTCTATGCAGCAAAGAGTTGAAAGAAAGAGAGAAAGGACACATATGTACAAAAATATTCACAGTAGCCATTTTTGCAGAGGCAAAGAACTGAAAACAGAGGGGGTGCCCATCAAAGAGAGAATAGCTGAACAAGTTATGGCATATGAATGTAATGGAGTACTGTTGTGGCATAAGAAATGATAAAGGGGATGATTCCAGAAGAATCTAGAATGATTTGTGTGAACTGAGGTAGCATGAAGTGAGCAGAGCCTAGAGAATTTATAAAATAATAACAATCTTGTAAAGTCAACATTGAAGGCCTTAAGAACTGTAATCAACACAATGACTGACTATGATTCTAGAGGACTCATAATGAAACATGTTGTCCACCTCCTGGCAAATGATTTAGAGTACAAAATTTTTTGTTTGTTTGTTTGTTTTTGGTGAGGCAATTGGGGTTAAGTGACTTGCCCAGGCTCACACAGCTAGTAAGTGTCAAGTGTCTGAGGCTAGATTTGAACTCAGGTCCTCCTGAATCCAGGGCCAGTACTCTATCCACTGCGCCACCTAGCTGCCCCTAGAGTACAAATTAAAGCCTATTTGGAGGGGGTAGGGAGGAGACCAATATGGGGATTTGCTTTGCTTGACTGCAGGTATTTGTTACAAGGATTTTTGCTTTCCTTTTTTCTCACTGGGGGAGGTAGGAGGAAGAGTAGATGGATTTTAGTTAAACAACAACAACAAAAAAAAAAACAACCAAAATTTAATTTTAAAATGATATAGTGGGGCAGCTAGGTGGCGCAGTGGATAGAGCACCGGCCCTGGAGTCAGGAGTACCTGAGTTCAAATTCGTCCTCAGACACTTAACACTTACTAGCTGTGTGACCCTGGGCAAGTCACTTAGCCCCAATTGCCTCACTTAAAAAAAAAAAAAGACATAGTAAAAAGAGCACTGGTTCTGGACTCAGAGGGCCTGGGTTCAAATCCTAGCTCTCCTACTCATAACGTGACCATAATCTCTCTGGGTTTCAGCTTTCTCATTTGCAAAATGAGGGCTAGATGTTGGACTAGATGCCCTTTGAGGTCCCTTGAGCTCTAAATTTATGAATAATTATGACAAACTCATGTAATAAACCCATAATTAACTACAATTTATGTTGCTTTAAGGGTTACAGTGTACAATTCCTAACAACTTACTGAGAAAGGTAGTGAAAGCATTTATTACTTTCATTTATACATTCTTTTTTTTTTTTAGTGAGGCAATTGGGGTTAAGTGACTTGCCTAGGGTCACATAGGTAGTAAGTGTCAAGTGTCTGAGGCCAGATTTGAACTCAGGATCTCCTGAATCCAGGGTTGGTGCTCTATCCACTGCGCCACCTAGATGCCCCTATTACTTTCATTTATAAATGAAGAAACTGAGGCTCAGGAGGTTTAAGAGATTTGCACACACAGCTCATAAACTATAGAATTTAAACCTAAGTAGATCTCCTACCATACTATGCTATGTTACTTTCGGCAATGTCTCCCCAAATCATCCCCACTCTACCAATTACCTACACTTCTATCCAATGATTCTGCCTGATGAGTAGGCCATTATTTTCATTTTACAGATGAGGAAACTGAGGCAGCCAGAAATTAAGTGACTTGCCTAGCATCACTACTCACAGGAAAGAAAGATCCTAGGAAGTCAGTGATTATAAACTACCAAGGTAGAAAAAAAGAAAAGATGGACTGTGCAATTCACATTGTATCAAACAACTGTTCCCTTTGCTAAAAATGACATGTGAAAATAAGGTTTCCATCCTCTATAACCTAAAGGACAAATGACACTAAAAGTTCTGACTTTTTATTTTCTTTCTAAAAGAGTATTTATTTTTTCCAATTCCATATAAAGACAATTTTTAATATTCATTTTTTTAAATTTTGAGTTTCAAAGTTCCTCTCTTCCTCCCTCATCTCCTCCACCCCAAGATGGTAAGCCATTTGACATAGATTATGTATGTGTAATCATGTAAAACATTCTTCCATATTAGACATGTTGTGAAAGAAGTAACAGACTAAAATGAAAAAAAAAGAAAAAAAAAGTGAAAATAATATGCTTTGATCTGCATTCAGACTCCATCAATTCTTTCTCTGGATGTGCACAGCATTTTTCATAATAAGTTCTTTGACTTGTCTTGTATCATTGTATTGCTGAAAAGAACTAAGCCATTCATAGTTTATCATCATACAATGTTGCCCTTAACTGTGTACAATGTTCTCCTGGTTCTGCTCAATTCCCTTTGTATCAGTTCATGTAAGTCTTCCTAAGTTCTTCTGAAATCCACTTACTCATTATTACTTTAATCATTACAGCACAATAGTATTTCATTACATTCATAGACCACAACTTATTCAGCTATTTCTCAACTGATGGGGACCCTTTCAATTTCCAATTCTTTGCCACCACAAAAAAAGAGCTGTTAAAATATTTTTGTACAAATAGGAGTTCTGACCTCTTCTTCCCTAGCCCCTCCTTACCAGGAAGAAGCATCTCTTCACTTAAGAGTTTTCCAGCTATATTATTCTCTCAAAACATAATTCCTAGCTAGAATCTGGGCATCCTGGGGGTAACTAGGTCATGCAGTAGATAAAGCACCAGTCCTGGATTCAGGAGGACCTGAGTTCAAATCTGACCTCAGACATTTAACATTTACTAGCTATGTGACGCTGGGCAAGTCACTTAACCCTCATTGCCCCGCAAAAACAAACAAACAAACAAAAAAAGAATTGGGGCATCCTAAGGAAAAGGCAATATTTATGCCTCTTCCTATGGTCTGCTATGACAGATTGTCTGCAATTGTTTCAAAGGGGATTATGAAAATCTCAAAACAGAACTAATTCTCATAAAATCTCTGAATTTGAGAGTCCAAAAGGCCCTCGGTGTCCATTCAGTCCAACCTACATCCAAAAAGAATCCTTCACCATGAACTATCTGACAAATGGACATCCAAGTCTCTGCTTAAAAACCACCTGTGATGGAAAACCCACTACCTGTCAAAGCCCATCGCACTTTGGGACAGCTGATTGTTAGGAAGTTCCTCCTGACATAAAGACTAAATTCTCCCCTTTGCATTTTCCACCCACTACTTCTCGATCTACCCTCTGGAGCCAAGTAGAACAAGAATAAAATTCTTCTTGCATATACTTAAATACTTAATAAATACTTCAAATACTTAAAGTTAGCTATCATATCCCCATAACCCATCCTCCAGTTGTCTCTTCTCCAGGATAAACACCCCCAGTCCTTTCAATTAATCCTCATATGACATGGGCTCCTTCACCACAGTGGTTGCCCTCCTCTCAACATCGTCCAGTTCATCAATGCCATTCTTAAACTGTGGCAACCAGGACTAAATTTTATCTTATTAGATTCAGCCCAGTGTGTTAGCCTGTCAAGATCTTTCTGGATGCTGGTGATTGTCTAATGTGTCAGTTCTTCCTCCTAGATATGTGTCATCTGGAAATGTGACTAGCATACTATCTGTGCCTTTATTCAAGTCATTGATAAAAATGTTAAATTTCAATTCACTTTGGGGCAGCTAGATGGTGCAGTGGATAGAGCACCAGCCCTGGAGTCAGGAGTACCTGAGTTCAAATCCGGCCTCAGACACTTAACACTTACTAGCTGTGTGACCCTGGGCAAATCACTTAACCCCAATTGCCTCACTTAAAAAAAAAAAAAATTTCAATTCACTTTGATCAAACAAATTGTGATCTTCTAACAAGCTTGGTTATGTTATAGCTGTTCTGATTTTGTGTGAGCAGGAAGGGAATGGCACTGCAAAATGTAACAATAATAAAGGTTCAGTTCCCAAAAGGCTAGAAATCCCATAGAAAAACCTATGGATCAGAGGTACTAGCTGATAAAGGGTATCATAGGGGACGGTATCACAAATGTCAAGAGTCCAATAAAGCTGAACCAGGGCAAATGAACATCACCGATTAGTTCACTTCTTTGTTCTACGTCAGGACCCGTAAACAACTTGCTGATATATCAAGCTGCCCTTCCTAAGTAGGCATCATGTTAGCAAATCAGAAGAGCCCACAAAGGGAAAGGCTGAGGATTTATACCACCATGACCACATTATTCACTTCACTCAAGATCCTACCTTGCTAGGCGGCAGCTAGGTGGCCCAGTGGATAAAGCACCAGACCTGAATTCAGGAGGACCTGAGTTCAAATCCAGCCTCGGACTTGACACTTACTAACTGTGTGACCTTGGGCAAGTCACTTAACCCTCATTTCCCTGTGCCAAGAAAGAAAGAAGGAAGGAAGGAAGGAAGGAAGGAAGGAAGGAAGGAAGGAAGGAAGGAAGGAAGGAAGGAAGGAAGGAAGGAAGGAAGGAAGGAAGGAAGGAAGGAAGAAGGAAGGAAAGAAGGAAAGAAAGAAAGAAAGAAGGAAAGAAAGAAAGAAAGAAAGAAAGAAAGAAAGAAAGAAAGAAAGAAAGAAAGAAAGAAAGAAAGAAAGAAAGAAAGAAAGAAAGAAAGAAAGAAAGAAAGAAAGAAAAACAATCCTACCTTGCTATAACTTCATTGTCCTTCCCGTCAGGGCAGACTAGCACTTCTATTGCAAAAGCTGCTAAGCCCTTTTCAGGACTGCTCATCCACCACTGGTGTCAACCTTTCACCCAGCTCTCACCTTTAGCTCCAAAAAGCTATAGCATGAGGAGCAGTTAAGTGGCACAGTGGATAGAGCACCGGCTCTGGATTCAGGAGGACCTGAGTTCAAATCTGGCCTCAAACACTTAACACTTACTACCTGTGTGACCCTGTCCAAGTCACTTAACCCCAATTGCCTCACCAAAAAAAAAGCTATAGCACGAGCAGCAGCCATACCCCGCTAAAACCATCTCGGCAGACAGTCGAAGCCAGGTTGAGGATGACCAACAGGCATCAGACCCATCCGTGAGTTAAGGTAATGTCTACCCCAAGCATGTGAAGACTTCTTCCAGTGGAATGACAGATGACAACAATTTGTTCCAATGACCATGAAGAAGGCTGAAGCAGGCATTGTGAATCACTTAGAGCTTAGTCAGGTATCAAAGACACCAAGGTCATCCATTGCATCCTGGGCTACTGCCAGTCAACCTGACTTTTGTACTGCCACTGGACTTAGATGACTCTGGAAGAGTGAGTGGAGGCTGGATTCTGTGCAACTCTGCCTCACTGAAATCCCATTCACTCTCAAGTCAAGACAATACCCCACGATGTCACTGATCCTCTTCAAAAGTGAAGGACAAACAACAATCCACCAGCTCACTGTGAAATACACAAGTTGGTTTAGAGATCAAACATCATCAATGTCCTCTGCTCCCCACTGATGAAGTATGGTGTCTTAGGCCGGGTACACATTGGTCCCAAATGCAAGAGACTGAATCAATGAGGCAAATATTTTTTAAAATATTCAAGAAGTCTATAGTGGTGCAGCTCTCCAGATCCCTGCCTAGGGGACACAGCCAGGTCAATAACAGCAACAGTCTATAGAAATAAATAATTTGCCAAATCTAAAGATCTTTCTTTTTTTTTTTTTTTTAGTGAGGCAATTGGGGTTAAGTGACTTGCCCAGGGTCACACAGCTAATAAGTGTTAAGTGTCTGAGGCCAGATTTGAACTCAGGTCCTCCTGAATCCAGGACCAGTGCTCTATTCACTGCACCACCTAGCTGCCCCTAAAGATCTTTCTTGATATTAGTTTTTTGAGTCCCCAAAAAGGCTAGTCCCCTTAAAGTCACCATCACTCAAAGTTATGCATGCTCTTAAAATCATTCATTAATAAGGCAGCTAGGTGGCATAATAGATATAGAGTAAGGAAGAACTGAGTTCAAACTTGACCTCAGACACTATTAGCTGTGTGACTCTGGGCAAGTCACTTAACCACTGTCTGCCTCAGTTTTCCCATTTGTAAAATCAGGATAATAACAGCACCTACCTCCCAACATTGTTGTGAGGATCAAATGAGATAATAATTGTAAAGGTGCTTAGCATAGTACCTGGCACATAGTAAGCTCTATATTAGTGTTAGTATTATTATTACTGTTAACACCACAAAGCCCAATTGGCACTTTAGGACCAAAGGCCCAGTCAAAAAAATAATGCCTAAGACATTCCACCTCTTTGGTCTTGATCCTGTAGTGGCCACATCAGGACCATGGGCATATTTTATGCCTAAAAATCTACAACCAAGAACCTGATTGTAAATACTAGTAAGTCAAACATCCAATAGGATTGATACCTACAGCACACTCCCAAAGAAGGAAAAAAGTAATCATAGATGAAGAAAACAAAGCTATCTATTCCCATATGAAAAAATGCTCTAAATCTCTAATGATTAGAGAAATGCAAATTAAAACAACTCTGAGGTACCACCTGACACCTATCAGATTGGCTAAAATGACAAAAAAGGAAGATAATAAATGTTGGAGAAGCTGTGGGAAAATTGGAACATTAATGCATTGTTGGTGGAGCTGTGAACTGATCCAACCATTCTGGAGAGCAATTTGGAATTATGCCCAAAGGGCGATAAAGCTGTGCATACCCTTTGACCCAGCAATACCACTTTTGGGTCTTTTTCCCAAAGAAATCATGGAAAGGGGAAAGGGACCCACATGTACAAAAATATTTATAGGTGCTCTTTATGCGGTGGCAAGGAATTGGAAGTTGAGGAGATGCCCATCGATTGGGGAATGGCTGGACAAGTTGTGGTATATGAATACAATGGAATACTATTGTGCTGTAAGAAACAATGAGCAGGGGCAGCTAAGTGGCGCAGTGGATAGAGCACCAGCCCTGGATTCAGGAGGACCTGAGTTCAAATCCGACCTCAGACACTTAACACTTACTAGCTGTGTGACCCTGGGCAAGTCACTTAACCCCAATTGCTCAGGAAAAAAAAAAAAGAAAGAAAGAAACAATGAGCAGGAGGAGTTCAGAGAAAACTGGAGGGTCTTGCGTGGGCTGATGATGAGTGAGATGAGCAGAACCAGAAGAACATTGTACACAGTATCATCAACATTGAGTGTTGATCTACTGTGATGGACTATATTCTTCTCACCAATGCAATGGTACAGAAGAGTTCCAGGGAACTCATGATAGAAGAGGATATCCAAATCCAAGGGAAAAAAAAAAAAAAGAACTGTGGAGTATAGATGCTGAATGAACCATACTATTTCTTTTGTTTTTAGTGCTGTTGTTTTTTTTTCTATTTTGAGTATTTTCATCATTGCTCTGATTTTTCTCTTATTACATGACTAATGCAGAAATAGGATTAATGTTATTATGTGTATATATATAACCTATATCAGATTACCTGCTGTCTAGGGGAGGGGGGAGGGAGGGGAGGGAGGGAGAAAAATCTGAAATTGGAAAGCCTGTATAAACAAAAATTGAGAACTATCTTTACATGTAACAAGAAAAAAAGAAAATACTTTATTAATAAAATTAAAAAATTTTTAAAAGAAGTAATCATAGAAAAAACCCACCCCCAAAATCAGAATAGCTATAACGTAACCAAGCTTGTTAGAAGATCACAACACAGACAGAAGCCAACTGAAGACAGCACCAGGACAACAGTGAAGTGGAACAGAAAACTATCTTCTGGAATTAGAACTCAAAAGATATTTCTACTCCAAAATGTCTGCCCCCCCCCAAAAAAAAAAATGCTATCTGGAAACAGAAGCTAAGGGTTAATAATCAGCTTGCTTACAAATTGCTCCTTGGCCTGAAATATGATCTTCGAACCCCTACTCTGCCTCCAAATTTCAAATTCCCTTGCTGGGGGGATCTCTCAGGTGACATCAATCCCTTAGGCAGGTGAAATATACCCTGTGATCCAGAGAGTAATGATCCCCAAATATCTCTAGGGGTGCCATTGTCCATGCTTAAGCTTTTACCCATTTTACCACAGACTAGGCTGAAGCATTAACTGGCCAACACATCTTCCCCTATCTCTTCCCCCTCAGTCTCTCTCAAATGCTCTAGGCCCTTCCTCCATTGCCAAGCTCTCCTTGCCTTTCCAGTTGATGATACTCCACAACCACCACACAGGAGGTGAAGACCACTGGTTAGTTAAAAGTGGGAAGAGGGCCAGTAGTATGTGCTCCTATGAGAGTTATAAATCAGACTACATGTGCAGTATGGCTGCATTTGTTGGGTTTGTGGACGTTGATTCCAGTCCAGCCCATCTTAGTAGGGAAAATTAGTAGGGAAAATTCATGGGAAGCCCCTTAATTTATCCAAATCATTCTGTACTACTAACATGTAGCAGTGCTGAAGAGGGAAAGGGGTACAATGGGGAGACAAATACCTTCAAGGAAGGCATGGACTTTAAAAAGGATGGGCAATGTACAGGAATGTGCTAAATAAAGCCTGAACCTAATCAAAGGCTATACATATAATCAATAAGGTATGCCGGAGCAGAAATGGAGTTAGGGGCAACTAGGTGGCGCAGTGGATAAAGCACTGGCCCTGGATTCAGGAGTACCCAAGTTCAAATCCGGCCTCAGACACTTGACACTTACTAGCTGTGTGACCCTGGGCAAGTCACTTAACCCCAATTGCCTCACAAAAAAAGAAAAAGGAAAAAGAAATGGAGTTAAAGATGTCATCAAGGAATTATATGATAGGGAGAGAAGATGGGTTGGTCATGTAGCAAGGGCAAGGAATTGTAACAGGTGGACATTCAGAGTACTCAAACAGTCCCCTTATACCCAGTCAGGAGAAAGTATTTTAGATGAACCCCCTCTGACAATTCGATGGGCAGAAATCACACAGGATGGTTAGGCGTGATTGGGTTAAAATTGGCATTACAGGAGGAATTTTCTAATCAATGAGATCACAGATCCATTTGAGTTATGTGTCTATATTTATATGAGCACATTTGTTTGCCCCCAAAGGATGTAGGTTCCTTGAGAGCAGTGAGCATTTCATCTTTTTATCTGTGGTCCCTAGCACAGGACCTGGCCCATGATAGCAGTTACTGAAAGCTTATTGGTTGACTGATTGATTGATTATACTGTCACTGTCAAAAAAAAGAAACATTGGGATCATTGCCCAGGACCACAGCTGCATCTCTGTGGCTCAGCTACTCTGCCTTTCTTGTTGTACTAACACCAACACCAAGGAAATACATGGAGAGACAGTCACAAACAACTCTATGTTGGCAGGCACACGCAGTCCCATTGCAACATGGGTTGGCCAAACGTTCCCGGTCAGGGATAAGAAGTCAATGCCAATTATCCTAGATGAACCTGTTGAAGCCAGCTTGAAAAACTAGTTGCTCCAGCTCCTGATACAGAGCGGTCATGCAACCATGCCTTGTTCACCTGGGAGTTTAAGAAGCAAAAAAGCAGACCCAGCTTTCCAAAGACCTGGCTTCCCCTCGTAATAAAGGAGGTAGAAATTGAAATACATAAAATAGATGCTATAAAGCTGAATAGTCTCTAAATAGACCAGAGCTAGAGAGCTTTCCATAAGGTGTCAGTAGGTCTTTAACATGCAAATGAGCCGTTATGGTACTCCCTCCAGGTAGCTTAAAAGACCCTGTCAGCTGTGAAATACGCCTAAGGATGAAAACACCTTACATTATTAAACCCTTGGCTAATGAATCACTTGTTCTGGTTTGTTTTCCTGCTCCTTTGACTTTTACCTGACTTCTCATTTGGTCTTACTTCACTTGGGGTCTGAGGTGCCCTGAAACTTAATCATTAGGCAGAAGGAGTGGCAGCTTTGGGGTGGACTCACTAAGGAGAACAAAGCTCTCCTTGAGAGCAAGGACCATGTCTTATACACATAGTTGGTCCAGCACTTGGCCTGACACACACCACAAACACTAAATAAATGGTAACTGATTGATTGATTGATGATTGACTGTATTCCTTTGATAACTCATACAATCCAGCATAATACTTTGCCTATATAAAATACGCAAAAATATTTATCGATCGACAAATTGATTATTGAGATTTCACTCCCTTGAAAACTGTAATTGAGTGGATTTTAGGAAAGGAATTGTTTGAATCTTAGAAATTTGATGCTATTAAACTGAATGTGATTCAGTTCAACAAACATCTATTAAATACCTATTAGATACTGAGGAAGATACCAACTTTAAATAAGAAAGAGTTCCTCATGGCATGGAGGCTCTAGTTTAGTTAGAAGATATGATATAAAGATCACTATAACTCAGAATAATGTAGGATGGGCATGAGAGAGGGATGGACCAAAGTGCCAGGTGAGGCATGAGATAATCAAGAAAAAATTCTTAGAGTAGGTTGCAGTTAAAATGGATTTTAAAGGATAGGTATTGAATTCAAAGGGCAAAGAGGAAAGGGAAGACCCTTCCAGGCAAAGGGAACAGTGTGAAGTTTGGAGGTAGGAAAGCTCAGGTTATGTCTGGGGAAAGAGTAGTCCAGCTTGAATGTAATATAGAGTAAGAAGGCAAGTAGTATTATAAGACTGGAAAGATAGGGTGACATTAGATTGTGAAGAGCTTTGAATGCCAGGCACAAGGATTTAAACCCTACTTGGTAATTAATCAAAAGTTATTGGGGGCAGCTAGGTGGCACAGTGGGTAAAGTACCGGCCCTGGATTCAGGAGGACCTGAGTTCAAATCCAACCTCAGACACTTGACACTTACTAGCTGTGTGACCCTGGGCAGGTCACTTAACCCTCATTGCCCCGCAAAAAAAAAAAAAAGTTATTGAAATTTTTTAGTAGTGATGTGAGTACATCTAGGTATTCGGACAATTTGTCCAGCTGTGGTAGGAAGGGATGATAATAATAATAATAACAACAACAACAAAGGCTAGCATTTATATAGTGCTTTAATGTTAGCAAAGCACTTGAAAAAAGATCATCTCATTTGATGCTCACAACCACCCTGGGAGGGAGAGGCTAACACTGTCCCCATTTTACAAATGAGGAAACTGAAGCAGACACAAGTTAAGTGACTTCCTTATCCAGTGTCTGAGGCTGGATTTATACATTCTAGTCTTCCTGATTCCAGGCCCAGCACTCCATCTACCCTAACACCTAGCCGCCTCTTGATAAGACCTGTACAAGAGGATCACCAGCATTCACTAGCAAATGGCCAATCAAGGCCAGTGGAGTATATAACTGTATTATTGCTAAATCAATGATAAGAAGTGCATCAGTGGTCCCATATCACAGGAGAAACCCCAATGGGCCATGAAATGGAGAACAAGAGGCTCCCTAACTCAATAAATGAGTAGATAATGAACAAAAGTGACACAAGTCCCTGGGGTAGAGCTAAATGGAGCACTGACCACTTGTAACTAGTAAGTCATTATAGAAAGAAGCTTTTCAATCACTGATCTGCGGCTGGACTGGCTCCAGAACACAAGAGACATGATCTCACATTACCTCATTCCTCCAGTCACTCGGTACCACTTTCTAAGAATGATGAACTGGAATCATCATGCCCTCTTGTCACTTAAAGAGGAAAGAAAACCAAGGAGCCTAGTGCCATAAGACTAGACCAAATGTCCAGACCATTGGGAAGATGGTGAAGAAGAGATCTAGAACAATACCCACACCAGGTTGAGAAATAACCCTTTGGTTTGTTCCCAGGGAAAAAGAGAACTGGAGGCAGTTCATTAAAAACCAAGCATGGGGGGGCAGCTAGGTGGCACAGTGGATAAAGCACCAGCCCTGGAGTCAGGAGGACCCGAGTTCAAATCTGGCCTCAGACACTTGACACTTACTGGTTGTGTGACCCTGGGCAAGTCACTTAACCCTCATTGCCCCGCAAAACAAACAAACAAAAACAAGCATGGCTAAAGAACGGTGTGTACTGAAATGTTAGGGCTGAAAAGGACCTTAGAGAGCCAGCTTCTCAACCCCATGTTTTGCCTGCCAATAAAATAATTTTTGTTTTGTTTTGTTTTTTTGCGGGGCAATGGGGGTTAAGTGACTTGCCCAGGGTCACATAGCTAGTAAGTGTCAAGTGTCTGAGGCCGGATTTGAACTCAGGTACTCCTGAATCCAGGGCTGGTGCTTTATCCACTGCGCCACCTAGCCACCCCCTAATAAAATAATTTTTCAGTTGACTCGAAGATAGGATGGATTTCTGAAAGTAGAAAAAAGATCCAAGTGTTCTTTTGTTCTTTAGAGGCTCTGGGAGGGGAGTCCTATATCTGGAATGAGAACAAGGGTAAAATAATAGCATCTCATATTTACACGGCATCGTGGAAAATAAGAGGCAAGCCCTTTTTTGGCCAGCCTAAAGCTAAAATTTAGGAAAGCTGAGGTGAAGTCCCAGGCTGACCCTAATCCTAGAGTGGGGCAGCTAGGTGGTGCAGTGGATAAAGCACCAGCCCTGAATTCACCCTGAGTTCAAATCTGGCCTCAGACACTTGACACTTACTAGCTGTGTGACCCTGGGCAAGTCACTTAACTCTCATTGCCCAGCCTATATATGTGTGTGTGTGTGTGTGTGTGTGTGCATATATATGTGTATGTATGTATGTATACATATACATATATGTGTATGTATGTATGTATACATATATGTGTGTATATGTACATATACATATGTGTGTGTATATATGTATGTATATATGGAAAGGAAGGAAGGAAGGAAAGATTGATTCTTAGGAGATGTATCAAGCTGTAAAGTCTTCAAATACAGATCTAGTGATAGACTGTTATCTGAGGTAGGCAAAACAGACATCATTCCCATCTTACAGGTCAGGAAACTGAGGCTTACATAAGTGACAGGTCATATATCTTACAAGTGGCAGGGCCAATCATGAATGAAGGTCTGGTGACAGAAGTGTGTGGAAGGTATTATCCAACAGAAATGTAATAGGTGCCGACTGAAGTCTACCAACTAGAGAAATGGTATTCATCACCTTTTTATATCCAAACATTGCCTAAAAACAAATTTCCAGTGAAGACTTCATTAAAAACAGTCCACTTTAAAACCCTTAAATTAGAAGAAACATTTGTTAAGCATCTTCCATGAGTAAGGTACTGGACTAATCAATTAAAAAAAAAAGTTCTTGACCTCAAGCTTACTCTAAAAACAGAAAGACAAGAAATATGTTCAAGTACCATCCAGTCCACTTCAGTCCATACTGTCCTCTCTTCTGGGACAGTCAAAAGTCACACAGTTTGGTATTTAATTGACTTCTGTGTGTTAGTTTTCTTTCTCCAGCCACTGGCAGAGGTTAAGGACCTAGATAAGTCACTAGAATCAAAGCAGTAGCAAAGCAATTTCCCAATTTTAAAAGTGAGGAAATTGAGACCTGGTGCCCTTAAGTGATTTCAGCAAGGTCATACAGTTAATCAGAGCCAATCTGGGGTGGAAGAGAAAATATATATATTTGTTAATTGGGGGAATAAAAAAAAGGAAAAATAAAATAAGTTACACATACATAAAAAGGAGGCTGAACTAGAATTCAATTTAGTTTGTCTGATTCCTACTCCAATATGCCCCTAGATAGTTCTTTCTCAGATTACTTTAGCCCTTCAGAGGCTGTTGCTTTTAATTTTATGCTTATTTGTTCTTCACTATACTTCCAAGAATCAGGAATGAAATCCCCGTGGGCAACTTCTTCCATCTCCGCTGACAGCAGCCCCACCCACACCTGTTATGTCGACCATGGGTCACTGGGCCAAAGAATTCACAACTCCAGTTACCCAGCCTAACGACAGTGTTACAGAATGTTGTCTTGCCAGCCTCCTCTGCATTTTGTCAGCCTGCTCTACTAAGCTGGTCACTTCGCCCCTGTGGGCCTCAGTTTCCTCTTCTGTAAAACAATGGGTATGGGGCTAAACTGGAAGTGTGTGCTGCAATACCGGGCTTGGATGCACTGACTCCTGGGAGTCACCTCTAGGAGGCTCCCTGGGAGCTTCCAGATCAATCACCTCGCGGCAGCTGGCCAGCTGGGGAATAAATGACAAGCTCCGAGCTTTCCCTCCAGGCCGGCTTTTGGAATCCCCAGTGACCAGCTGGGACTGAAATACTCCCACTTCCCCAGCGGCTGAGCTTCCCGCCACCAAGCTGCCAGCCAAGGGGACCTGCGGCACTCCCCTGCTGCGGAGGATCAGCCTCGTGGGGTTAGTTTGGGGAGGTGGGGGGGGGGGGATTATATGTTCTAATTTCCACGACTGCATTGTATTAACCCTAATTCTGCCCAGTCCTGGCGGAGCTGGAGAAAAAGCACATCTCTTCTCCTCCCTTTACCCCTGCCCTTCGCTCATCCGGAGGGAACGAGGGCCAACCTCCAGTGCAACCAGGACAGCACAGAATAGTCACTTACCGGCTTCCCCCACCGACCTTTCGTTTTCTACGCTGGGGAATCTGGAGATCCTCCTCTCCAGCCACTCCCTCTGCACTGTGAACTTCAACCCGCGGCGTGGCAGAGCCTGCTGGGAGATGTAGTTCGACTTGGGTCTTGGGTCTTTAAACCTCACGCCCTAAACCCACATAGAGAAGGAGTGAAATCAGTGCAACCTGGATCCGACTGGATCGTCTCATTAAGGGAGAGAAAGGGGAGGAGAGAGGGAGAGAGGGAGGAAGGGAAAGATTAGATCGTTCTTTCGTACACTTATCCTGTAAAGTTGTGTTTGTGTCTCACCCCCTTTCTAGACTCCATGAAATTGTCTTGAGTTGTTCACCTTCCCTGCTTCCTTTTTTTTTTAATGGCTTGCACACAGCAGGTGATAAATAAATGTTTGTTGAATGAATTGATTTAATTTGACTTCCAACATTGGGCAACATTCAAAAGAAGAAAAAAACTAACTCGGGAGATACTACAAAACGTTTTAAAGGAATATTTTACAGATATTTTAAAATAAGACTTTACCAAAAAGGAAAAAGGAACTTTTTTGAATATGGTGGATTTGGGAATGGCTTGTTATTACTAGAAAGTTTTGTGATATTAAAGTTATTATTTATAAGGGGTGGTTTGTTTTTTGTCAATTGCAGCTTTATATTTGAGGTGTAATAATCACATACAATTTCATTTATAAGAAAAACCATACCAAAGGTCCCAGGAAAAAGTAAGAAAACATTTGCTACTGTACTCCTACTAGGCTAATGAATAAGAAAAGCTCTTGCCCTCAAGGTACTTGCACTCAGAACAGGGAGAGGACGAAAATGTTCAAGCCAGTTCTGTTTGACAAGCTTCCCAAGTGCCTATCATTTGTCTTTCACTCCATGAAGTTTCGGTCCTCACCTGCAGAAATTTTTGAGTGTCGAGAGTTTAGTGACACTGAAGATAAAGATAATGATGGTATGTAGGGTTTCTTTTTAATCTTCCATAATAATAGAGTAATAAATGCCACTTATATAGCATATTAGAGTCTTCAATGTCTTTTATATACTCATAACAACCAGGCAAAGATAGGTACCTCAGGTATCATTTTCCCCATTTTATAAATAAGGAAATAAGTTTGGAGAAATTGAATGATTTGACCATACTCACACAGCTAGAAGGTATCAGAAGTGGAATTTGAAGCCTGATATTCCCAAATCCATCACTCTATCCACTATGTATTTTGTAGTGTTAGTAAGTATGCAGGAGAAATGGCAGACTACAGGACATAATGGTAGGCTGTCTTAATACCCAGGTCAGTTGCTATAATGGATCCTGGTCCATTAAGCTGCTCCTGAAATCAGGAAGACCTGGCTTCAAATGCTATCTGGCATTGATTGATTTGCTATGTGACCATGAGCAAATCATTTCTAGTACTAAAAGTATAATATATATTATGGATAAGTATATGTATAAAATATATTGTATATTATAAATACAAATTATATTTAATAAAATAACATATAATTGTGTAATAGAGAAGTAAATAATAGAAAAATAAAGCAATCAAGTTCTTTAGCTTCAGTCAAACCCTTCAAAAATGCTCACCTTTAAAAATGAAGTTGTCAATATTAGCAGTACCTACTTCACAAGGTTATTGTTAATTTTATATAAGATAATATAGGTAAAACATTTCTCAGACTTCAAAGGCCTATAGAAATACCAGATATTGTCATCACTGCCCCCATTTCATGCAAATTGTAGCTTATCACTTAGCTGAGTTATTGATTATCAGCACATCTGCCACTGAAGGAAGGTATGTAGTGACTGGAGTTAGGCAGTATAATGGGAAAAATATCTCCTGTCTAAGTTCATGTGATAGGCTTTTGTTGTTTTTGTTTAGTGATGTCCAACTCTTGGATACCCTGTTTGGGGTTTTCTTTGCAAAGATACTGGAGTCATTTGCCATTTCCTTCTCTAGCTCCTTTTACAGATGAGGAAACTGAGGCAAACAGGGTTGTGACTTAACCAGGGTCACACAGCTAGTAAGGGTCTGGAGGCCAGATTTGAACTCATGAAGATAACAATTCCTGACTGCAAGCCCATCAGTCTATCCACCTTGCCACCTAGCTGCCCCCATGTGATAGATAACTGCTGCCAAAATATATTTACCACAAATATATATACATATATATATATATTTACCATAACAGAAATTATAAAGGTTAAAACCTAGGCCTTATTGTTATGCTCAAGTGCAGGGTCAGGCCTCAGAGAAGACCTGAACAATTATTAGAATTCTAACCAGGCTTTTTATAGGCAAAATTGCAGTAGAGTGACAGATAATTTTTTACACATTGTAATCTTGTATATTCCTCTCACACCATAAAAGTTAAAGAAAAGATAGATCCATAATAGCTTATTTCTTTTAACTCCTTAAAAATAGAACAAACTTAGTTAAACAGAGTCAAAATCTCATGCATCCCCTAAGAAAACAAAATTCATCAAACTCCATGGATAAACCAAGTCAGGTTATGACTTCAACTACATTTAAAGGGCACACAAATAGGTTAATTGAGGAGAAAGATTTACATGTCACCAAGACAACAAAGAAGAATTCCAGTCAATCAGGAAATCCTTCCTTCAACAATTAACTCAGGAAGCTAGCAAATAACTAAATCAACTTTGGCTCCCCTTGGACTTCTACTTGAAGAACATCAAATACTCTTCCCTTATTTCGCGTCAGATTTTGGTCAGGTAAGGTTAGGTGGCAAAGGAGATAGACCACTAGGCCTGAAATCAGGAAGACTTGTCTTCATGAGTTCAAATCTGGCTTCTAGCCAGTGACTAGCCCTGGGCAAGTCACTTCACCCTGTTTGCCTCAGTTTCCTCATATGTAAAATGAGCTGGAGAAGGAAATGGCAACTCGATCCAGTTTTTTTTGCTATGAAAACCTCTAATGGGGTCATGAAGAGTTGGGCATGATTGAACAACAACAAGGTCAATATTAACAGAAGATAGGCTTTTAGTTCATCAAAATTTGCAAGAGGAATGGACCTGAACCCTGAATAATAAATAAATAAATAAATAAATAAACAATAAAAAATTCCCATTATAACAGACAATTCCCTAAGAGCGTAAAAGAGAAAATGGTATGACCTTTAGGAATTTTTTTAGTATTACTTTTTGTGAATGCACTTGTTTTAATACCAGAAAATTCTCTTCTCTGTGGTACATATATATGCACACATATATATGTGTGTACATGTATATATGGAGAGAGAGAGAGAATGCCCACTCACATGTGAGGTTTTAGAGCCTCCAGTGAATAATAACACCAGCCTGGCACTTTCAGTTCTGTCATTTTTCAGTCTTGTCCAACTCTTCATAACCCCATTTCAGGGTTTTCTTAGGAAAGACACTAGAGTGGTTTGCCATTTCTTAGCTCATTTTACAGATGAGGAACTGACGTATTCAGGGTTAAGTGACTTGCCCAGGGTGACACAGTATCTGAAGCCAGATTTGAAGGTAGGAGGATGAATCTTCCTGACTCCAGGCTCAGTACTCAATCCACTATGCCACCTAACTGCCCCAAACTTGAACATTCAGTCAAGAGAATTAGACTTTAAAGAGAATTATTTTAGTTGTTGGAATGCTGCACAGTACAAATGAGGTGGTGCAATTATACCTGCACCTCAGTAACCATGATTTTGTTGTACTGTTAATATTTATAACTGTACGTTTCAGCAGATGGGGTAGAAATGGTTCAGTCTAGCCCCAGGCCAAAGTGTAGAAGACATGAAGTTTGAAGAGGCATTCCCTTTTACTTGTATCAGAGGGAAGCAAGGTAGGTAAGCTGGCAGTGGAAATGAGCACCTCAAATGCAGAGACATAGCCATAGAGAGATACACAAAGACAGCCATCTGAGGGAAGAAGCATAACCACTCAAGGAAGAAAAGAATACAATGAACTTTACAAAAGCACCAACCTTCAGAGTCAAGCAGAGAGCTACACTGAAAGGGAACTTTATGGGAACCTTACAAAGGAAAATGGACAGTGAGGTGACACAATGGATAGAGTACAGGTCTGGAGTCAGGAAGACTCATCTTCCTGGGTTCAAGTCTGGCCTCAGACACTTCCTAGCTGTGTGACCCTGGGCAAGTCACTTAACCTTGTTTGCCTCAATTTCCTCATCTGTAAAATGAGTCAGAGAAGGAAATGGCAAGCTACTCCAGTATCTTTGCCAAGAAAACCCCAAATGGGATCACAAAGGGTTGGACCCAACTGCATGACTAAACAGTAACAACAACCATTCCCCCCCACAGATACTGTTTGTATTTGCAGAAGCGTCTGCTACAGACTTTTAGGGGGAATGTTTTGCACCAACCAATAGATTGAATCTAGCTCTTTGGGAGATTCAGGAAAGACCTCTGATAAGAGGTGGAGTTTGATCTGAACTTTGAAATAAGTTAGTGTCATGGGGTACAGAGCACCCCAGAATTTCTCTGGGGCACACCGAGGAACCTTCTCCTTGAGAAACTAAACCAGAGGACAGATAACGCCTAGAGAGATAAACTGAACCAAATTGGACTGAGCTAGCTTCAGATTCCCACCCTTCATTCTGGTCTCCCTTACCCTGGGGAGATAAATTTGGGTGTGGCTGCAGCCTTTGTGTCCTGAAGAGGGATCCGTAGCCACCCCTCACCCAATTCCTCTAGTCACTACCAGTGGGGGATGGTCCTCCACTCCTCACCCAATTCCCCCAGCTACCACCAGTGGGGGATGGTCCTCCCTCACTAAAGGAACTTTCCACAGTCAAATGGTCACCCCTCCCCGCATCAGTCCTATAAAAGTACCTGCCAATCTCTTGTTTGAGAAGATTGGTACCTCTGAACAACGTGCTTTGTGCCTATCTCCCCATGAGAAGTCCAAGGATTTCTTTCATGGTTTCCCTTTCCCCCACCCTTCCCTTCCCTTGGCCCTAAATAAACTACCACCTTATTCTAACTACTTTTGTGTGCAAGAGGGTGTAATTCTTTAAAGAGGAATTCCTAAGAACCCCAACCCCTAACCCAAAACCCCCTACCCAATTTCCCCCATTACATTAGGGATTAGAAGAAATGGAGATAAGGAGATACTGTTTTCCATGTAAACACACAGAGACCAGAGATAGATGGAATGTCATAGATAAAAATCAAGAAGTCTACTTTGACTTAGGGAGATTGGAGCCAGGTTGGGAAAATCTTCAAAAAGCAAAGGAGTTTATATTTGTTCTTGGGGACCATAGAGAGCCACTGGAGTTTACTGAGCAAGGGAGTAACATGTAGAATTATGTTTTAACAATATCACTTTGGGGACAACTAGGTGATTCTGTGGGTAGAGTGTCAGCCCTGGAGTCAGGAGGATCTGAGTTCAAATCCGGCCTCAGACACTTGACACTTACTAGCTGTGTGACCCTGGGCAAGTCACTTAACCCCAATTGCCTCACCAAACAAAAAAGAAGAAGAAGAAGAAGAAGATAGAAGGGGAAAAATAAATCTATAATTCTAGGCTTAATTATATGCTATTCAGCAGGAAGGACCAGAAGTTGGACAAATGTTATTCTTACCTTGGTGGTCCTGTTGAATGGAAGTTCTAGGGAAATGACAAACCCCCCACTCAAACAGCTGAGGAAACAGTCTCTGTACTCGAATTTCAGTTTCTGAGAACGGTTGGGCTCACAGACTTAACACAGTTTCTACATAGTCCCACCAAGCTCATGTCCAAAGGCAAGATAGCTGCTGAATGAATCTTTGTCTCAGGTATAGCTGAGCAATGTGCCAAAGGTCACCTCTTACTATGGCTGGATGCACAGACTCCACTTGTGGCTCTCTCTACTGACCCTTCAAAACTCACAAGATTGTAGCTTCTAATCTTTTTCTCTAAAACCTGCTAGCAGGAAAAATAAACACAAAGGCAAAAAGCAGTGTGAGAAAATGGGTAGTTGTCTCCTCTCAATGAGGATATAACAGTCAATCATACTCCTCCTTATCTGTTTTTAGGACAAAGGTCTCAGATCCCCTCCTCCTGCTCTGGCTAACAAAATCACATGGTTCAAGGAGCCCTGGTTTCAATAAGGTCCACTCCTTGGGGGGCGGCTAGGTGGCACAGTGGATGGAGCACCGGCCCTGGATTCGGGAGTACCTGAGTTCGGATCTGGCCTCAGACACTTGATACTTACTAGCTGTGTGACCCTGGGCAAGTCACTTAACCCCCATTGCCCTGCAAAAAAAAAAATTGATAAGGTCCACTCCTGAGTTGTGTCCATATAAAGAAGAATAAGGTACACTCCTGAGTTATGCCCATATAAGGAAGAACTGATTAGGGATGGGAATACAGAGATTAGCTAGTTTTTGCATGTAAATTGTAACCCTTGAGTAATCGCACCAATGATGAAAAAGGGTAGGGTCCATTCACTTTAGGGACTAGGGTTTAAAACAGGGTCTTCAAGCCCCCTTTCTTTGTACTCACTAGCTGTGCACTAGGGTGCCTCCTTATCAGGAGAAGGAAATAAAAGAGCCTTTGTCACATTGCTGCTGAGTTCCTGAGAATTATTGAGAAGAGGATTGTTTTCCATCCCACAGAGGGTCACATATTGGCCTTGGATGGGGTGGGCTCAAAGCCTCTGCTCTTGCCTTAATGCTACTAAGACAGAGTCAGACCAAAAGGGAAAAAAGGGAAGAAATTCTGCTCAACTAGTGCCTTTTGAACACATCTTCATTTCTGGTTATAAAGTCAATCAAAGAGGCTCCTCTTCATGGCAGGTAAGTAGAGTGTAAGCAATTATAGAATATCTATGAATATTCCAAAGGGAGGTTGTATCAGCATTCTGCACATGCTAATAAGGTCTGAGCTCATTGGCCAGTCTTCATTAATTAGTATTTAAAGTTCTTACACACTGACATCCATGCCAGGTTTTTTAGAATTTTAATGTATTTTTATTTTATATTTGAACAATTACATGTTAAAACATTTTAAACATTTTTTTAAAGTTTTGAGTTCCAAATTCTATTCCTTCTTCTCTCTATCCCCTTCCCCCTCTGAATAATGCCAAGTAAGAATATTGGGTTTTAATTTTTTGTTTGTATCTGAGTTTCATATGAAACAACTGGATAACCTAAAATTGTAATTTAAAAGGCTCCAGATTTCATTAGACATACAGTTTTGAGCTAACTTTCATTATCTTATCTGGTTATTGTCAAAATAATTTAAAGTTGTGTTAAGATCAGTTTTGGGGGGCAGCTAGGTGGCATAGTGGATAAAGCACTGGCCCTGGATTCAGGAGGACCTGAGTTCAAATCCAGCCTCAGCCACTTGACACTTACTAGCTGTGTGACCCTGGGCAAGTCACTTAACTCTCATTGTCCTGAAAATAAAAAGATCAATTTTGTAGGAGATTTTCAGTGAGGAAGAAGATCTAAAGGACCTCGGAAAAACTTCTCTGCCATCACACCTGAGATCATACCCAGAATACAGAATTGTATCATGATGATGTCCCAAGAATCATCTCTAGGAGATGAGACTTCTAAAGACTTAAATGGACATTTTCCTTTTTGTTTCCCTTTCCGGTTTTGCTATACTGTTTGTAAGATCTACCTACTAAAGGGAACAAAAGGAACACCTAGATAATGTACTTTGCCTTAAGCAACTTGAGTGAGGGTCTTCTGCATTCTTTTCTCTGTTGTCATCTCTATAGTTCATTTTAATGTAGACCACCTTCAAGTCATGTCAACCAATGGAACTGAATGATGCTAACCAATGAGCTTTGATCAATGTATAATGACCCACCTCTAGCAAAAGAGAAAAAAAAAAGCACTTGGAAGATGCCAGGAGAGGTCTTCTGGGTCTTCTAAGTCTTCTAGGGTTTCTAGGGTTTCTAGGGCTTCTGGGGAATCTTTTTAGCATCTTTCTTGGTTCTCTGATAACACATGGTCTCTGTCTCTATAGCTCTTTCTCTCTTGGGTCTCATGGAAACCATGTGCTATCTTTCTGGGAGAAGCATGGGTCTTTTGGGGCCTTTTCTCCTACTCTCGCTAACTGGCATGCTGAAGCTGTCTCCCTGGTTTCTCTACCACTCAGCCTGAGGCCATGAGAAATTAGGGAGACATGTGGTCAATTCTTTACAGATATAATATTGATAAATTAATATGTGCTCACCGAAAACTGATAGCAATAGCAATTAATATTAAAAAATACATCTCCCTGAGGCAGTAAGCAATCATTTATAGATTATACATATGCAATCATGTAACACATTTCCGAATTAGCCATTTTGTACAAGAAGACAAATAAAAGAAAGAGGATGAAAAAAAGTGAAAAATAGCATACTTCAGTCTGTATTCAAACAATACCAGTTTTTTCTCTGGAAATGGATAGTATAGGGGCAGCTAGGTGGCGCAGTGGATAAAGCACTGGCCCTGGATTCAGGAGTCTGGCCTCAGACACTTGACACTTACTAGCTGTGCGACCCTGGGCAAGTCACTTAACCCTCACTGCCCCACTTAAAAAAAAAAAAAAAGCATTTATGGAAATGGATAGTATGCTTCATCATTAGTCCTTTGGGATTGTCTTGGATCACTGTATTGATGAGAATAGCTAAGTCATTTACAATTCTTCATTATACAATATTGTTGTTACTGTGTACATCATTCTCCTGATTCTGCTCACATCACTATACATCCATTCCTACAAGTCTTTCCAGGCCTTTCTGAAATCATCCTGTCATTTCTTATAGCACAATAATATTCCATTACTATCATATACCACAGTTTGTTTAGCCATTCCCCAATTGATGGGCATCCTCTTGATTTACAATTCTTAGCCACCACAAATAAATATTTTTTGTACAAATAGATCCTTTCCCCCCCCCATTCCCCCCTTTTTTGTGTCTTTGGGATATAGACCTGGAAGTTGTATTGCTGGATCAAAGGGTATGCACACTTTTATAGCCTGTTGGGCATAGTTCCCAGTTGCTCTCCAGAATGGTTGGATCAGTTCACAGCTCCACCAACAGAGCAGTTTTCCCACATCCCCTCCAATATCCATCATTTTCCTTTTTTGTCACATTAGCCACTCTGATAGGTGTGAGGTTGTGCCTCTGAGTTGTCTTAATTTGCATTTCTCTAATCAATAGTGGTTTAGAGCCTTTTTTTCATATGACTATAGATAGCTATGACTTCTTTTTCTGAAAACTGCTTGTTCATATCCTTTGACCATTTATCAATTGGGGACATGCAGTTTTTTATAACCATAATAATGATGACAATAATGGTATTTTGTGATAAGAAAGCATTTTCACATATAATATCTCACTTCATCCCCACGATAACCCTATAAGTTTGACAGCACAATATGAACATCCACATTTCATGGGAGAAGGAATTAAAATCCAAAGAATTAAAGGGACTTTCTTAAAGTCACACAGTTAGTGTCAATCAGAAGTCATGCCTTCTGACTTCAAATTCAGTGTTTTTTCTATTCAAGAGTATCACACCTTTGTGATCTAGAAGAAAGTGACCTAGAAAAAGGCACACCATGCCAATCCTCCAAAGGGAAACAAGAAAAACCAAAGACCTGACTCAGAGGATCATAGATTTAGAATTGGAAGGGACTTCAAAGGTCATATAGTCCAACCCCACTCATTTTACAGAGGGGGAAATTGAGGCCCAGGGAGGTTAAGTGACTTTCATGTTATCTCACAAGTAGTTACTTTTAAAGGCAGAATCTTAATGGAAGTTTTCTGACTCTCAAGTCACTGTGCCACATTGCCTCCCAAAGGTTTAAGATCAATAAGGCAGGGGCAGCTAGGTGGTACAACAGATAGAATGTTGGCCCTGGAGTCAGGAGGACATGAGTTCAAATCCAACCTCATATCCCCTTACCCTAGCTATGTGACCTTGGGCAAGTCACTTAACCACAATTGCCTCCAAAAAAGAAATTTATTAAAAAATCAGTAAGGCAACTAACTGCACAAAGTAGAACACAGTGTAGCTCAGAGCCACTGTTAAATTAATTTGCTTGAGATACCAAAGAACTTCCTTGGGAACAGGGGTTCAATGAAGCAATTGTCCATCTCAGGGAGGAAGAAAAGCATAAGGGCTAAGAAGAAGGAGTGTCACAAGGAAAGAGGAAAACTTTGGCTCAATTCACAGCAGCAATCTAAAAGAAAAACAAGGTTCTTTCCAGAAGATCAAGTGAGAAGCAAGAGAGGGAAGGAATATGCCTTGTGAAGCAAGAAAGGCAGTTCCGGGTTCTGTGAAGAGGACAACATAAAATTAGGTTCCAACTCCTTAGAGGGCATTTCAGCAATTGTTAGGAAATTGATGGGGCAGCTAGGTGGTGCAGTGGATAAAGCACCGGCCCTGAATTCAAAAGGACCTGAGTTCAAATCCAGCTTCAGACTCTTGACATTTACTAGCTGTGTGAACCTGGGCAAGTCACTTAACCCTCATTGCCCTACAAATAAAAGAAAAAGAAAAAAGGAAATTGACTAAGTAGGTAATAATTTTTCTTAATATAATAAAAAGAACACTGAACTTAGAGTCAGTAGACCAAGGTTCAAATCTAAGCTCTACCACTTACTAGCTGTGTGACATTGGGCAAACCACACAATCTCTGTGGGCCTCAGTTTCCTTATCTGTCAAATGAATGTATTCCCTATTCTACCTGCCTCAGCAGATTGCTGTCAGGAAAGCATTTTTGTAAATCCAAATGAGCTATATAAATGTGAGCACTTTTATCATTTTTATGAACACATTTTCTTATATTTATTTATTTTATTATTGTTGTTGTTAACATTTACCATTATATTTAACACATTTTTAATGACAAGAAAGTCTTGAATCTCTTCCTAATGAGCTGGCATCACAGATATTTATTTACTTAACCTTCTCTGTGGATGTTATCTAGTTCTCCACAGGACTCATGTTTTCCAGTATTACTTTGTAAAATGGAAAGCTAAAGGGATTTTGTCAATTCAAGGGTGGGAAGGAGGTTGAATGACTTGAAAAGCTTTTCCCAACCAGAGAATGGAGTGTCCTGGAGAACAGAAACCAAGCTCCCATCTTGCCCCTGATTGCCCTATGTTCAGACAAGTTATCTAATCTTCCTTGGGAATCAGTTGTATTATCTGCTAAATGGGCTAGAGAATACTGATTTCCCTTGTGAGAAAGCTTTAAGAATTCATTCTTAAAGGTGGCTGTGGAGTTTCTGTGAAGGTGAAAAGGCTCGTTGAATTTTTAAGACCAGCTTTTGAACTATTGTTGAAAATAATTTCAATTCATTCCAGCAAACATTTAGTAAAAAGACTGGTAAGGTGACTAGGGCACTGAACCTAGAGGCAGGAAAATCTCAGTTCAAATCTGGCCTCAGATACTCACAAGTGTGTGATCCTAGACATATGCCTCAGTTTCCTCCTTGGTAAAAACAGTGATAAGAATAGCACCTACCTTCCAGGATTGTTATGAGGATCTGCTGAGATAATATTTGTAAAGTGCTTTGCAAACTTTAAAGTTCTATATAAATTCTAGTTATTATAAATGCCTACTATGTGCCAGGGCAGCTAGGTGGCATAGCGGATAGAGAGCCCTGTGCTTGGAATCAGGAAAACTCATCTTCATGAGTTCAAATCCAGCCTCAGACACTAGCTGTGTGACCCTGGAAAAGTCCCTTAACCCTATTTGCCTCAGTTTCCTCATTTGTAAAATGAGCTGGAGAAGGAAATGGCAAACCCCTCCAGTATCTTTGCCAAGAAAACCCCAAATGAGGTCATGATTGAAACGACTTAACCACGACAAACTATATGCTAGGCACAGGAGAAACATAGTGTCTGCCAACTAGGAGTTTACTTTTTGTTGGATGAGTGTAGGGATTGAGGGAGAGTGAAAAGAGGGGCACTATAGGTATCAAAGGTGCTAGACTCAGCCCTCTGATATTATTAAAAACATCCTTTGAAACCAAAAATTTGCTATATCCCCCAAATGATTTCACTCAATGGAGGTTTGGCTCTTCTGTTACTGACCTGACCTTGGAGTTTCTCCTACCTTTCCTATTCCTCCTTATATACCCATCCCAAGAATACTAAAGGGATTTACCCAAATAGGCTTTATGAAGCAGGCTGATCCACCAGCCCTCCCATTTAGTGAGGAAACTAACATCAAATCCAAAATAATAGGACTGCAGAGGTCCCTAGAAACTTAGTGATTGTCTATCAATACAGAGGATAGCAGGTAAAAGGTGGGAATGGTGGATGAGGGGTGGGGGTAGCTGCTTGTCTGCTAGGGTATATATGATGCCTGATGATGCCTCTTTTTTACCTTTTTAGTGGAACTGCTAGAAACTGAAATGGTGATAGACCAAGAAAAGAAAAAGAAAAAAAAACACAGAACAGCCCACAAGAAACCAGCCTTTTGTCAAACAACAATGCCCAAACCCAACTGCAGCGAGCAATTATGGAACAATAGCTAAAAGCTTTCTATAATTAGAGCCAGAAACCATCAAGAGTGATCAGGGCTTCTTTGTCTGTGCTGACCCTCTACACCCGGGAAAGGTCATGTGAGATGGATGCTGTAGGTCTTGGTGTCTTTTCTAGTTTTTCTTAGGGAATTAAATTTCAGATCATCCTTCAGTTGCCAAGAAAGGGTGACAGCAGGGATAGAGAGAACCTCCTCAATAGACTAGGGAGGAGATTAGAGATGTGAATAATGCCAAACACCAGCCCCATTCTGAGGAAGAAAAAGGACCCAAGAGCCAGCTCCGCTGGCTTCAGACCCACTGGCCCTGGAATGGGGATGAGGGAATATTGGTTTAGCTTCTTTGATGGGAGGGGTAAACACCAAGCTTTGGTTTGTTTTCTCCCACTCCTGCAGCTATCCCACATTATCTTTTTTCCTTTTGTTAAAATCTCTAAGGATTGAAAGAACTGTAGCTTAATGGGAATGAAGAAAGCAATGGCCGACCTATAAGGCTTCCTGAGAAAAGTAAAACCCAGTGCTCTAAGCTGTAACCCAAACAGAGAAAATAACTAAAGAAATAAACCAAATGATATGAAAATGAATTAGCTCTTTTCAAGAACCCCTACCTTCTGTACTACCAACAGCCAAAATTGGTTTTACAAAATTAGGCAGTAAGATTATATATAATATTTGTAGGTATATTATATATCTAACAATTACAACCACAGCCTTGGCCCAAAAGATTTTGGCTCTATGCCCTTGCCCTTTCCACTCAGAAGCTTTTCTCAGGGCTTGACCTCTGTTTTTAGACTGGGTTCAGGATTGACTATATGAAATAAGGATAATACTCTGTATCCTGCACTCTGAGTTGTTATGCCCCTCTTCTGGTGCTCTGGGGAAAAAATATTTAAAACTTTCCTCATCTAGAATCTCTCCAATGTGTGGAGTAGAAAAATAATCCATGGGGCAGCTAGGTGGTGCAGTGAATAGAGCACCGGCCCTGGAGTCAGGAGGACCTGAGTTCAAATCCGGCCTCAGACACTTAACACTTACTAGCTGTGTGACCTTGGGCAAGTCACTTAACCCCAATTGCCTCACCAAAAAACAAAAAAACAAAAACAAAAAAAAACCAAATCCAACCTCAGACACTTAACACTTACTAGCTATGTGATCCTGGGCAAGTCACTTAACCCCAATTGTCTCACCAAAAACCAAAAAAAAAAAAACCAAAACCAAATCCGACCTCAGACACTTAACACTTACTAGCTGTGTGATCCTGGGCAAGTCACTTAACCCCAATTGCCTCGCCAAAAAAAAAAAAAAAGAAGAAAGAAATATAATCCATGTATAATATCAATCAGGTATGGAACAGTTATGTCCTCTACATAAGAAAAATGCTTAACATACACAAGAGCCACAAATACACATGAGACTCAGTAACTTATAGATACTGTTAAAAAATAAAATAATAAAAAACTTATCGCTACTGTTTTACTTTTCTGGGATATTGAGATTTGAATATGAGAACATGAAGCAATTTGTCAGATAACTGAATAAACATTTTTACATTTCATCTGGTCTCCATACTGTCTAAGCAATTCCCTTCAGATCCATGGCTGCTGGTAAACCAAGCTAGGAATTACACTCCTTCCCCTATCAGTGGGTATCCTACCTAGCAGAGAAACTACCCAGTCAAAGAATTTGAGAGTTGGAAGGCACCTCACCAGACATATAATCTAACCCATATTTGAAAAGAATTCTCACGATGGCATAGCCAACAAGTGGTCATCCAAGTTCTGCTTAAAGACCTCCAAGAAGGAAACCCACCATCTCTCAAGGCTGTCCACTCTACTTTTGGACAATTCTATTTATTAGGAAGTTTTTCCTAAAATCTAACCTAAAATTTTCTCTATATAACTTCTATGTATTACTCTAATTTAGGGGCAGCTAGATGGCGCAGTGGATAAAGCACGGGGCCCTGGATTCAGGAGTACCTGAGTTCAAATCCGGCCTCAGACACTTAACACTTACTTAGCTGTGTGACCCTGGGCAAGTCACTTAACCCCAATCGCCTCACAAAAAAAAAAAAAAGTATTCAAAAAACTCTAATTTATGCTGAGGCCAAAAGAACAAATCTAACCCCCCCTCCTCAAGTATCTGTCTTTCAAATACTTGAAAACAACTACCATATCGCTGTGGAGTTTTATTTTTTTCTCCACTCTAAATAATCCCTAGGTTCCTCAGTCCCCTGTTTCTAATTCACTCTGATTGAAGACACTGGATATATAAGCTTGTTGAACTCATATGGTTTGCCTTCAAGACTACACACATCCTGGGGCAGCCAGGTGGTACGGTGTATAAAGCACCGCCCCTGGATTCCAGAGGACCTGAGTTCAAATCTGGCCTCAAACACTTGACACTTATTGGCTGTGTGACCCTGGACAAGTCACTTAACCCTCATTGCCCTCCAAAAAAAAAAAAAAGACTACACATATCTATCCCTCTTAGGATTATTGTTTGGTCTTCTATAATGAAGAAAGAACAAACACAGAAGAGACTGCCCAAAACTGAAGCTCAGGCTCACATAGGCAGATTGTTTGCTTGAGTTACCATGTGCTCAAAGTCTAGTATCTCTGCTGAGGTAGGGAAAAGACATACCCCTCCACCCACTTTTCATGGGAGCACAACTTATCACATAGGGAGAGCTAAAGGAAGAAGAGGGACAGGAGGGGAGACACTCCCTCTTAAAAGGTCCACTGAACAAAAATATTTATAGCAGTTCTTTTTGTGGTGGCTAAGAATTGGAAATCAAAAGGATGCCCATCAATTGGGGAATGACTAAACAAACTGTGGTATATGATGGTGATGGAATATTATTGTGCTATAAGAAATGAAAAGCAGAATAATTCCAGAAAAACCTGGAAGGACTTATATGAATGCATGTTTCATGCATAACAACTGGACAATAATTGTAAAATCTCTAAAAGATTCTGAATTTCCTTAGACATGTTTTTGAGAACTCTCATTATTTTATTTGATTATTGGAAAAGCTATTTAAAGTTGTGTTAAGCTCAATTTTGTAGGAAACTTTGCCAGCTGATTACCAGAATCTGAAACACCTGAACCACTTTACAACCACATCCAAAACTTGTTAGTTGATCTTCAGCATCCACATCTGAAAGACTTTCATTCCACAACTACACCCAGAGGACATCCCAAGAATCATCTGAGAAAAGACTTCCAAAGACTTAAATGGACATTTTTATGTTTTCCTTTTCCCCATTGTATACATTGTTTATAATTTCCACTTACTAAAAGAGAGTGTCCCTTTTAGTTTTTCTATTTGTGATATCCTCCTGCTAAGAGGGGAGTACCCCCTTTGGCCTTTATTAATGTGTCTGCTCAATTTCTTTTCTCTCTTTTCATTCTCTTTACTTTGTTAATCATAAGTATCTAATTTTATTGCTTCATAAAGGAAACAATTGTTTCTTAACAAAGCACAGGGGGGAATGTGATAAAACTATGGAATTTGGAAGGTGCCCAGGGGTCCCACCTGATTTAGTATTGTTTGAATTGGGTGAGAATGAGAAACTGACTAAGTACTACTTAAGGATGATTGGATGGGAACCACACCTGGCTGGCCCTGAGTGATGTGTTGGTGTATTATGGATGTCAGCAAGAGACCACTCTCAACCAATCAGCTTGAAGGACCTCCCCTTTGGGGGAAGGAGAGAGGAACTAGGAAGTGGATGCTTGCTCATAGAAGAAGTCTCTTTTTGGTGAGAAAGAGGCACATGGCAATAGAGGGAGAACAGGGGTTCCCCTTGTCATTTGGGACATTGGCTTGGTGGCAGAATTTCACATGGGCTATTAAGAAAGGAAAGGTTTCTGTCTCTGGCTATACTGAATAGATCCAAGCTTTAATAAATCTTTAAAAGCCTAAACTCTTTCTGAATTTATCGGTGATTTTAGCCAGCTTCCCCCCCCCCAAGACTGGGGGGCGGGGTGCAGATTAGAACCCACATTTAGATTTTAAACAACACAGAAGCATACTATCCACCTCCAAAGAAAGAACTGATGTTGATGGAACACAGACTGAAGCAATGCTATTTTTCACTTTCTTTTTTTCTTTTATTCAAGTTTTCTTATACAAAATGACTGGGCAGCTAGATGGCGCAGTGGATAGAGCACCGGCCCTGGATTCAGGAGGACCTCAGTTCAAATCTGGCCTCAGACACTTAACACTTACTAGCCGTGTGACCCTGGGCAAGTCACTTAACCCCAACTGCCTTACTAAAAAAAAAAAAAAAAGACTAATATGGGAATGTCTTACATAATTGCACATGTATAACCTATATCTGATTGCTTACTGCCTTGGTGGGGGATAGGGGAAGGAGGGAAAGAGAGATAGAATTTTGAACTCAAAACTTTAAATAAAAATGTTTATTAAAAAAAAAAAAGAGGTCCACAGTCATTGTCTCTTCCTGCTTTGTGGTCAGTAAGGGGATAACTTCATCACCTCCAAAGAACCTGAGTCCTTTGCCACAGTGCCATTATCCCACACATTTAGATTTCTGTAATAATCTCCTGACATCCCTTTAGTGTCTCCTCTTCTGACCCATTCTACATAACACCACAAGACTAATCTTCATCAAACCATTCCCCAGGACAAACAAACAAACAAAAACAACAACATAAAAAAAAAAAACTGGCTCCCCATTGCCTGTAGTGAGGCTTCTTAAACTTTTTCCATTTGCAACCTTTTTTTACCCAAGGAATTTTTATACCACCCCGATATATAGGTATATAAAATAAGTATACGTAACTTTTTACTTTTGTCAAGTTTTTCTTGACCCCCACATTCAGTTACACAACCCCACATGGGGTTGAGACCCACAGTTCAAGAAGCTTTCTATAACCAGGTCCCACCCTATTTATCCAATTAAATAGCTGGGTTCCTACACTCAGCCCCTGCTGAACCATGATAGTTTGTCTGGAGGGTCTTCCAACTTTTCAAAACTCATTTAAGAGCAGGAAAAAATGAAACACAGAAGACAGAAAACTAATGGCACTATGTGTTCAAGACTGCATAGCAACCCTGAGGGGGAGTTAAGTGTTCAAAGCTTCTCTCCCTCTCTGAGGATTACACCATATCTTCCCTTGATTGCTACCAGGAAGGAGCAAGACTTAACCTAGTTGGCTTTGTTTTTAGCATACTCAATGCCAAACAGTTACAGCAATCAAATAAAAGCCTTTTCTTTATCATGAAGTAAACAAACAGGAAATAGTTAAAGAATACCTGTGCATGATCTGCCATGGAAGCTGGCATTATGCCTGACTAGAATCAGGCTTCTCAAACATCCACATGGATTGGCAGCAGGCCACATGGATTGCACATGACCAAAGGACAGGGTCCCCATTGGCCACCTCCCCATTATACATGTATATATATATTTACACACACACATATACATGCTTACATATATAACTAGGTATACAAGAGGAAAGGTAACATAGTGAGGAACAAAAACCTTGTTGCATCACTTGAGTTAGATCTTTTTTATGCAATGATTTTTACATGTGGGGACTTGTCTAAGATATCAGAGAGGATTTTCTTGCTCCAACATGGGTTGAGCTAGAAGGCCTCTGAGATTCCAACTCTGAGATTCAGAGATTCTCTGACATAAGACCTCTGCAGGGTCTTTTCCTCAGTCCTCAGGTGTTCCTGCAAACACACTGGCCTCCGGCTCCTGCAAAGCAGTCAGATCCTGTTACTGCTGGAATGAGAAGTTCAGGGGTTACATGGAAACAAGTTGATATTTCGTTTGTGTTTTTAGAGGGTGGTGGGGAAGAGGGAGAAAACATTTTTTCAATTTCCCAAGTATTGCAAGAAAGACCCAACATACCCCTGGATTTTTCTCTTTGGGGTTAAAGAAGCAGTGGGTTTTCCTCTCACATTCCAAAACCTATCCTCCAAGAGGAACAAGGATCCCACGCAAGCATAGTAATCTAACTGGAGAGCTTCAACTGAGAATGGAAAGGTGGCTCAGCGATGCCACTGTAGTAACTCTGAGATCCTACCAGTGCCTAAACTTGCTCACAAGCTCCCCCAGGTGGTTAGATGTGAATAGAAACTTTTATTTGTTATTTTTTCCTCTTCCATATACCCTATACCAATTAGTTTTGTTGATTCTTCCTTTAACTGTCCTCTGTACTTATGATGAAAAATACTATCCACTTCCAGAGGAAGAACTGATGGAGTATGAATGCAGATCAAGGCATCCCTTTTTTCTTTCTTTACTTTCCTTGAGTTTTGTTATTGGGGTTTTCGGGGGGGGGGGCGAAGGGTCTGTGTTTTCTTTTGCAATATGGCTAATATGGAAATATGTTTTGCATGATTGCATATGTGTAATCTATATCAAGTTGCTTGCTTTCTCCTTTTTTGGGGGGGGGCAATGGGGGTTAAGTGACTTGCCCAGGGTCACACAGCTAGTAAGTATCAAATGTCTGAGGCCGGATTTGAACTCAGGTCCTCCTGAATCCAAAGCCGGTGCTTTATCCACTGTGCCACCTAGCTGCCCCTGCTTGCTTTCTCAAGGGGGAGAGAGGAGAGAATTTGGAACTCAAAAAAATTTTTTTGGAACTCAAAATTTTAAAAAACGAATGTAAAAGAAATTTTTGCATGTAATTGAGAAAAAATAAGAAAGAAAAAAAATTAATCTCTCCTTATGGTAGAGAACTTCCTTTCCATTTCCTTTGCCACATCTTTATCCACAGTGCCATCACTCTACATACTTAGACTCCTATAAAAAGCTCCTGATTGATATACCATTATTGTCTCCTCTTCCAATGCATCCTATGTAGTATTACAAAATTAATCTTCCTAAAATGCTAATGTCATCAATTTATTCCTCTGTTCAAATAAAACAAAACAAACAAACAGACAACAACCAAAAATAAAAACCCAACCAGTGGCTCCCCATCACCTCAGCATGAAATCTAAACTCAGCTGACATTCAAGACCTTCTATAACCAGGACCCATCTTATTTATTCACTTAATTTTGTTCTGTACAACCATATAAACTCCCCATTAAAGCTGGTATCATCACTGTCTCTAATAATAACAGCATTTATAGAGCCTAGTCTGTGCCATGAATTTTACAAATATTATCTCATTTGCTCCACACAACAATCCTGGGAGGTATCATCCCTATCTATCTATCTATTATGCTATCATTATCATCCTTATTTTGCAGTTAGGAAAATTGAGGCAAACAGAGTTAAGTGACTTGCCCAAGATCACACAGCTAGCAAGTGTCTGAAGCTGGATTTAAACTCAACTCTTCCTGTTTCCTGGTCTAGTGCTCAATCCATTATACCACTAGCTACTCTGCATACATTCTACTCATTCCTGAACTCAAGCTTTTGCTCTAGCTATTTCCTCTAACCTTCTCAAGTGCCAGTTTCTACATGAGACCCTCCCCAATCACTCCAAGCTGGTTTCCTTCTTCTCTAAACTCCTATAGCACCTGTTATTAATATCACTTATACAAGAAACAGAAAATGTCTTTAGACCTTTGTTGTATTCACAGATGAGTACTCTGAAGTTATTGTTTAGTCATTCCAGTCATGTCTGACTCTTCATGACCCCATTTGGGGTTTTCTTGGCAAAGACACTGGAATGGTTTGCCATTTCCCTCTCTGGCTCATTTTACACATGAGAAAACTGAGGTAAACAGGGTTAAGTGACTTGCCCAGGGTCACACAGCTAGTAAGTGTCTGAGGCCAGATTTGAACTCAGGAAAATGAATCTTCCTTACTCCAAGCTCAGCACTATCCCCTGCACTATCTAGCACAGAAGACCACTACCATAATTATTCTACGTTAGACAATAATATCTGCTACAGAGCTAGAGGAGCTTAAAAAAATAACAACTTGATAAAAGTCTCAAATTAAAAGAACTTATACCTTAATGACCAATGCAAAAGTAGGCATTGAGAACAACAGCAAAAAAACATATTGGAAAACATGGTTCAGGAGTGAAAAACAAGAGAGGCCTTATACTTATATACTATAAATACTTTCTTCAAGAAAAATCAGAAAGCATAGGACATAGAAAAGCCCTAATAACATGACAAATATTTTAAATGACTATCGTTTAGAAAACAGGAAATGACTGGCCACTGATGTCAGAGTCATTTCCAAGTTAGCTATATACAGTCAAACCACTACCTTGCTAAAACAAAGATCAGAACCAATACCAAATTAGAGGAAAGAAAACAATGAGTCATGGCACGCAGTTGAGGCAGTTTCAACTTAGTTCACTTAAACAAGCAGTTGATATTGAAAAATGTGAAATGAATTTTAAAAATAGACATTAATATAGACTACCATAATTTCCTAAAGATGTTTAAACTACATAAATTAGTTATGACAAGGCTGAGACCAAAAGAGGTTGGAAACCTCAGCTAGCAAACACGACCTCTTTGTTAATTGGAGACATATATGGCAGACAAGGGTGACATCAATTTAGAATATTAACACATTTGTAAAGTCTTAAAGAGGAATGGGTAATAACAATAATTATAACGTTTAGAGCCTACTATGTCCCAGGTACTGTGCCAAGCACTTTATAAACATTATCTCATCTCTGGGAATATCTCCATTTTGCAGTTGAGGAAACTGAAGCAAACAGATATTAAATAGAATATAAGTAGAAACAAATTGTGGAATATTAATGTGTCATAAATATTATTGTACCATAAATAATAAAGGACATGAATAACCTAAAGAAATATTGTGAGACTCTTATGAACTGATGCAGAACAAAGAAAATGGAACTGAGAAAAATGTAAGCAATGACTTACATATAAACATAAATGAAATAGAAATATAAGTGAAAACAAGCCAAATGTAGTCAAAATGCGGCCGAACTCAGATTAATTGATGTAATCAATTTTAGCCCCAGGAAATAGATAAACTTTTTTTTTCCTATTAGCAGAAAGTTAAAGGACTGCTGCTTTTTCTGTCAAACCCAATTTCTTTGTCAGTTGATTTCACTTAATTTTTATTTGTAACAAGAGTGAGGGGCAGGGTATAATTTTGGAAAATGATTGTGAGGCAAAAAATAAAAAGCATCAATAAAACTTAAATGTTTTAATGAAACAAAAATCTTCAGTATGAGTATGGTGGAATATTATGAAAAGCATTGCCTCATAAAACAGCAAGAAGCAGTAGAGGGAAACAAGATAATGTAAAACCTTGCCAAGAAATTCAACTAAGCCAGCTTTTAAGGAAGAAACTGGCAAGAGACTAAGAAACAAATAAAAATGGGAAAGATCTATAAAGAAAAAAAAGATCTATAAAGATTTCTATTACAAATCCTTTTCTTCATTCAGATATCTAATATTTAATCCTAAGTGTTCTGCACCAGAAGGTAGAAATGGAAATAAGGAAAAGGAAGGTGGAAAACCCTTCAGACTAAATCACACATAGGCAACAGATGTCTGTGCTAGAGGCAACACAATTTTTTTTTTTTAGTGAGGCAATTGGGGTTAAGTGACTTGCCCAGGGTCACACAGCTAGTAAGTGTTAAGTGTCTGAGGCTGGATTTGAACTCAGGTACTCCTGACTCCAAGGCCGGTGCTCTACCCACTGGGCCACCTAGCTGCCCCCGAGGCAACACAATTTTGAAGATGTTGAAATGCTAGCTCTTAAGAGGCATCCTCCATCCTCAGCAAGGTTCACAGCAGCCTCAACCACTTGAGTGTCAAGGTATCTTGAGACAAAACCAGCACCCACTCTCATCTCCACATGTTATGTGGCTTTCAAACTTCCTTTTCAATCTATTTTTTTTGGTTCAAAAATTTCAGGAATTCTATCTGAACATGTATGTATGCACTTTGGAAGATTATTATTAACAAATTATATATATATATATATATATATATATATATATATATATATGACTCCATGCCCATACCTCATTAGGTTTGCCTTCTCCATCTCTCAATCCCATAACAAACAGTAATAGTCAAATGAACTCATAATTGGTGTCCATCTAGGGGTTTTTTTTAATAACAGTTTCAAATGGCAAAGAAACAAGAAAAAACATTTGAAGAAACAAGATGTCAAAATTCTGGCCACTTTGGCTATAGCCAAGAGGTCTTCCTACGCATGGCCCACCTCTATCCATGTTGGGAAGCAGGAATTGTTCAAACAGGTAAATGAGGAATAATGTCCCCATTCAAGGGACACAAAGAGAAAGAAGTTGTTTTAGGCCGGGTTTGTCTGTTCCTAGAGTCTGCTAATTTTTCCCACTCTCACTAGCACCCACATCTGGTCACTTTTTTGCTCCTCTGTCCTTGCCTCATGGTCATCAGAGCATTAGGTCTTGTCCTATCCTTTACATCACCATTGTTCTCTGCTCTTACCCCTACCCAACCTACAAACAGGTAGGGGTCCTGGTTAAAACTGATACTGCCACTCTGGACTCCTAGAATGCTAATTCATCTCCACATGGGCACTGCTTCTTGACCCTTCGGGGTCAAGACTACAGCAGCTTGAGGAGATCTTGGTAATACCTGCCATCCCACAAGTAAATATTTCTATCCCACCAAATCTCCTTGGTAACAACTCTAGAAGAGGGGCTATCTGTGCCAAAACAAGGGCTACACATACAAGAATCCTTGAAAGATGTAACTTCAAAGATAATTTTGTCAGCCAGCACTAATGATTAATATCAATCAAGACATAAAGCAAATGATATCTGCTTACCAAGAATGCTTGCCATCACCATAGAGAATAACCTATGTAGAGTCCAAATTAAAAAAGGATTCTCTATAGATGATAAAGTCCTCCACATGTTCCTGTTTAGGGAGAACATTACACCAATTGTATTACACCCCAGAACATTGCAAAGCTTTCTAAATAAGATCAATAATCACTCAAATAAATTTTCTACGACTATTCACATAGAAAAAAAAAACAAACGGATGAAGAATGTCTAATTTCAGGCTATGTAATATAGTTTATTGAACTGGATATTCAGCACATGTATCTTGGACAGACTGTCAATGAACAGGGACCCTAAATATCAATGAGAAGAATAAGCCTTTGGGAAATTAAGCAGTGGGGTAGCTAGGTGGCGCAGTGGATAGAGCACCGGCCTTGGATTCAGGAGGACCTGAGTTCAAATCCAGCCTCAGACACTTAACACTTACTAGCTGTGTGACCCTGGGCAAGTCACTTAACCCCAATTGCCTCACCAAAAACAAAGCAAAACAAAACAAAAACCCCAAGGAAATTAAGCAGTGCTTTTAATTACTCATTTCCCCAGAGATTCACTATAATACTTAGGGCAATCCAGCAACTTGTTCAACTTTTTCCCAATTGTTGGGCACTCCCTCACTTTCCAGTTCTTTGCCACCACAAAAAAAAGATTTGCTATAAAAAGTCTTTGTATACTCTTAGAGTTTATCTTGCTTAGGACTAATCCCTCCCCCCCCCTTTTATTCTTCCTGTCCCTTCGCCCCTTTCCCTCCAGTTTACCTGTTAAATGAAATATCATTCCATACCCAACTCTGTGTGTGTGTGTGTGTGTGTGTGTGTGTGTGCGCACGCGTGCATGCGCACATTCTTGCTTCCTTTGGCTAGTTAAGATCAGAGTCAGGTTCAGGTGTTGCCTGCTCCCCCATCCTTTCCTCCTTTTTTTGTATAGATTCCACTTGTGGTCACCAATGATATGTGATCATTTTTCCTCTCCTTCTTTTCCCCTTCTCTCCACCACCAAATTCTTCTTCTCTCTTTTCAATCTTCTTTTTAAGATTATCAAAGGGGGCAGCTAGGTGGCGCAGGGGATAAAGCACCGGCCTCGTATTCAGGAGGACCTGAGTTCAAATCCGTCCTCAGACACTTGACACTTACTAGCTGTGTGACCCTGGGCAAGTCACTTAACCCTCATTGCCCCACAAAATAAATAAATAAATTTAAGATCATCAAAGCACAACAGAACCACTCCCAAGACCTCTCTTTACTTAACCTCCCTCTATGACCTCTAATGATGATAGGGTTCTGAGGAGATGACGTATTACCTCCTCAGGGTGTATGGAGGGTTGAGGGAGAACCTCTGATGTGAAGGCTTGCTAAGCCCTTTTCAGGACAGGTTTGGTGTCCACCTGTCACCCAACTCTCACCTGTGACTCCAAGAAGCTATTGCACACATAGCAGCAATGCCCCAGTAAAACCATCTTGGCAGATGAACTAAACCAAGTTGAGGGTAATTAACAGGCCTCAAAACCATCAGTGAGTTAGGGGAATGTCTATTCAAAGCAGTGAAGACTTCAACCAGTGGAATGGGCAGATGAAAATAATTTGTTGTTTTGTTTTGTTTTGTGTGGGGGGGCAATGAGGGTTAAGTGACTTGCCCAGGGTCACACAGCTAGTAAGTGTCAAGTGTCTGAGGCCAGATTTGAACTCAGGTCCTCCTGAATCCAGGGCCAGTGCTTTATCCACTGTGCCACCTAGCTGCCCCCAATAATTTGTTTTAAAAGCCATGAAGGTGTCTGAAGCAGGTCCTGTGAAACTCTTATAACTTGGTTAGACATTGAAGATACCAAGGTCATTCACTGCATCCTTGGCCATCACTAGTTGTCCTCTATTTCATCAAAGATCCATTTTAACACAGTGGGATTTTACTCAGTTTTGCTAGGTAAGTTATTTTTGTTGATAAGCTTAGATTTTTTTGCCTCTAGGAATATCGTATTCCAAGCTTTCGGCTCTTTTTTTTTTTTTTTTGTGAGGCAAATTGGGGTTAAGTGACTTGCCCAGGGTCACACAGCTGGTAAGTGTTAAGTGTCTGAGGTCGGATTTGAACTCAAGTACTCCTGAATCCAGGGCCGGTGCTTTACCACTGCGCCACCTAGCTGCCCCTGCTTTCGGCTCTTTTAAAGAAATAGTTTCCAGATCTTCTGTGATCTTGAATGTGGCTCCTCTCTACTTTTTTTTTTCTTTCTAGCTGTTCGTAATATTTTTTCTTTTGCTTGAAACCTCTGGAATTTGGCTACAATGTTTTGGGGAGTTTTCATTTTTATTTCTTTCAAAAGGTGACCAGTATATTCTATTTTGACTTTGTCTTTCTAATAGATCTGGGCAGTTTTGCCAGTTGACAGCTGTTCCTGAACCCTCCACAAGGTTGTGACTCTCTTTGTGGGTCTTGCCTTAGTATACAGCCATAGTCATTTTCCAGTTCTCATAATGTATCAAGTGGTGTACTCTTGGCTAGATCTGTCTCCAGTGTCCACAGACCTCTCTGATTCCCTATGCCACTAGAAAAATGATTTCTTAAAATATTATATTTATGGTATTTTTAAGTCATAGCTTTCAGGCAGTCCAGTGATTTTTAAATCAACTTTTTTTTCAAGTAAGTTATTTTTGCCATGAGGTACTTTACATTTTCATCTTTTTTCAGTATTTCGACTTTGTTTTATTATTTCTTATTGTCTTATGGAGTCATTATCTTCTATTTGGTTCATTCTAATTTTCAGGCAGGGCAGCTAGGTAGCATAATGGATAGAGTAGCAGCCCTGGAGCCAGTAAGATTCATCTTCCTTAGTTTGAAATGTGTGATTGTGGGCAAGTCACTTAACCCTGTTTGCCTCAGTTCCTCATCTGTAAAAAAAATGAGCTGGAGAAGGAAATGGCAAACCACTCCAGTATCTTTGCCAAGAAAATCCCAAATAGGGTCATGAGGAGTTGGATACAACTGAAAAATGCTGAATTTTCAGGAAGTTTGTTGCTTGAGTAAGGTTTTATTCCTTTTATGTCAAGCTGTTCATTTCTTTTCCAATTCTTTCTTCCATAGTCTCATTTCTTTTTAAAATTTTCCCTCAAACTTTAGTGCTCTTGTTTAAATTATAGAAACATTTTCAAACTCTTTTTAAAATTCTTGCTTTAGCTCTTCTGAGAATTCTAGCTGAACATGTTCTCAAACTGTACTTTTCTTTGAGGCTTTGCTTGTAGATGTTTTAGAATCATTCTTTACTTTTGGGTTTGTGTCTTGAGTATCACTGTCACCATAATAGTTTTTAATGATGGGATTCTTTTTTGTTTATTTGCTCATTCATTTATCCTACTTCCTAACTTTGTATGTTTATGTTGGGACTGGACTCTGCACACTTCTGATTGAAATTTCTAGAATGAGCTTGTGCCTTTTGAGTCTTTCTGCTGCTTTCTTGAGCTATTATTGAGTGTTCTTTTATTCCAGGATTTCAAAGACAGCTCAGTCTGGGTACCAGAAAAATTTCAGTGCTCCTAAAGTGGTGTGATACAAGAGTGAAGTTCTTCTTATGGTCTGAGCTTTACAAGTCCCTGACCTGGATTTGGATCTCAGCAACATGCCTATGGGCTTGCTCCTGACTGGAGTTAGAGCAAACTGCTACTGAACTCGGCCAATATCAGTCAGCTGGAAAACTCTGCTGGATTAGTGATAGAAATTGAGATGCCTCTTTGATCTGAGATTCCTGTCCTACTTTATTCCCTACAGGCTTCAGATTGAGCTAGGGGCTAAAACTGTGACACCACTCCTCTAGTAGGGGTCAGAACCACACAGATAACGCTTTTTTTGGGAGCTTGTTTCTTTCTCAGTCATATAGCCTAAGGCTCACAACTGTTCTTTACCCTGGACTGACACTCTTGGGTACAGGACCCCTCCTCATTCAGCCCTGGATCTGTGATGCAGAACTAGATACTGAGCAACACAGCTGCCAGTTGGCATCTGTTCCTGCAGCCTTAAAAAGGTTGAGCCCCTCTTTGTGGGTCTAGGACCTTTTCTTGCCTTGGTGCACAGCCTCAGTCATTTTCCAATTCCCATAATGAAATGCATCAGGTGGAGTATTCTTGACTAGACCTGACTCCAGTATCCTGGGCTATTACCAGTCATCTTGACCTTTGTCTTGCCACTGGACTATGAGAATAGTAGCAGATGCCTTCTGGGGACCCAACCTGCCAATTCAAACAGAAACTGGGGGAATGCTACTATTGATGCTGATGATGATGCCCCCCCCCCACCATGGGACAATTTACTTCTTGTCCTCTGTGGTTTTCATTTTTGATTTCTTGAAATACAGCTCTGGAAAAAAACAGGCTTTTTTTTTTAAAAGCCCATTGTATTTTAAATAGAGCTACTTGACTGCTCCTTCAAATCACTCTGGCTGTCATCGAATGGCCAAAAATAGCCCCAACCCAAGCCTCTATAACTCATTGTTTAGGTTTTGAGGTCTTTGAATGAATGTAAATAACAATTGTTTTCTGTTCTGGCCAGAAACTCTGAGGGTCTTCTCCTCCCAGAGTGATATCTTTGTGAAGATAAATTGATTCATCTTTTCTCTCAACTCTTACCTAGCCTTTAGTCATTGAATGGGTATGACCTCAGACAGATTTTAAAACCTGGGAAAGACCTTAATTTAGAAAGGTGTGGGAACCAATTTTTAATTGGGAAGTGTTAGCTAAGGGGCTTGCCACAATATTAGGACAAGAAAGGAGACTGGCAGCCTCCCTCAAAACAGAGCAGGATTTATTTAACAAGAACGAACTTTAAAAAAAAAAAAAAAGCACCGGCCCTGCATTCAGGAGTACCTGAGTTCAAATCCAGCCCCAGTGGGGCAGCTAGGTGGCACAGTGGATAAAGCACTGGCTTGGATTCAGGAGGACCTGAGTTCAAATCTGGCCTCAGACACTTGACACTTACTAGCTGTGTGACCCTGGGCAAGTCACTTAACCCCCATTGCCCTGCCAAAAAAAAAAAAATTCAAAAAACCACAAACAGTATCAGTAGGATTAAGGGAAAGGAAATAAAATGGGGAAAGGGAAAATTATACAACCTGGATAACACCACTGCTCAGGAATCAGCTGAGAATACACAGCAGTGTCTTCCAGAGCCTTCCAGCTTCCAGCTAGAATGTGGGGGGGGGGGGGGAACACGACACTCCCTTCTTCCCAGCACACCCCACACAGTCCCCAGCCAATTGTCTGGCTGCTCTGACAGTCACATGACTGCCCTCACTAGGCTTCCAATCATTATAATTTTGCCAGGCCAGGCCCATGTAGGCGTCAGCTCGTAGTGATGACATGAGGTGCCAGCGCCATGGCAACGGCTACAACCAGTGGGTGAAGCACTGTGCGGAGCCCCAGGCCAGTGCACGCCGAGGTGTTTTGGTTTTTTTTTTATTTTAGCCAAAAAATGGGGTCATAAAAACCTCAAATAACAATTCTTTACAAAGGCCAAGGTCACCCACTGCATCTTGTGCTGTCCCAGTCATCTTGACCTTTGTCTTGCCATTGGACTTGGAGGAGAGAGTACAGCTCTGTCACACTTACATCCAATTCATACACAAGACAAAATAACACCCTCATGATGTCCTTGGTCTCCTTTGAGAAGCAACAACAACAACAACAACAGACCTGTCTCCAGTGTCCACAGACCATTCTAATTCACTAAGCTAGAAAAATGATTCACTATGGGTTGTTTTTTTTTCTTTCTTGGATTTGCTGATAAGGACTTACTCTGGTGCATTTTCTAAGTTTTTGTGGAAGAGTTGAGGGAGGGAGACAGGTGGAATTTGACTATATTTCTTCCTGATACTCTGCCATCTTAGCTCTGTCTCAATAATGCCCTCCCCCCCAAAATCTTATTGTTCCCTTTTTTACTTAACCAGATTGTTGTTTGAACCTGCTGAAGGGATCAGGCCTTAGAGTGCATCTCTACAGTTAGTTTGGGGACAGCTAGGTGGTGCAGTAGATAGGGCACCAGCCCTGGATTCAGGAGGACCTGAGTTCAAATCCGACCTCAGACACTTGACACTTACTAGCTGTGTGACCCTGGGCAAGTCACTTAACTCCAATTGCCCCCCCCAAAAAAAATACAGTTAGTTTGATACCTCCTTAGTACCTTGTGATTATATTCAGGACCTTTTATGTGATTAGTCAACTAAGATAGGATGTTCCCTTCTCCCTTACAAACAAATACTTGCTGAAACACACACGTGCGTACACACACACTTCTGTCCTTCTGAGTCCTTCTGTCCTTGTGTCCTTCTGGACAGTGTAGTTGAATTGAATAGAAAGAACACTGGATCTAGAGTCAAAGAAGCTGGGTTTAAATCCTCACTCTATTGACTGATTACATTAATAACGGGCAGTGTTGTGCCATAGTGACTAGAGCACTATACTTACAGTCAAAAAGACCTGAATTCAAATCCCAATATTTATGAGTTGTATGTCTCTAAGCATGCCCTTTAATTTCTCTCTGTCTCTGATTTCCTTAGCTGTAAAATGAGGCGTTTGAACTCAACAGACTCTTTTGACTTTAAATCTGTGATCCTACAAATCCTAGTACTTTGGTGAAATCACCTTATCTCATTGGGCCTCATTTTTCTGATCTGTAAAATAGGGGGATGGATTATTCAGCCTCTGACATTTCTTCCCACTTTAGGTTTTTACAGGCTTATGCTCTTCCTTAAGGTAGATTTTCAGTTTTACAAATTTCAGTTTCCTCATTAGGAGTTTTTTTCCCCTTTGTTTAAAAGTTTACAGCAATGTATCCCACTGAACTTTTAATTCCTGTGAGCCAAAGTAGATTACATCAAACCTGGCAGAATTTATTTATTCATATTGAACTCGTATTTCCATTCCAAAAGAAGACCAATTAAATCTATCTTTACTTCCTCATGCTTTTGTTTCCTGTATTCAGAATGTAAGCCGAAGCAAACTGAAGAGTAAGAGGAGGTTGGGGGGAGCGGGTTCATTCTGAAAGAAGAGTTAGCCTTTTGTTTCCAGAACTGATGAGCCTCATTACTTCATAAAGAGCTCTTCTTGTTCCATCACCTGGCATATCATCCTAACATATGGGAAGTCCAAGTCTCAGTGCCTTGTGTGAGTGGGATGGGCCAGAGGTAGGGTATAGAATATACCACCTTGCCATAGTGTGCCATCAGGCAGATGCTCTGTTCCTTGGACACCTGGTGTTCTGTGAACTGTTTCTTTAGGAGACCCAGAAGAAAAAGTCAAAACCAGGCCAATCTTAGAAAATCAAGGACAACTGTAGTCCAGGTGCATGATGAGGCAATAGAGAAAAAGGTGCTGCTTTCAAAAGCATTCCAGTAAAAAAAAAAAGGTTAATATCCTCAACATCCCCTACACATTGAGCCTTTAAAAGGGGGTGGAGAGGAAGCAATTCAGTAAAACCAGCTAGTACACTGAATATGTCTGACAGCATATGCAATATTCAACAGACATAGTCCACCTCTGCAATTAGAGGAAGAAGGTATATTTCTTTTCCATTTTCTCCTTTTTTGGAAATAATCTGGGTTGAGTGACTTGCCCAGGGTCACACAGCTGGTAAATGTCTGAGGTCAGATTTGAACTCAGGTCCCCCTGACTCCAGGACTGGTGTTCTATCCACTGAACCACCTAGCTGCTCCAGAAGGCATATTTCCTCAACTCTTCTCCAGGTCCAAATTTTACAATTTTAATTATACAGCTTTCTTTCATTATTTTTTTACAAGGTTCATTCTTTAAAATCTGTACCATATGTATATTTACATAGACATATATGTGTGTGTGTGTGTGTATACATGTGTATAGATACACATTCTCTTTTTTGTTATTGATTTTTTAAGAATTTTGGTTACTGCAGCTAGGTGGCACAGTGGATCCGCTAGAAAGGGAGGGCAGAGTATGGTAACAGGATAACGACAGAAGAGTAGGAATAAGGTGGATGGAGCTGAGGAACTGAGTAGTGGTAGCAGAAGAAAAGAGGGCTTTTTCCACTAGGCCATGCTCTCCTCATTAGAATGATCAAGCCCAAGGTCAACCTGACTTTGCAGTGACAATAGAATCCACCCATTTAAGCAGCTAGCAACAATGCAACCATCCTCACACTCAGGAATTCCTCCCTTTTGGCATTATTAAATTTCCCTCACCTTCACCCACCTCAACTTTGCAGTCAATGTCCACAGAATATCTTGTTACAAGAGTTAAAAGACAAGGGAAGTAATGTAATAAGTTACTTCAGACATCAGATGCCTGTAGTTCTCTTGATAGGATGAAAATGATCAAAACAAATGACAGGACTCAGAGCAAGGAGCAAATTGTTCCCCGGCTAAGCTGCTCAATAGGAAAAGAAATATTTTCTTGGACACAAAGCCTTGGAGTCTCCTCTGGCGTCTCAGTTCTTCAAATCCCCTGAAGGTTAGCACCAGCGCTCAAAAGGAATAATTAAATCTGGAAAGAAACAGGGTCGGGGAGGTCTCTCCCAAGTCTAAAGAAGGAGGCTCTGTGTCTGCTGAGTCGAAGAGGCTGACAGGAATGCTGTCTTACTTCCTCTCTGATTCAGAGAGCAAATGGATCCTGATGGGAAGAAAAAGACGATATCCTATCTCAGGAAACATATGTTCACCTTTAACTCCCCTATCCACTTGAGAGTCTGGACTGAGGGGAGGTAGACCAGAATGATTCTGCATATAATTCAAGAAGCCACTTCTGAACATCTGGGGCCCTTTGAACAAGTACTAAGCAAATCGGAGAGTGTCTGGATTAGAAGGAACCAGGAATTGATCATATAATTCAACTCCCCTCATTTTATAGATGAAGAAATTGAGGGACTTGCAAAAAATAACAGCCTTAAGGCCTAGGGTCTCCTGGTGATCAACCTAAGAAATCTTGCCATTCCTGGAAAGACTTGTATGAACTGAGGTATAGTGAATAGAGTAGAACCAAGAGAACATTGTTTGATGAAGATTTGACTATTCTCAATAATACAATGATCCAAGACAATCCCAAAGGACTAATAATGAAGCATACTATCCACTTCCAAGGAAAGAACTGATATTGATGGAACACAGACTGAAGCATGCTATTTTTTACTTTCTTTCACTTTTTTATTTGATTCGAGTTTTCTTATACAAATGATTAATATGTTAATGTTATACATAATTGTACATGTGTAACCTATATCTGATTGCTTACTGCCTGGGTTGGGGGGGGGGAGAAGGGAAGAAGGGATAAAAATTGGAACCCCAAACTATAAAAATGTTTATTACTGGGGCAGCTAGGAGGCACAGTGGATAAAGCACCAGCCCTGGATTCAGAAGGACCTGAGTTCAAATCCAGCCTCAGACACTTGACACTTACTAGCTGTGTGACTCTGGGCAAGTCACTTTAACCCTCATTGTCCCACAAAAAAAATAATAATAATGCTACACACATAGTAAACATACACAATGAACATTTGTTGATTGATTCACATAACCATGTTATAAAAACATTAAAGATAATCACATCTAATTAAAAATATGAAACTTAATTGCTAGAGGCAATAACTAAACTAAATTAGAATCTAGCTTAGATATACTAAGGTATTCTTGGAGTGTTTATTACTTTAAAAAATTTTAAAAATAAAATGATACCATCCACTTAAAAAAAAGAGAACTTTCGCCACTCATTTTACAACCTATGCTAAGGGTTGTTTTCTATCCTAATGTAGTATCATTGAAAATCTTCCTGATATAGGCAAGTCTTGGTGACTGTGTTCAGAAAACAAATATCAAATTGAGAGACTAACAAAAAATAGCACATACTTGTTTTCATTAAACAGGCCTGCTATTTCCCATACATGATATTCCATTTCCCCACCTTCAAGTCTTTGGATGGAGAACCTCATGTCTACAAAGCAAGCCTTCTCTACCTGTACCTCCTGTAATTCCCAATTTCCTTCAATACATGGTTTGGGCACTACATCCTACAAGAGGCCTTTCTGGATCTCCCAAGTTGTTAATGCTTTCTCTTGTACTTGAAAGATGTTGTTGTATGTATAACTCGGGCTTTAGGCCTAGACATTTTTTCTTTTCTTTTTTTTTTTTGAGGGGGGGCAATTTTCTTGCAAGGTATTTTAATATGTTGTAAAACAAGAAAGCAAAATAACTGTGATAAAATAGGCCTAGATATTTGTATAAGACTTTCCTCACTGATGGAGAGGATTACTTGTTCCATTTCCACATGAGGGGCAGAATTGGCAAGAACTTGGAAGAAAAGAGTGTTTTCCGGCCCCCAACTTTGAGAGAAGACACACATGGTTCCAGGGTTTCTTCAGGTAGAGGTTCCTAGGGAGAGTTGTTGCTGAGTCATTTCAATTGTGTCTGACTCTCAGCAACCCCATTTAGGGTTTTCTTGGAAAGATACTGGAGTGGTTTGCCATTTCCTTCTCCAGCACATTTTACAGATGAAGAAACTGAGGCAAACAGAGTTGAGTGACTTGGCCAGGGTCACGTCGCTAAGTAAGTGTCTGAGGGGGCAGCTAGGTGGCATAGTGGATAGAGCACTGGCCCTGGATTCAGGAGGACCTGAGTTCAAATCCTGCCTCAGACCCTTGACACTTACTGGGCAAGTCACTTAACCCTAATTGCCTCACCAAAAAAAAAAAAAAAAAAAGTGTCTGAGGCCCCATTTGAACTTAGGTCCTCCTGTCTCCAGGGCCAGTGCTCTGCCCACTCCACCACCTAGGTCTCCCTAGGGGGTATGGGAGAGAGAGAGAGAGAGAGAGAGAGAGAGAGAGAGAGAGAGAGAGAGAGAGAGAGAGAGAGATAGAGAGAGAGAGAGAGAGAGAGAGAGAGAGAGAGAGAGAGATTGATTCCAACAAGAAGCTAATATATAGTTTGATGCCCTGAGAATGTTTATTTCCAGCTTGCTGCATTCAGGAGAATTCATTTACTCTGTATATCTATCATCTGGTATATGCTCATCTATTGTTTTTGGTTTTTTTGTGTGTGTGTGTGTTTTTGCGGGGCAATGGGGGTTAAGTGACTTGCCCAGGGTCACACAGCTAGTAAGTGTTAAGTGTCTGAGGCCGGATTTGAACTCAGGTTACTCCTGAATCCAGGGCCGGTGCTTTATCCACTGCGCCACCTAGCCGCCCCCCTATGCTCATCTATTAAAGTTCTCTGATTTCTGTTTGCAATCAGCTTGGATCAATGAGTTAATTAGTTATTCAATATTTGTAGTAGTCTTTGTGAAACTGGCTTTTGGTAGGAAAGGAGTCAAGCCTTTAGATTATACATTAGGGCGCTCCTTCTCCATTAATAAATAGTGACCAGGAAAACTGACTTGAACCAAAAAAATCATTTCCCTAAACCATCAAAACTCAGGAAGTAGATAGACATAGTTCTAGTTCAGGATTCCTTCTCTGAGGAGAGCGAGCAGGCCATCCTTATGATCCCAATCTCCTGCTCCTCTGCTGGCAGGAATTGAAGTGGCCCTTGGAGTGCCTCCCTAGGAGCCACATTTTGACAAATCCATGTAGACATATACCTAACCTACATGGAAATGCTACTTAACATATATGTACATTACATATCACATTATATATATATACTCATATATACATATCTGCATACATGTGTCCCAGGAAAAATACTAAATGATATAATCAAGAGAATCTCCCCCTACTATTAACTCTGGCTAGAGTACACCCTAAAGAGCATGACTAGATCTATTCCCCTGCCAGTGTTCTCTCTCTTGTTCTTAGAATTGGGCTTCTTCCAATTACACTCTTGCCTTGGATCTTTTGATGAACCCCCTGATAAAAGACATACACAACCAGAGGTTTTTCAGTGGGTTTTGTAAGCTGCTTTTCTCTCCCCTTCTCTGTTCCCCCTCCCCATGAGAGGAGGAGAAAGGAATGAATCATAGAGCACCCGCCACTGATTCAGCAAGAGCCACCCACTTAGTCACTTAGACCTTAAAAAGAGAGACTCTACCCTCTTTTTTGTCTCTTTAATATGTGACATGTAATTCTCTCTCTCTCTCTCTCTTTCTCCTCCTCCTCCTCCTCCTCCTCCTCCTTCTCCTTTTCCTTCTTCTTATTTTCCTCCTCTGTCTCTCTTGGAAGGGGCAAATGTGTCCCTTAATGGAAAAGGAATTGCCACAAGTGCCCTAAACTCTTGTGTCCCATAGTAGTTGTTATTGGTAGTTGCCATCTCAAGATCAATTGGATTTGGTTACATACTCAGGAAAGGAAACATGAGGTGGGAAAGGCAGTCAGGGGCCCTTACTCAGACTTCTCTGGTTGGTTCCTTCCACCTTAGCTGCTATGGGGGAGCAGTTCCTGTGATGCCTAAGTGGGAGAAAGACACCAGACCTGCCCCAGTCACTTCAGAGATAAGCTCCAAAGGTAATGATATACCCGGTATGAAAGGAAGAGATGGCTTATTCCCTTTAAAAAAATCCAGTGAGTCATTGACTCTTCTTGCTTCAAGGCCAATGAGGAGATTGCTTTATCAGAACCCTTCAGTGCTATCACAGATGACCAGAAACAGCCAGGGGTCTTGTCATCCACAAAGAGCCCAAGAGCTAAACTAGATACATGGTCAACTAGAATCATAAAGGGCACTTTTGCCCAGACCCTTCAGCCTTCATTGACATAAGCTTGTAGGGGTAGGATAAGAATAGTAGAGAGATAAATCTGATACATTACAGATTACAACATTATAGGTGCTTATGCATGAAGGATCTATAGGTAAGGAATTTCTTCCATCATTTCAGTCAGTCAGTCATAATCTGTAAGGCCTAACTAATTACCTGGCAGCCCAAATTAGTCGAAGGACTTACCCTAGTCTAGAGCTAGCAATGTTGGGAATGGAATTTGAACCCTAGTTTTTCTGACTCCAAACCCAGCACTCTAATACTTTATGACATGTTGCATCTATATGTAGAAAGGAGAAAGTAAATTGAATGAGAACAGATAGAGAAATCACTTCTAGCAGGGGCCATCAGGGGAATATTTATGGTACAGGTAACAGGTAGCAAGGCTTTGAAGGAAGAGCAAGGTATCCACAGGTGGAAAAAGATGTGGAGAACACTATAAGTCATAATGTGAAGGTCATACTAGGGAGACAGTAATCTATCGCAGCTATGTTGTGGATTCATTAGCTTTCTATAACTCTAGGCCTAATCTTTTCCATATTCTGTAAATGACTATAATCCAAAGCAGAACCATGGAGACACTGAGTACTCAATACATGTTTCTTCTGGATGATAGAGGACTTTCTAAGAGCAGGCAGGTTTATGGGAATGAGAAATTATGAACTCTCTTTCCTTGAAAGTCTTTAAGAAAAGCATAATTACCTATTGGTTATGGAAATATGTTTTGCATGATTGCACATGTAAAACCTATATAAGATTGCTTACCTTCTCAGGGAGAGGGAAACGGAGGAGGAAAGGATGGTGTTTTTTGTCCTTTGTTCTCAAAGAGGACCATGGCATTGGGAAGGTGATGTCATGACTTGCAAGTGAATTGCATTTAAGTGAGGCAAGGCTGTGCAAAGTCACCAGTCTCACTCTCTCCTCCAGAGCCAGCTCAGAGAGAAGGATAGAATTTGGACTCAAAACTGTGGAAATTTATTTTGATTTGGGGACCCTACCTTTAGGCTGAGATTAGAAAGCCTTAGGCCCTCAGGGTCTCTCCCCCTCCTTTAGTCTTTAGCTGAAGCTGAGGAGAAAAAGTCCCGTGGGCTATACAAGACGCGAGGTCAGACAGCTGGGGGGAGAAAAAAGTCCCCAGCTCCCTCTGACCTGAGCGGAGCTATCTTAAGATCCCGGATAGCCTGTGCTGAAGCATGTGAAAGCTGGGGAGTGCACCCCCCCAAAAAACTAGCCGCAGCCCTGGCTGGCGTATTAGCTTGGTCTGTGGGGGCGAAGGAAGCCCCGAGATTTGAGTGGAGAGAAGAAAAGGTATATATAGAGCTGGGAGTTAGAGAAGAGGGGGCTGACTAGAAAAGGCTGACTAGAGGAAGGAAGGAGACTAGAAGGAGACGGACTAGATAAAGAAGGACAGACTAGAGGACGGGCTGAGGACGGATAGATAGATAAGACTCAGGGGTTCGGACGGACAAGAAGAGGAAGGAGACAGATGGAGGAGACGGACTAGTGGAAGGAGACTCGAGGAAGGACTAGGAGAGAGGCTGACTAGAGGGGAGCCCGGACAAGGACGGAGGAGAGTTCAGTTCGGAAAAGGAGAGACCGGGCTGACAAGGTTACAGGCCTTAATACAAACCAGGGAAAGTGTAACTTGCCCTGAGGCCGGAGGCGGCTAAGGCCCTTATTGTATTCAAGAAGTTCAAGGCGCAGCAGGTGGGAAAGAGGCAGTGGAAAGAGACCGCAGGAAAGCAGTCAGGTTGTACACTTTATTTCCCTGTATTCCTAATTTGAAATAGTATCTCATAAATAAACTCTGCTTTGATTATTTAGTTAGAGGCTTCTTAATCTTTAGTCTATCAGTTTGGGAGCAGTGTGGTGGAACTTTATAAACGGCCCACAAAGTCAGATAGCCAAATAGTAAAAAGTCCCCAGTTTAGTCCTCCAGTCAGATTAGCCCCCCAAATTAGGCTAGTCCATTTAAAATATTCCAAGAAAACTTAAAAAAAACCTAAATGTTAAAAATTATTTTTATATGTAATTGGGGGAAAATATTTTTTTAATTACATATTGGTCTATAATTTGATGACAAATTTTAAAATATGACTCTTTGTAAACACATTCAGAAAGGTATTTCTTATCCTTTATTACTTACATTAAAAATAATAACAATAAATAATAACAATAACAATCATAACAACAACTAGCATCTCTATTGTACTTTGGGGGGGGGCAATTAGGGTTAAGTGACTTGCCCAGGGTCACACAGCTAGTAATTGTTAAGTGTCTGAGGCCAGATTTGAACTCATGTCCTCCTGAATCCAGGGCCAGTGCTTTATCCATTGTGCCACCTAGCTGCCCTATATTGCACTTAAAATCTGGAAAGCACCTCATAAATATTTTCTTGTTTTATCCTCACAACAACCATGGGAAGTAGGTGCTATTATTATTATTCCCATTTTATAGATGAGGAAACTGAGGTAATTAGAGATTTATATGACTGGACCAGGATCACACAACTGGTAAATTCATGGGGTTGCATATGAAATCTACTCTAGAAACAGTACACTATCCATTGCTTCATCTACCTATCTTTAAAAACTATTTAAAACTGAAAGGGACTTTAGATAACACCCTGTACAACTTCCTTATTTTATTTTATTTATTTTGGTGAGGCAATTGGGGTTAAGTGACTTGCCCAGGGTCACACAGCTAGTAAGTGTCAAGTGTCTGAGGCTGTATTCGAACTCAGGTCCTCCTGACTTCAGGGCTGGTACTTTATCCATTGCACCCCCTAGTTGCCCCAACTTTCTTAATTTATAATGAAGAAACTGAAACCCAGACAAGACCTGGAGCAGAAACTGAGGTCAGGTCAACGTGGCCTGGCGAGAGTCATTTGTTCCACGTCACATTTCTTCAGGAAAGAGTCTCTTTAAAACATAAGAGCTGGGGCAGCTAGGTGGCACAGTGGATAGAGCACCTGCCCTGGAGTCAGGAGTACCTGAGTTCAAATATAGCCTCAGACACTTGACATTTACTAGCTGTGTGATCCTGGGCAAGTCACTTAACCCCAATTGCCTCACCAAAACCAAAAACATAAGAGCTTCTAAGGGGCAATATTTGTGCTTCCTCAGTGGTTTTTTAGATTAAAAAAAAAATGAAGTTCTTATTTCCACTAGGAGGCTAAAAGTCATGCTAAGGAATCACCATTAAACAGTGAAGTAAAGTGGAAATTATAAATTCAGTGAGAAAAAGTAATTGCATTTTCCTAATACCACCAATGTGCAGAAGTAAACCAGAAAACAGATTTCATTCTTCCATATTTCCAAATCAAAAAGAAAATACAAAGCAGGAAACCCAATTTAGTGGCATTTTAAATTGAGACTTTCATGTTTGCTTCCAGTGTTGTTACTTTCTACATCAATTGGACTATCAATTTAGCATTTTGCCATCTTGGATTACAGACCTATTTAGATTCAAGTAATGAGAAAATTTTGCTTCAAAACAGGATACATACATTACAGAATCATTGAGTTCTAGGAAAAATAGAAAGAGATATGTAATCCAGGCATGAATAAAGTTCGGGTTGGAAGAATGAGTATGGTATAATAGAAAGACCACTGTCTCTCAAATCAAGAAAGCTGAGTTTCAACCAGGTTCCAACACTCAGTTGTGTAGCCATTTGCAAACTACCAAACCTCTCAGAGACTAATTTTCCTCAGCTGTAAAATAAGTTAGGAGGAAAATGTTTTGTAAACCTTAAGTTTATTTATGTATATAAATCAATGTGAGTTAAAACCACTAATGGCTTCATTAACCTTGAGTGTTGATAACTAATGAGGATAACTCACCAATGATGAATGATTCTCACCAATGTTTTATCATCCTTTTTCTTTCTTTTTTTTTTTTTAGTGAGGCAATTGGGGTTAAGTGACTTGCCCAGGGTCACACAGCTAGTAAGTGTTAAGTGTCTGAGGCCAGATTTGAACCCAGGTACTCCTGACTCCAGGGCCGGTGCTCTATCCACTGCGCCACCTAGCTGCCCGTTTTATCATCCTTTTAAAGAAAATGTCGTTCAATTTTTTACTAATGGATAAGAAGTTAAGAAATTCAGAGGGAGACAAAATTTCCACCTTATTTCTCATACTATGAGATTATTATAAAAGTTAGGCAAGGTCTCTTCTTATTACTGGAACTTCATTCTTCCAGTGATCCCACTGTGACATACTTCTTGCTGTCCAGGTACAACAGAGGGGAGAGGTCAGGAGTAGATGTCTCATTTCCCTCAATGATCCCATACCATCTTCAACTTCCATAGCTATTACCCTGTGGTTTACTGTCCTTTTCCTTTAACCAGGACTATAGAACTCCTCCTACAATGAAATCGTGTTTGTTCCATTCATAGTCCCATTTGCTTTGTGGGAAACAGTGTAGCCTAGTGTACAGAGTGCCTGGTCCTAGAAGTAAGAAGCTTTTAAAGCTCCTAGAAGTATGTTAAATCCAACATATTGGGAGAGAGCTCAGCATAGTAGAAAGAGTAATGGATTTAGAGTGAGAGACTCTAAGCTCAAATCTCTACTCCAGGACTTATTATTTGTGTAACTTTGGGCAAGTCCTTCACCTCTGCGAGCCTTAGTATTTCTTTATCTGAAATATGAGGTAATTGGATTAAATAGCATCTAAGATCTCTTTCAGATATAAATCTATGATTTTATTCTAGTGTAACAGCTCTCTTTCTCCCACCCTACCCTCCCCCCACTTGCACTCTCAGCTACAAGTTCTAGGAATATACCTGTAGGTGCCTTATCTTTTCCTGCTGTAGTTTCTAAGCCTCCATTGGTATGCTTCCCATTAAAAAACAGTAGGAAATCTATCTATCTGTCTCTCTGTCTGCCTATCTATCTATGAAGGAAAGTTAAGTACAGATAGAAGTTATATACCTGTAAGTATAGATAGATATAGGTATACACATATAAAAAGATATATATCTGTATATGTATGTATATATACACACACTATAATAGGTTTTATAACTTTAAAATGCACTAAAACCTTTGGGACACCCTTATACCGCTGTGCATGACATCTTTACAAAAACTAACCAGATATTAGGACATTAAAAACTTTACCAAAAACCCCCAGAAAAGAAAAAAAATATTAAATCATCTTTTATTAATCACAATGCAATAAAAATATATTCAATAAAATGCAACTGAGGAAAGGATTAAAAAGTAATTGGTGGGGCAGCTAGGTGGCACAGTGGATGGAGCACCGGCCATGGATTCAGGAGGACCTGAGTTCAAATCCAGCCTCAGACACTTAACACTTACTAGCTGTGTGACCCTGGGCAAGTCACTTAACCCCAATTGCCTCACCAAAAAAAAAAAAAAGTAATTGGTGACTAAATAAATTAATCCTAAAGAATTGGTGAATCAAGAACAAATCATAAAAGCAATAGAAAATTTTACAGAAGATAATTACAACAATGAGCCAAGATCACAAAAAAAAAATTTTTAATAAACTTAAAGTAGTGCTTGGGGAAATTTTCTCTCTCTAGATATTTTTATCAACAAAAGAGAGAAAAAAGAGATTAATTAATTGGGCATGCAACTGAGAAAAAATAGAAAAGAAACTTCAAAACCTCAACTAAACATCAAAATAGAAATTCTAAAAACCAGAGAAAAAATTCACAAAAATACAGATTTTTTAAAAAATTAAGCTCTTTTGGGGCAGCTAGGTGGCGCAGTGGATAGAGCACTGGCCCTGGATTCAGGAGGACCTGAGTTCAAATCCGGCCTCAGACACTTGACACTTACTAGCAGTGTGAACCTGGGTGAGTCACTTAACCCCAATTGCCTCACCAAAAAAAAAAAAAATTAAGCTCTTTTTTAAAAAATTGTACAATTAGGTAACAATTTTTTTAAAAAAGAAGAAAGCAAAATTACCAGTTGTTCAATTGTTTCAGTCATGTCTGACTTCTTGTAACCCCATTTGAGGTTTTCTTGGCAAAGATACTGTAGTGGTTTGCCTGTTCCTTCTCTAGCTCATTTGATAGATGAGGAACAGAGGCAAACAGAGTTAATTAAGTGAGTTGCCCAGAGTCACACAGCTAGGAAGTTTATGAGTCCAGCTTTTAACTCAGGAAGATGAGTCTTGCTGATTCAAAGGCCAATGCTCTATCCACTGCATGAATTTAATTATTTAATTTCATTAATAGAGAATTTAAATAACTCATGGTTGTTGGGGGTTTTTCAGGGCAATGAGGGTTAAGTGACTTGCCCAGGGTCACACAGCTAGTGTCAAGCGTCTGAGGCTGAATTTGAACTCAGGTCCTCCTGAATCCAAGGCCAGTGCTTTATCCACTGTACCACCTAGTCACCCCTCATGTATTTCTTAGAAAAAAAATTTAATTAACCATAAATGGACTCCCAAAGGGAGTGGTGGTGGTGAAACCACAATTGTATGGATTTACAAGTGAATTCTATCAATCATAGAAAGAACCTACCCCATAGTCACCAGATGGACTGGGGGTTGTGGGATTACAGGCACACTGATACATTTTTAGAGGAGCTATGAATTTGTGAGAATTGGAATTGTACCCCCTACTGGAGAGATACTGTAGGGAAGCTCCACCATGAGGAGAAGGCAGGTGAGGACAAGCCATGCAGCATCAGCGTCCAGAAGCTGGCCGGCTTGCAGCTGTAGAGCTGCCTATTAGTTCTATAAATCAGGACTGCCAACCAATTAGCTTGGGGCTGTGTGTGTGGATGGCCCTATTTCTTGGAAATAGGAAGGGGGGAGCAGTTGCTCTTGCTCCCGGGACCTGCTGTGGGGTGGAGCAAAGATGCTGGCTCCCTTAGATAGATGAAAAGGCATCTTGGCCTCTCTCTCACTCCTCATTAGATTCTAATGTTCTTTAATAAATGGGTAAAAGTCTAAACTTTTCCTAAAGCTTCTAATTTAAAGCGACTACTCATTAGATTTTTAGACAGTTTAGTGAGAATTTTAGCCCCTTACAGATGGCAAACTTTACAAATGGTGATATTACAAATTACTGGTCTACCCATTCTAGAAAGCAATGTGAAATTATGCCCCCCAAGTAACTAAACTGTGTTTTTCCCCTTGACCCAGCAATACCATACTAGTCCTACTCCAAAGAGATCAAAGACAGAGGAAAAGAATCCATATGTATTTATAACAAAGTTGGATTTGGGGGGGGGGCTTTTTGTTTTTTTTAGAACTGGAAACTAAGGGAATGTCTATCAGTTGGGGAATGGCTGTGAATGACTGTGGTATGTGAATGTGATAGAATATTATTATATTATAAGAAATGACAAAAGGGATAGCTTCAGAGAAACCTGACTTGATCAATTGAACTTACATGAACTGATACAGAGTGAAGTGACCAGAATCATGAAAATAATGTATACGACAGCAATAATGTAAATACAAGGGTAAGAGAATAATGGGATTTTGGCAGATACTCAAAGGCTCACCTGGAGATTAATCTAAACTGATTGAATTAAGTGAGAGTGATTGACTGGTGATTAGCTTACTTCAAGTTTATTAGATTGTAACCACACTTGACTAGCCCTTTAGAAGGTATTGTTCTCAGAAGCTAAGGACTTTGAACTCAACATGGGACTATCTTCAAGTCCAGTGAACCAATGGATTTGAATGATGCCCACCAATCAGCTTGAAGCACTATGTAAGGACCGCCTCTGCTCCAGACCTATAAAAAGCTTCCACACTCAGTTTGAGGGAAGTTCATGGTTGATGCAGACTTGTGGTGGAGGACTTGAAGAAGAACCAGACCAGGCTGGAACTCTGGGCTAGATAGGCCTTTAACTCCATGTGTTCTCTTTTTTCTAATACCCAGTATGCTTTAATAAATGCTTAATGCCCAAAGACTGGTGCTAAAGCTTCTAATTTAAGGTGACCACACATTAGATTTTTTAGACAACACATTTAGATTTTAAACATTACACAAGCCATGGTGGGAAGATGGTGGGATAAGCCAGAAAATTAACCAGCTTTCCAAAATTCTCCTGTTGAGGCAGCTAGATAGAGTAGTAGATAAAGCACAGGCCCTGGGTTCAGGAGTACCTGAGTTCAAATCCAGACTCAGACACTTCACACTTACTAGCTGTGTGATCCTATTACTTAACCCTCATTGCCCTGCAAAACAAACAAACAAACAAAAATTCCCAAATTCTCCTGTCAAATAACTAAAAATAATGCCTCAAAGTGAATTTTAGAGTGGCAAAAATAATGAAATGTTGGAGTAAAGCCTAAAACAATTTGAGAAGATGTTAGGAAAGATTTGACTTCCTGAGGTGGTGGTCCGCCAGAGAGAAGTACAGCTACCATCTGGCAAATACGACAACAAAGAACAATCCCTAGGGACAACTGTGTAAGCCTCAGCTTTAGCTTTGGGAACTTTCACCCCTTTGACTGTGTAAGGGTCAGACAGCTGATCAAGAGAAGATTATGTGGGGCCCACTGCTGGCACTAGAGGTAGGACCCAGGCAAGTTGACCAGGCACAGTCCTAGGTTGTGGCTATAGGGGAGGAGGAGTGAGCACATTCAGGTAAATGCAGTTTACAGAAGGGCAGAAGCCCTGCTGCTTGTGGTCACTCACAGGAGAGTAGAGTGCCTGGTACCAGGACAGAGAAGCTCTTGTGGTTGCCAGAGGGACTGTAGGGAACAAGGTCATTTGCAGTGGCAGGGGTACTGGGGGATCTGGTCTTATCCCTTGCAGGCAGAGAGGAGTAGCAGAGGATACACTTAGACCAAGGCATGAGCCAAAAGAACACTGACCATACCTAGCCTTGATTCATAGATCATTGGAAGAAAAAAAGTCAAAGACCCCCCCCCCCAGAGAGAACTTAGAAAATAACAGTACAAAAAACTTGAAACCTGACACATTATCCCCCACACTCTGAGAACAGATCCTAATCCTAACATAAAGTTAACAGCTAAGAAATAGGCACTTAAAAATGAGTAAATAAAAGAGAAAGAACCTAACCATAGATAGCTACTTGGTGAAAGAGAAGATCAGGGTTCAAACTCAGAAGAAGACAATGAAGTTAAAACAGTTACATGTAAAGCTTCAAGGAAAAATTTAAAATAGTAACAAACCTAAAAAGAGTTTTTGGAAGAGCTTAAAAGGGACTTTAAACATCAAACAAGATAGGTGGAAGAAAAACTGGGAAAAGAAATAAGAGTAATGAAGGAAAATCAATAAATTCATGAAAAGAAAATCAACCAGTTGGTAAAAGAAATCCAAAAACTTATGGAAGAAAATAACTCCTTAAAAATTATAATTGGGCAAGGAGAAGCTAATAACTTCATAACATATCAAGAAATAATCAAATCAAAAGAATGAAAAAACCAGAAAAGAACATGAAATATCTCATTAAAAAAACTACTGACCTGAAAAACAGATTGAGGAGAGATAATATAAGAACTGCCAGACTACTTGAAAGTTATGATCAAAAAAAGAGTCTATGCACTATACTTGAAGAAATTTTTAAGGGAAATTGCCCTGAAGTTGAAAACTAGAGGGCAAAAAAGAAATTGAAGGGGGCAGCTAGATGACACAGTGGTAAAGCACCGGCCCTGGATTCAGGAGTACCTGAGTTCAAATCCGGCCTCAGACACTTAACACTTACTAGCTGTGTGACCCTAGGCAAGTCACTTAACCCCAACTGCCTCACTAAAAAAAAAGAAAAGAAATTGAAAAAATTTACCATTCACCCCCTGAATGAGATCCCAAAATGAAAATTCACAGCAATATTATAGCTGTTTCAGAGCTCTCAGGACAAGGAGAAAATATTATAATCAACTAGAAAGAAACAATTAAATGTTGTGAAGATATAGTAAGAATAACATAAGCTTTAGCAGCTGATACATTAAAAAACCAAAGGGCATGGGAAATGATATTCTGAAGAGCAAAGGAGCTAGATTTGCAACCAAGAATAATGTACCCAGCAAAGCTGAGTGCAATCATGCAAGGGAAAAAAAGATATTTAATGAATTAGAGGACTTTCAGGTATTCTTGAGGAAAAGACCAGAACTGAAGAGAAAATTTGACTTAGAAGAATCAGGAGAAATAAAAGAAAGTAAACATGAAATACTAATCATAAGGGATATAAAACTACACTATTCACTTCTCATATGGGAAAATGACATTTGTAACTCCTGAGAATGTTGTCATTACTAAGGTAGCTCAAAAGAATATGCAGAGTTAACAGGTTTCGGGTTGAGTAGATTGTGATGGGGTGATCCTAAAAAATAAAATTGGGTAGTGAGAGGTAAAATGGAGCAAATTATCTCATACAAAAGAGGTGTGAATGGAAGAACTATTACAGTGGAGAGGAAGAGGCAGTGGAGAGTAGGCAGTGTGGGAACTTTATTCTCATCAGAACTGGGTTAAAGAGGGAATAACATATCTAATAGAGTATATAAGTTATCTTAACTTACAGAGAAATAGGAGGGCAATAGGATAAGGGAGGGACTCTTCAAAGGGTGTGTGGATTAGGGAGGCAGTGAACAGAAATAAATTAGACTGCTGAGTAGGGATAACATAAAAAGGCAGAGGGGGGAGAAGAAAGAGATAAGGAAAGAGAAAGAGACAGAGAGAGAGAGGGACAGAGAGAGAGACAAAGAGAGACAGCGACAGAGAGAGACAGAGATAAACAGCAAAGAAAAATAGGATAGAGGGAACTACACAACTAGTAATTATAACTTTGAATGTGAATGAGATGAACTCACCCATAAAACAGAAATGGACAGCAGAATGGATCAAAAACTAGAACCCAATAATATATTGTTTACAAGAAACATTTAAAAATGAGAGACACACATAAAGTAAAAATAAAGAACTAGAGTAGAATTTATCATGTTTCAACTGATGAAAAAAAGCAGGGGTAGGAATCATGATTTTAGATAGTTAAAGCTAAAATTGCTTTAATTAAAAGATATAAACAAAGAAACTACATTATGTTAAAACGCACCATAGGTAATGAAGTAATATCAATACTAAACATATATGTACTAAATGTGATAGCATCCAAATTTTTAAAGGAAAAGATAAATGAATTACAGGTAGAAATAATAGTAGGGAAATTTAACTTTCTCCTCTCAGAAATAGATAAATCTAAATACAACCAAAAAAAAGAAACAAGTCAAGGATATGAATAGAATCTTAAACAAGCTAGATATGATAGATATATTGTGGGGACCAATTTTTAATTGGGGAGTGCTAGCTAAGCGGCTTGCTGCAATATTGGGGCAAGGAAGGAGACTGGCAGCCTCCCTCAAAACAGAACAAGATTTATTATTTTCTTTTTTAGTGAGGCAATTGGGGTTAAGTGACTTGCCCAGGGTCACACAGCTAGTAAGTGTTAAGTGTCTGAGGCTGGATTTGAACTCAGGTACTCCTGACTCCAGGGCCAGTGCTCTATCCACTGCGCCATCTAGCTGACCCAAGATTTATTTTAACAAGAACAAACTTAAAAAAAAAACAAAACACAAATAGGATCAGGAGGATCAAAGGAAAGGAAATAAAATGGGGAAAGGGAAATTATAATACCTGAAAAAGTACCACCTCCCAGGAATCAGCTGAAAATACGCAGCAGAATGCCTGTCGCTTTCCAGCTTCCACCTCAAATGCCCAATTCTCCTCCCCCAAACCTGGAAACACCACACACAGTCCCAGCCAATGGGATGGCCACTCTGACAGTCACATGACTGCCCTCACTAGGATTCCAATCATTATAATTTTGCCAGGCCCATGTAGGTGTCAGTGAGTGGTGATGATGTGAGGTGCCAGAGCCCTGGCAACGGCTACAACCAGTGGGTGGAGCACCATGCGGTTTGTGGAGCCCAAGGCCAGTGCGCGCCAGGCATAAAAACCTCAAATAACAATTAATTCTTTACAATATGGAGAGAATTGAATGGCAATAGAAAGGAATATACCTTTTTTCTCAGCAGTTTATGGTACATTTAGGAAAAATTGAGCATATATTAGGCTATAAAAACTTTATAGTTAAACACAGAAAAACAGAAATATTAAATGTATCCTTTTAAGATCATAATGAAAAAAAATACATTTAATAAAGGACCCTGGAAACACAAATTTAAAATTAATTGGAGACTAAATAACCTAATCTTAAAAAAGAGTGGGTTAAAGAACAATTCATAAAAACAATCAATTTCTTTTTTTCATAAAAGTATTTTATTATTTTCCTCTTACATGTAGAGATAGTTTTTAACATTTGTTTTTACAAGATTTCTAGTTTCAAATTTTTCTCCCTCCGTCCCCTCGCTCACCCCTCCCCAAGACAGCAAGCAATCTGATATAGGTTATATATGTACTGTGATAAAATAATGGGATTTGGCAGACACCCAGGGGCCTCACCTGAAGACCATCAAAATTGAGACCACACCTGGCTGGCCCTGAGTGGGGTGTTGTACTGACATCAGCAAGAGACCACTCTCAACCAATCAGTTTGAAGGACCTCCCCTTTTGGGGAGGGAGACAGGAAGTAGGAAGGTGAGGCTAGCTAAAAGGTTCCTCTTTTTGTTGAGGAACCAGCCTGATGGGAGACAGAGAAAAAGGTGGGTCCCTCTTGTCATTCCAGACTTCAGCTTGGTGGGAGATAGAGGTAGATAGACTTTTCTGGCATTACAGGATCCCATGTGTTGTCTTTACTCTAATAAATCCTTAAAAGCCTAAACTCTTGCTGAATTTATCAGTGATTTCATCCAGCTTCCCCCCCAAAAAAAAAAAAACTGGGGGGGGGGAGCAGATTAGAACCCACATTAGATTTTTAAAAAAAGATTTCTGCATTAGTCATGCTGTGAAAGAAGAATCAGAGCAAAAAAGAAAAACCTCAAAAAAGAAAAAAAAATAGAAACAGTATGGTTCCATCTGCATCTAGATTCCATAGTTCTTTTTTTTCTGGATATGGAGAGCATTTTCCATCATGAGTCCTTTGGAACTATCTTGGACCATTGCATTGCTGAGAAGAGTCAAGTCTATCACAGTTGATCAACATACAATGTTGATACTATGTATAATGTTCTCCTGGTTCTGCTCATCTCCCTCAGCATCAGTTCATGTAAGTAAGTCCTTCCAGGTTTCTCTGAAATCTTCCTGCTCATCATTTCTTACAGAACAATAGTATTCCATTACATTCATATACCACGACTAAAACAATCAATAATTTCAGTAAAGAGTATGGTAATAATGAGACAATATACCAAAACTTATGAGATTGCACCAAAAGCAGTAATCACAGGAAATTTTATATTTCTAAGTCTTTGCATCAATAAAATATAGAAAGAGTAGAACAATGAATTGGGTAGAAAATTTAAAAACTAGAAAAAGAACAAATTAAAAATTGCCAATTAAACACCGATTTGGAAATCCTAAAAATTAAAGGTGAGATTAATAAAATTGAATGTAAGAAATTTACTGAATTAATAGATAAAGCTAGGAGTTGGTTTTATGAAGAAAAAAACAAAAATAGATAAACCACTGGTTAATGTGATTTTAAAAAGAGAAAAGTAAACCATATCACTAGTATCAAAAATGAAAAGAGTGAATTTGCCAGTAATTAAGATAAAATTAAAGAAATTGGGAATTATTTTGCCTAATTATGTCAATAAATTTAACAATTTAAGTGAAATGGAAGAATGTTTATAAAAATATAAATTCCTAGATTAACAAAAGAGGAAATACAATATCTAAACAAATCTACTTTAGAAAAAGATATTGAACATGTCATAAATGAGAAAAAAAAAAAAGCATCATGACCAGATGGATTTATAAGTGAATTCTACCAAACATTAAAGATCAACTAATTTCAATATTAAATAAGTTATTTGGAACAAGAGGCCAAGAAGGAGTCCTACCAAACTCCTTTTATGAAACAAATATAATGCCAATACAGAAACCATGAAAAGCAAAAATAGAGAAAGAAAATTATAGGCCAATTTCATTAATGAATATTGATGCGAAAATCCTAAATAAAACACTAGCTAGGAGACTACAACAATATTATGCATTGTGACCAAGTGGGATTTATACTAGGAAAGTAGGGCTGGTTCAACATAAGGAAAACTATTAACATAATTGATTATATCAAAAACAAAAGTAACAAAATCATAGGACAAGGGAGAGAGATTAATAGATGCAGAAAAGATTTTTGACAAAATACAACACTCATTTCTATTAAATACACTTGAAAGCACAGATATAAATGGATTTTTCCTTAAAAGGGTAAGAAGTATCTGGGGGCAGCTAGGTGGCGCAGTGGATAGAGCACCAGCCCTGGAGTCAGGAGTACCTGAGTTCAAATCTGGTCTCAGATACTGAACACTTACTAGCTGTGTGACCCTGGGCAAGTCACTTAACCCCAATTGCCTCACTAAAAAAAACAAAAGCGTAAGAAGTATCTACCTTAAACCATCAACAAGTATTATCTGTAACAGGGATAAACTAAAAGCCTTTGCAATAAGATCAAGATCGAATCAAAGATGCCCAGTATCACTAATCTTATTTAGTATTGTATAAGAAATGCTAGCAATAGCAATGAGAAGGAAAAAAATCGAAGAAATCAGAATGACCAGTGAGGTAATATAACCATCTCTTTGCAGACAATCTAATGGCATATTTGGAAAATCCTAGAGATTCAACTAAAAAGTTAATTGAGGGGGCAGCTAGGTGGCACAGAGCATAAAGCCCCAGCCCTGGATTCAAGAGGACCTGAGTTCAAATCCTGCCTCAGACACATGACACTTACTAGCTCTGTAACCCTGGGCAAGTCACTTAGCCATCATTGTTCTGAAAAAAAATTAATAATCTTTAGCAAAGTAGCAAGATACAAATTAAACCCACATAAATCATCAATATTTTTATGTCATCAGCAAAGCCCCCCAAGAAGAGGTATGTCATTTAAAATCACCATAGACAACACAAAATACCTGAGAGTAGACTTACCAAAAGAAACCCAGGAACTATATGAACATAATTATAAAACACTTTTTATACAAATAATGCCAGATTTAAATAAATGGAGAAATATTCATTATCCATGGGTAGGCTGAAGCAATATAATAAAAATACTAATTCTACCTTAACTGATCTACTTATTCAGTACCATCCCAATTAAGTTACCAAAAAATTATTTTATTGAGCTAGAAAAAATAATAACAGAATCCATTTGGGAGGCAGCTAGGTGGCGCAGTGTATAAAGAAAGCACTGGCTCTGGATTCAGGAGAACCTGAGTTCAAATCCAGCCTCAGACACTTGACACTTACTAGCTGTGTGACCCTGGGCATGTCACTTAATCCTCATTGCCCTAAAAATAAATATATGAATGAATGAATAAATAAATAAATAGGAAAATAAAGGCAATAATAATAAAAACTATTGGGTACTGGCTAAGAAATAGATTGGTGGATTAGTGGAATAGAGTAGATGCACAATATGCAGTAGTAAATGGTTATTTTGGTTAAAACCTTGTGTTTGATAAATGTAAATATTTGAGCTTTGGGAATAAGAATTCAGTATTTGGTTAAAAAAAAGTTGGAAAAAATGTTGGGAAAATTGGAAAGCAGTCTGGCAGAAATTAAGTATAGACCATTATTTTACACCATTTACCAAGATAAGGTCAAAATGAATGCATGACCTAGACATAAAGGGAGATATCATAAGTAAATTAGAAGATGATGAACATATTACCTATCAGATTTATGGACAGAAGAATTTATGAATAAAGAAGAGATGAAGAATACTGTGAAATGCAAAATGAATAATGTTGATTACTTTAAATTACAAAGGTTTTATACAAATAAAACCAATGTGGCCAAGACTAGAAGGGAAGCAGAAAACTGAGGAAAATATTTTTTGACACAAAGTGCTTTTAACTTTTACTTACTTTTCCCCTTTCACATTATTTTATGTGGTTCATTACTAACAATCTAGCATATCTCACAATTCAGGAGTTGCAAAGTACCACAGTATTCATAAATAATGTTTTCAATACTACCATAACATTTTTGCAAAAGCTTAAAAATTATTAGTATTATCTTGCTTACCAAATCTTGAAGATGGTTAGTGAGTCCCCTTCAATTTATTTTACTGAAAAGACCAAATGCAAAGTTTAGTAAACTGAAAAACATTAGCTTCTGGCAGCAAAGATGATGGGCTTCCAATAAGAAATCGTTTCCTCATTTTCCTTGGGGTTTCCCATTGGAAGAGGGAGAAAAAAAATGTTATCGGAGAATTTATTGTACTTTTATACACACATCAATGGACCATCTAGAAGAGTTTACACTACTTGGAAAAATAACAGCACCTTATCTATTGTTATCTATTAAATATACATATTTCGCTAAGACCACTGGAGTCAATTAGATCAATTTAAGTTAAAGAACCGAGAAAGTTGTCCAAAAGGTGAAAAGCAAGAACAAAGCTCCTTTCCTGTCAAGTGATTTATGAAGACAAAGACACTAACAGTGCTTTCACCTACAAGGCAGATTTATTATGAGCTCTCTCCAGAAAGCCAGGCTAAAACATATATCATACTCAACCATGTTTTTAGCTTCAAGCCTCCCAACTCAGCAATGGATGGAGAACTTGAAAGACACAGGTTCTAATTTTTCTGCCACTACACATCTTGCTCTGTGACCTTGGGCAGGTCAATTAACTGTTCCAGGCCTCAGTTTCCACATAATGAGAGAGTTGGATCAGTTGATAGCTAAGGTTTCTTCAAACTCAAACATTCTCTTTTTTTCTTTTTTAATTTATTTATTTCAAATTTTATTTTTTTCTCAAATTACATATAAAAACAATTTTTAATGTCAATTTTTAAAACTTTGTGTACCAAATTCTCTTCCTCCCTTCCTCCCTACACTCCCTTAAGAACGCAAGCAATTCCTTTTTGTGGTGGCAAAGAATTGGAAATTGACGGGATGCCCATCAATTGGGGAATGGCTGAACAAGTTGTGGTATATGAATGTAATGGAATACTATTGTGCTGTAAGAAATGATGAGCAGGAAGATTTCAGAGAAACCTGGAAGGACTTACATGAACTGATGCTGAGGGAAATGAGCAGAACCAAGAGAACATTGTACACAGTATCAACAACATTGTGTGTTGATCAACTGTGATAGACTTGACTCTTCACAGCACTACAACGGTCCAAGATAGTTCCAAAGGACTCATGATGGAAAATGCTCTCCCTATCCAGAAAAAAAACAACTTTGGAATCTAGATGCAGATTGAACCATACTATTTCTACTTTTTTTGTTTTTCTTTTCTGAGGTTTTTCTTTTTTGCTCTGATTCTTCTTTCACAGCATGACTAATGAAGAAATATGTTTAATGTGATTGTACATATATAACCTATATCAGATAGCTTGCTGTCTTGGGGAGGGGGGAGGGAGGGAGAAAAATTTGAAACTAGAAATCTTATGAAAAAAAATGTTGAAAACTACATCTAACGTAACTAGAAAATAAAATACTTTTATGATAAAAAATAAATAAATAAAAATTCAAGCAATTCAATATAAGTTATACATGTGTAGTCATGCAAAACATTTCCACATTAGTCAGGTTGTGAAAGAAAACAGATTTTAAAAAACTTAAAAAAAGAAACTAAAAAAATATGTTTCAATCTGTATTCAGACACCATCAGTTCTTGCTCTGGAGAGGGACTGCATTTTTCATAAGTTCTTCAGAGTTGTCTTGGATCATTATATTGCTGAAAATAGCCGTCATTCACAACTGATCATCTTACAATATTGCTGTTACTTTGTATACAGTACATTTCACTTGGCATCAGCTCATGTAAGTCTTTCCAGGTTTTTTTGAGAGCATCCTGTTCATCATTTCACATAGCACAATAGTGCTCCATCATAATCTCATCCCACAATTTGTTCAGCCATTCCCCAATTGATGGGCATCTCCTCAATTTCAAATTTAGCTTTTTGTTTTTCATAGGTGAAAGCAAACTCGAACATTCTCTAAGTGTATGGTGTACAATCCATGGGACTACTCCCATGTCTCCAAAATCCAGTAACTAAAATTAAATTTTGAAGCTCATTTTATTTCTGAACTAATAATAACAATAATACAGGAAAACAGGACTTGAATGAAATCCTTCAGTAAGCTATTGTTATTAAGTTCCAGTTTTGTCTGGTATAAATATTCCATTAATTGAAACTACTGTTTCTTCGGTAACACATAGGCAAACACCATTCCAACACAGAACCTCTAATCCTCACATATGCATTTATATTCATCATATAATACTACAATCCTCTGGAAACAATCCATTATTATTCACTCTTATTCACTATTTTGAGTGTAAACTAGAAAGAGATGTACTAAAATGGACTATCACTTTCTTCTTTACTATCAGGAATAGGAATTTTATTTATTTTGTCCTGACCTATGATTTCATCAGTGGAGGGAACTGCAGGGGTGGAAAGTCTCTCTACCAGTGCAATCAGAAACACATCTCTAACTTTTCATTTTAGAGAGTTGCACTGGGGAACTCTCAAGGGAGCATGAGTTTAAGTGATTTGCCCAAGGTAACACAGCTGGCATGTATTAAGAGGTAGGTCTTGTGATCTCTAAGGCCAGTCCTCCATCCACTACACCACTTTGCCTCTCATCAACTTTATAGGCATCAAATAAGATTCCCTGTTTTACTTTAATATTTCTATAAATCCTAAGCAGATTTGGGGGTGGGGGAGGGCAGGGAGGGGCATAAGCTTAAGGAGGGGTTAGAAGAAGCTGCATAGGAAGAACAAAGTTATTCATTTTTTATTCAACTTCCTTTAGGTAAATGAATAAAATGTCTCATTAAAAACAATCCTGGCAATTTTAGTACATTCATATCATCAGTTTACATTTTATAAGCATTTCTTCCCCAACCCATGTCGTTACAGGTAAAATCTCATCCATTACAGTGAACTCTAATATTCAGTCTTTAAAAATTAATGAGTACATTGCTAGAAATCATGCTCATAGACTTTAGGAAGCTGAGGATGAACCACCCTGAGAAAAGCTGAACTTTAAAAAATGGAAAACACTCTGATCCAGTAGAAAGGTAAGTGGTGTCACACACAAGCAATACTTTTTAGTTCAAGTTACTGGAATCCTTAGGTGTTATCTTGTCAATGCATTAGGATAATACTTAAGTGGTGTATTTTTAAAATAAATTACTATTGCTATTTGTTATATACACAAGTTTTAGGTAAGCATTGTCAACCTGAAAAATAATGAAATAATCAATACAGGAGAAATAAGGTCTTTAATTGGGGCAGAAGAGCTATAACTCAGAGTATCACAAAGCAAGATTGCTAGGAATACTCAAAGATGGGGACTGAGGACAGGGTTTATATGGGTTAACAGAACAAAGGGAGCTATGACACTGCCCTTGGATTAGATAAGTTTCTCAAAAGTAGAAACTACTTAACTCTAAATGGAAACTACTTAACTCTAAACAAACTTTTTTGCATAATAATCTAAAGTCCAAGAAGTAAGACTGGGAATCTTTGGGAGGGGGATCATTTGTTTGGGAGATTCATAAAACAATCAAAAGTCTGGAACTGACAAAACTGGGTTAGCCCCAGGCAATTCATTGGCCTGGGAATGGGGAGTAGGAGAAGATCAGTCAGTTCTCAGTAAATTGTGGTTATCAGCATATTATTTATTTTATCAATATTATACCAGTAATGAATTGATCTCATGTCTCCCTGACTTCTCATGGTCTCAGGCCCCATGATAGAAGAAGCAGGGAGAGAGACAGAAACCATGTGGTCTCAGAGAACCAAGAGAAAAGCCCAGAAAAGCCAGAAGACCCAGCAGACCCAGCAGACCCCAAGACCTCAGAATACTCAAAAGACCTCCTGTGGTGTCTTTATCCTCTTTTGTTAGAGGTTTGTCATTATACATTGATCAAAGCTAATTGGTTAATTGGATGGAATCAGGGGAAAAAAATACAAAATATCCTCATTCAAGTTGCTTAAAGCAAGGCCCATTATTTGGTTGTGGTTTGATCCCATCAATTCTTCACAGATATAGACAAAAAAGTCTGTCTCCATTCCTTTTGTTCTCTTGAGTTTGTTCCATATGAGATTTGATTGTTTCTCAAGGAGAACTGGACTTTCTGGAGTGGAGTGGTTGGGGGGAAAAAGGACTGAGAAAGTGATCTCTAGTTGTCCCTGTAAAGAATTGATTGTGATTTGAGGTTTTTATGATCCCATCTTTTGGCTAGAATTAAAAAAGCCCTGGCACCACACCTCTGCACCAGCACAGTGCTCCACCCACTGGCTATAGCCATCGCCATAGCATTGGCAGCTCATGTCATCACCATATGCCCACGCCTATATGAGCCTGACAAAATTATAATGACTGGAGGCCCAGTGAAGGCAGTCATGTGACTGTCAATCAGGGCTCTCAGCCAATTAGCTTGGGGCTGTGTGTGTGTGTGTGTGTGTGTGTGTGTGTGGACAGCCCGGGGTTTGCTGGGAAGGAGAAGAGAGGAGATTCGCCATTCTGGTGTTTGAGCTGGAGACAGGACACAGCTGTGTGTTTTGCTGAGCCCCGGCGGTGGTGTGATAGCAAGTCATAAAATTTTCCTTTCCCCATTCCCTTTTCCTTAATTCTACTAATCTTACTTATGTTTTTAAGTTCATTCTTGTTAATAAGCCCTGTTCTGTTTTTGAAAGAGACTGTTAATCTCCTTCCTTGCCCCAATATTGCAGCGAGCCACCTAACTAACACTCCCCAATTAAAATTTGGTCCCTACATCCCAAGAAATACATTATTAATAGCTATTTTCTCATAGTGGGAAGAGGTTAAAGGGGAAGAGGAATAGTTATTGCTGAATTAGAAAACAGCATAATAACGTGGTTTAAGTCTCCTTTTCTTTCCTATCCTGTCATACAACAGCACATAACTGTTTTTAAAGTTAATTTGCTGTTGCTAGATTGATCAGTTTTGACTAAGCATATTTTTATTTATTGATATTATATACCAAGGGGGCAACTAGGTGGCGCAGTGGATAAAGCACCAGCCCTGGATTCAGGAGAACCGGAGTTCAAATATGGCCTCAGACACTTGACACTTACTAGCTGTGTGTCCCTGGGCAAGTCACTTAACCCTCATTGCCCTGACAAAAAAACCATTTATATATATATATATATATATATATGTGTGTGTGTATGTGTGTGTGTGTATGTATATATGTGCATATGTATATATGTATGTATATGTATACACACACACACATATACATATATATATATAATATACCAGTAAAGGATTGACCATGAGTCTCCCTAACTTCTCAGGTCTCAGGCCAAGTGCCAGAAAAAGCATGGAGATAGCTTCAGCAAAGCCCCAGAAGACCCATGCTATCTCTCAAAGAGATAGCACGTGTTCTCAAGGAGATCCAAGAGAGTTCGGGAAAACCTACAAGCCAGAGAGCCAAGTTCTCACCAAACCAAGAGAGGTTCCTGGCCTCTTGCCAGGATTTTAACCTCTTTCAATAGAGGTGGGTCATTATATATTGATCAAAGCTAATTGGTTAGGATCATTCAATTCCATTGGTCCTGACTTGAGGGTTGTCTGCATTAAAATGAACTCTACAGGGGCAGCTAGGTGGTACAGTGGATAAAGCATTGGCCCTGGATTTAGGAGGACCTGAGTTCAAATCCGGGCCCTCAGATCCTTGACACTTACTAGCTGTGTGACCCTGGGCAAGTCACTTAACCCTCATTGCCCCACAAAAAAAAAAAAACAAACATAAAATGAACTCTACAGGTGACATCAGGAAGAAGGCAAAAGACTGTAGTGAGTAAAAAACTAAATGTGGTCTCCTTATTTCTGTCCCAAGCATAGGGAAAATTAGCTGGCATTTCTAATATTGTTGTTACTTATAAATTAGAAGCTTTCACACTAGTTGTGGGGCATTAACCATTTATTAAGGTATATTAAATATTAGTAATGTGAGGGCAAAAATTTGATATACGGAGCGTTATTAGGGTGACTCACCTTAATATTGGAGTCCTGGAAATATGAGGGACTCTTTTAGGCTTAATCTCCCCTTTGAACTTTGCTTTTTATATATTCCTCCCAGGCCAATAAGAAAAGGAGCCTCTGAGCTTTAGTTCATAAAGGATCAGGTTTTATTACTTGGGAATTTAAACCACAAAGGTAAAACCAATTAAGGAAATAAGGAAGTAGAAAATACAGATAGATAGTCTTAACGCTAAGCTTAGCCTACACAATCCCAGAGCGTTCCCAGTTAAGCTAGTTAAAAGGAATTTAGGGTTAAACCCACCAACCCCAGTCAGTTTACAGTTGCTCATTAGAAAAACGCAGTCGCCCGAAACAGAGCAAAATGCGCGCATCCACCAGGTCCAGGACCCCTCCAGAATCACCCCCCAGGCCGAAAGAGCTCAAACTCCTTGAACACGCCCTGCCTTCCAGAAGTTCCCTCCCTTCTGGTCAAGTTCAGTTTTTCCTCCCCCAAAAGGGGAGGTCCTTCAAAAGCTGCTCAGTAGCATGTGCAATCTCAGGGTAGGCCAGGTGTGGCCCCTCCCAAATGATTCAACTAAAACTTTAAATATTAATCTTTATAACAAATAATTTTTGCCACAGTAAAGAGAGCACACATGTCTCTGAAAGTTAAGAAAAATCCTGTCTAGCCTAGAGGAGAGAATGGAGCTCAACCTGGCCTTCTAGCATAGAGGGAAAATTGAGCTCAGCCTAGCCTGCTTCTTCCTCCAAGTTCTCTGCCACCAAGAGCACCTCCAAGAGAGTCTAACTGAGAGTAACTGAATGTGAAAGCCTTTTCTGGGTCTGGAGGAGAGGCAGTCCTTACACACTGCTTCAAGCTAATTGGCTAGCATCATGCAAATCTATTGGTTTACTGGATTTGAGGATGGTCTCATGTTGAGGTCAGAGTTTACACCCTCTGAGAATACACCCTCTTGAGGGCCAGGCAGGTATGGTTTTAATTGAATTAACTTTAAGTTAGTTAATCAGCTAATTCAATCCAATCAATCCCCTTGAGGGGGCCTTTGGGGCATTCCCGAAACCCTATTATTTTCTCACAAGACCAAGGCAAAGTTCATTATCTTGTTGTGGTTTGATCCCATCAGTCCTTCACTGAGCTAGACAAAAGAGTCCATATCCATTTCTTTTGTTCCTTTTGATTTGCCTAAATAAGATTTGCTGAAGTTTCTCAAGAACTGAACTTTCAAGTTGGGGAGAGGGGGAAGAAAGCACTGAGAAACTGATCCCTGGGTCCCCCAAGAAATTCATTATTAATAATTATTTTCTCACAGCTGAGTATCACTATTACAAAAAGAAACTGCAATAAATGTTTAATAAGTAATAAAAATGGGTTTTAAAATGGATTCAAGGAGAATTTCTTAGTGGTGTGACCTCTTTTAGAAACATTTAAAAAGTAATATTAGTTAGAAGTCACCCATTCAGATATGAAAATAACTTATTATGTGTATATACATACATATCTATGTATATAAAACCATTCTTTCTAAGTTTTAATGTGATTTTACTTGCAATGTTTAACATAGATGACATTCTCCATTAAAACATTCCCAAGGGGCAGCTAGGTGGTGCAGTGGATAAAGCACTGGCCCTGGATTCAGGAGGACCTGAGTTCAAATCTGGCCTCAGATACTTGACACACTTACTAGCTGTGTGACCCTGGGCAAGCCACTTAACCCTCATCGCCCTGAAAAAAAAAACATTCCCAAAATCCACTACTGGGGGAGTTGTGAACAGATCCAACAATTCTGGAGAACAATTTGAAACTATGCCCAAAAGGCTATAAAACTGTGCATACAGTTTGATCCAGCAATACCACTTCTAGGTTTATATACCAAATGTTGTGGAATGAGGGACCCCAAATCCCAAGGAATCCTTAAACTTTCCCAAAGGAGAAAAAGCTCTGCCTCCAAACTCAGGAATAAGGCATGGCTGAGCATGACCCTGGTATACTGATATGGTAAAAATTATTTGGGGTAAAGATTAATATTCCTGGGGCAGCTAGGTAGCACAGTGGATAGAGCACCGGCCCTGGAGTCAGGAGTACCTGAGTTCAAATCCAGCCTCAGACACTTAACACTTACTAGCTGTGTGACCCTGGGCAAGTCACTTAACCCCAATTGCATCACTAAAAAAAAAAAAAAGATTAATATTCCTGTTTTTAGCTAACTCATTTGGGAGGGGCCACACCTGGCCCAACCTGAGATTAGGAAGGCAGCTTTTTGAAAGACCTCCTCTTTTGGGGGACAGGACACTGAACATCCTGAAAGGGAGGCGGGCTACTTCTGGTACTCAAGCTGGCTTCCTTCTTTCTGCTTGGGCCCTTGAGGTGTGCTGGTTCTCAGTCTAGCGGGCTGTTCAGGCTTGGGTGAGTTAATGATGGAAAATCCTAAATTCCTTTGAGCTAGCTTGATTGAAAATCAGTCTGGGGTTGCATAGGTTAAGTTTAGAGTTAATAATGTTCATCTGTATTTCCATTTTCCTATTTCCTTATCTTTGATTTTTTATTAGTTTCACCTTGTTGTTTAATTAATTCCCAAGTAATAAAATCTGATCCTTTTGTGAACTAAAGCTTAGAGATGCCTTTCTTATTGGCCTGGGACAAATATCTTAAAAAGGGCTGTTCAGAGGGGAGGGTTAAACCTTAAAGGTCCCTCATATTTCCAGGACCCCAATATTAAGGCGAGTCAACCAAATAACGCTCAGTATATCAAATTTTGGCCCTCACACTGATAAGCAATACCAAGATCTGCAGAATGATATACAAGATATGGTTGGATGCTTCATATACTACTGATACCCCATTATTCAAATATTTCCTTCCAATGGTCTTGCCCTTCCCAATTTTTAATTTCCTCTTGCTTTGTTATTGTTTTGTAAACATATAAAAGACCAAGTCTTCTCTTACTCAAGCAGGACAGTCTCCATAGTGATTCTGTCCCCCATTATATATTCCTCTCCAATAAATCCTTTTACTTTACAAGATTTATGATGATCCTCGAATTCTTTGGGTGAACTAGTCCCCCAATCCAGGTTGTAAATCCCCCCTAACAGAAAGACATCCCTAAAAAGAGAAAAAGACCTATTTGTACAAAAATTTATAACAGCTCTTTTTTGTGGTGGCTAAGAACTGGAAATCAAAGGAATGCCTATTAATTGGGGAATGGCTAAACAAGCTGTGGTAGATGATTGTAATGTAATATTATTGTGCTACATGAAATGGCAAGCAGGATGATTTCAGAAAAGCCTGGAAAGACTTACGTGAACTGATGTATAGTCAAATGAGAAGAACCAGGAGAACATTGGTGCACAGTGACAGCTATGTTGTTTGATGAAGAATTGTGAATGACTTAACTATTCTTGGCTATACAATGATGCAAGACAATCCCCCCCAACCCCCCTCCCATGCTTGTTAATTGAAAAAACAAAAGTTGTTTTTTTTTTTAAAGAAAGAATTAATTGTCATTTAACAAAGGCATTTACTTGAATACCATAGCAAGAAGAGTAGTTACAAAAAATGCCCAAACAACCCAGGGCTCACTCTTCCAATTATATACAACTTCTATGGGAAAAGTGTTCTTAAACTTAGACCATAATCATAATGAGGCACATTAGTTATATACATGATTTGCAAAGGGTAACTCACAATTCCTCATATTCCATGGTCTAGCATTCCTTCCTGTTATGGGGTTAGAATTAAAGTTTAAACTGGCCAGATAAACTGAAGGACAGACACACCTTGAGAAGCAAGAGAGAGATGAGCCCATTAGGTGTGGCTGCTCTCTGAGTGGCTATAAGGAGACAGATAACTCCAGAAGTCTGGATCCTCTCCCGTCATTCCAGCCTCCCCCACCCCCAAAGGGAACTTTCCACAGTTAGATGCTCACCCCATCTGTCCCTCCACCATATGTTCTCTATAAAAAGCTTTTGCCTTTCTCCTGTTCAAGGAGATAGGTATCTCATAGAAGGTCTCTGAATCATTTCCCCATGAGAGAAGTCCAATATGACTTCTCTCTTGGTCAACTTTCTCTAGCTCGTTAATAAAAGAGTATTTTATTCTAATTAGATTTCTGTAATTCTTTAAAGAAGAATACCTAAGGATCCCCACCACCAACCCTTTTTCCCTGTGACACTTCCTCTCCCTCAAGCCTCATGCATGTACTCATCTAGTTCACATCTGGGTGTAGCATCTGTGAAGGATGGGTCACTCTTCTACAAGACTATTGTGATAAAATAATGGGATTTGGCAGATGCCCAGGGGCCCCACCTGAAGATTGATTTGGAATTTATCGAATTGGGTGAGACTAAGAGACTGAGAACCTACTTAAGGATGATTAAATTGAGTCCACACCTGGCTGGCCCTGAGTAGGGTGTTGTTCTCAGAGGCTGTGGACTACAACATCAACAGGAGACCACCCTCAACCAAACAGCTTGAAGGACTTCCCCTTTCCGGGAGGGAGACAGGAAGTAGGAAGAGAGGTTGGCTCACTAGCTCTGGGCTCCTTTTCATCTGTCCATGACTTCAGTTTGGTGGCAGGCAGAGAAAGAGAGAGAAAAGTAGATATACTTTTCTGGCATTATGGGGACTCCCATGTGTTGTCTTTATTTTTTAATAAATACTTAAAAGCCTAAACTCTTGCTGAATTTATCAGTAAATCTTAGCCAGTTTCCCCTCAAAATTGTGTGGGGGGGAGGAGGTAAGGATACACATTAGATTTTAAATATCACACTATAACAATTGGAGTGATGCCACCAGCTGGAGAGTTACTGTAGGAAAGCTCTGCCATGAGGTGAAGGCATCTGAGGGCAAGCCATGTAGCTTGGAAGGTCAGTTCCTTGGTGTCAGGAAGTGACATTTGCTAATGGGTACTGTCTATCAAAGCTACCATCCAATTAGCTTGGAGCTGTGTGTGTGTGTGTGTGTGTGTGTGTGTGTGTGTGTGTGTGTGTGTGTGTGTGTGAGTGTGTGTGTGCTGGGGACAGGCTGTTTCAGTTTTCAAGGAGAGGCTTCTGGGAGGAAGAAGGAAGCATTGGGTACTTTTTGTTCCTGACTTTGCCATGGCAGGTCAGATGATAGGGTCTCTTAGAAATAGTTAGATTTTTACCTTTCTCTCTGATCATTAGATTTTTATGCTCCTTAATAAATGCTTAAAAGTCTAAAACTTGCTAAAGCTGCTTTTTTTTTAATGTATGAGGTATTTTATTTTTTCCGTTACATGTAAAGATAGTTCTCAACTTTTGTTTATACATGCTTTACAATTTCAGATTTTTCTCCCTCCCTCCCCTCCCTCCCCCCCTCCCCTAGAGAGAAGGTAATCTGATATAGGTTATATCTATATATCTCTATACATATACATATAGATATATATATACACACACACATATATATATACACATAATAACATTAATCCTATTTCTGCATTAATCCTGTTACAAGAGAAAGAATCAGAGCAGTGATGCAAAACCTCAAAATAGAAAAAAAAAACAACAGCACCCAGAACAAAAGAAATAATATGGTTCAATCAGCATCTATACTCCACAGTTCTTTCTTTCTTTTTTTTTCTTGTTGTTGGAGATCCTCTTCTATCATGAGTTCCCTGGAACTCTTCTGTACCATTGCATTGGTGAGAAGAATATAGTCCATCACAGTAGGTCAACACTCAATGTTGATGATACTGTGTACAATGTTCTTCTGGTTCTGCTCATCTCACTCATCATCAGCTCACGCAAGACCCTCCAGGTTTCTCTGAACTCTTCCTGCTCATCATTTCTTACAGCACAATAGTATTCCATTGTATTCATATACCACAACTTGTCCAGCCATTCCCCAATTGATGGGCACCCTCTCAACTTCCAATCCCTTGCTACCACGTAAAGCTTGCTAAAGCTTCTAATTTATTGGCGACCACTCATTAGATTTTTATACAGTATAGCTAGATAGCAACTTTACAACACTATCCTCTCTGATTCAAAAGCTGCCACCAGCACTCTTGTGGATGCTCTTGCCAGATCCCTCAAACTCCCAAGGTCACCTCCAAGCCTGGAGTACATCTTGAGGTTCTTGTAGAATCACCTACTCAGGTTAGGAAATACACAAGGGGAAAAGGCACCCAGAAACCCAGGCACCAGTTTACTGACTTGTATCCCTTTGCACCAGCTGCCCCTTGGGCATAGGTGTTATGATGCTGGCCTGAAGAAAGGACAGCCCCTTTCCCAGTCACCTCTGGAAGTCTGAAGCTACATGATACCACCTGGAGAGTCAGCAAAGGTGGAGCCAGAAGGTTTCTCTTCTATTAATTAATGTAGCGGTAATGGAGAAAATCGGTTGGTAGTGGGGGTCCTTAGGTATTCCTCTTTAAAGAATTATTCCCTCTTGCACACAAATCCAATTAGAATAAAATAATCTTTTATTAAGGCGATAGAGAAAGTTGATCAAGAGAGAAGTTCTTGGACTTCTCTCATGGGGAGATGGTTCAGAGACCTTCTCTGAGATACCTATCTCTTGGAACAGGAGAAAGGCTATAGCTTTTATAAATGGTAGATGGAGTGATCACCCGAGCCCTCATTGGGGGTGGGCTTGGAAAAGTCAGGTGAGGGGCAGCTGCTCCCATCTCTGGAGCCATCTCTGCCCCCCTGGTGCCACTCAGGAAGCAGCCACACTTAATGGGCTCATCTCTCTTACTTCTCAAGGTGTGTCTGTCCTTTAGTTTAACTTCTCAAAGAGAGTTATCCCAGACCTGTGTCCTTTAGTTTAGCTGGCCAGTTTAAACTTTAATAGTCCTAGTCCCATAACAGTAGTGTTCCACTTCCCATGTCACTGTCACAGTGGGAGGACCATGGGATCACTCAGAGCTTGTTACATTATACCGAAACACCAAGCCCTCTCAGAAATGGGCTACTACATGGAGGGAAGCAGGCCCCGAAGTTTCCATATGTTTCAAATAGAACCAGAAAGGGCAACTCTGCCTGTATACTTACAATGGATATAGTACTGTCCTGGGTGCTGAACATACAAAGAAGTATTTGTTATTCTTTGAAGGATAGCCATCAGTTGCTCCTGTACCAAAATATTTCCCCCAAGTCCTGTAGCAGTGCTTGTGACTGTATTATTAGAGGTAACATTCTTTTGGCTCTAAAAAGTATAATAGCTAGCATTTTTATAGCCCTTTAAGGTTTGTAAAGCACTTTATAAATATTGTCCTCACAATAACCCTGAAATGTAGGTGCTATTCTACCCCATTTTACAGATGAGGAAGTTGAGACAGAAAGAAGTTAAATGGGCTGCTAAACAGTTTTGAAGAAGTACCCAATACCAAATATTCGGAGTTCACAATTTTGCTTAGGGCAGACCTTGAAGGACACATGATATGAGTGACATCATAGCGTACGCTCAATTGAAGTGCTAAAGAGAACGAAATCAGCCCTTTCTCTATTCGCCCACGATTTCGCCCCGCCCCGCCCCTCCCCTCGCTCAACTGAGCACTACAAATCCCAAGAAGCTTTTCGTTAAGGGTGCGTGCGTTTTACGCTCGTCTTCTCTTCGCCACCCTTCCGTCTTCTTCCCCCCTCCCCTCTCCGCCTGCCCCTTTCAGTTGCCTAGTAAACCCCTCCCAGTTTAGCTGCCGCAAGCGCTAGAAGCGGCGGAAGAAGATGGCGCTGACCAGGTGGGTTGTGGGGTATGGGGGAGGGGGTGGTGGTCTTCGGTACGGAAGAGATTCAGTTCTCTTTTGCCTTTTTATTCCTCAGCTTTCACACTCTGAGGAGGGTCCCGGGTCGGGGGAGTAGTGACGCTTTGGGGACAGAGCTGTGAGCCGGGACTTCCCGTTAGCAGAGGAGGCGACCAGGCCTCGTCAAAGCCGGGGCCTTTCCTGAAAAACAACCCCGGCCGCAGGCCGCCCTTAGTCGTGGCTGCCGAGAGCGGCGTAGCTAACCCTTCTCTGCCCCTACGCGCTCAGGAATTGCCTTAGTTGGTCCCCTGAATTTTTCTTGTTTCGGGGGGCGAGGTTGTGAAGAGATCTTTATAACCGTGGAGGGAGTTGGAGGTTGGGAGGTCGGGGTTGAAAAGAGATGGAGACCGAGAGGAGGACAATGGTTATTTGTGTTGGGGGAGGGAGGTGATAACTGAGGTGGGAGGAAGAGCTTCCAACTTGTGTCTGCATCCCTATCTTCTGTTCTTTCTCGGAAATCAGAGATAAACTGCTTCACTTAGCAAGCTCTAAAGTGGGGCGAGTAGTAACCCTTAACGATGGTTAGTCAGCCCCTTTCTCTGGTGGCAGAGGACTCTTACTCCTTCTCCCCCTCCCATCAAATCTAATTCTTGCTTCTCTCCGTTGTCGTGGAAACTGTATGAAGGCGGCCCCCGATTTTCAGTGAATGATCGTTATTGCAGGTTGAGCCTGCCCCCCCCTCGCCAAAAAAATACATAACGTAACTAATCCCTAAAACAGATATTAAGTGGAAAAGATTTTGACCAAAACCAACAAAAACACACCGGCAAGAAAAGTGGAGACTCGAAGAGAGACTGTGGAAAGTCAACCAGTCAAACAATAAATATTTATTAAGCGCCTACTACGTTCCAGGCAGGCACTCTGCTAAGCGCTGAGAATACAAAAAGAAGCAAAGGACAGTGTCTCTCAAGAATCTTAGAATCTAATATCATTGTTATCCTTAGTTTGTGCTTCTTTTCTACTTTTCATACTTAGCTTATTTGAAAAGTCATCATTCTGAGCAGATCATAACAGTGAATCTTGGAAAAATCCAGTGAGCAGGTATTATTTCATGCCTAGCATCATGTGTTAGATGGTGTGGTGTATGAAGAAGAAAGACTTAAGAGGTGAACCCCGGCCTACAAGCATCTTTCAATGTATTGACAAAATATAGACATACAAAGTAATTAGACTGTAATATAATCCTGACTAGTGGGCAGGAAGTGCTAAATCAAAGGAGTTAGAAAATGGGAATATAGGTATGAAAAGGCTTCACTGAGGAAGTAGGACTTGAACTAGATCTTGTGGGAAGAATGGTATGTGTATAAATATCTCCACCACCACCCCCCCAGATCCCCATATATACTTACACACAAAAGAGAAATGCTGGTAGAATAACAGTATCAACACTAGCTTAATTTCAAGTTAGACTAGTGGTTATTACAGTGTCATTGAAGTAGTTTTTGCTAATTTTATGAAGCCTGCAAAGTTTAAATCTTAAACTGTTTAAAATCTAAATTATTTCCCTGGGAATTGGTCATTTGGTTTATTTTCTCTATCTTTTAAGTATTCTACTTCTTGGCCATTTTCCAAAGGGTAAAATACCACTCCCATAGAACTTCTTGTTGGTAGCTCCAGCAGAAATTTTTTGGGGTAAGACTGACATAATTTCTTTTGATCTGTGCTATAATAGCATGTGGAAACGAGTTGGGCCATTTCTGTCAAAGAGAGTTGCTTTTCTGATTACAATGGTATATTTAATGCAGTGATTGACTTTTCTTTTTATTCCTTGTTGACCAGTGTATTTGGGAGCCTCATTAAACCTTTTTGTACAGTGAATGTCAAAGGTTTTGTTCCATCTACTGTGATTCATTTTCAGAATAAATGCACTGTACCTTTTCATTTAATAACTTTTCTTATGATCAATATGATGGAAGTTTAAATAGTCGAAAGAAAATTCAAGTTGGCACTACTTTTATTTTTTAAAGGTTAATAACTTTCAGAAAATCAACCTGTTCATTAGTACTTAAGATTATATACATTAATTCTTGAATTGATCAGGATAAGAAAAGGTTTTTTAGAGGCAGCTAGGTGGTACAGTGGATAGAGCACTGGCCCTGGAGTCAGGAGGACCTGAGTTCAAATCTGGCCTCAGACATTTAACACTTACTAGCTGTGTGACCCTGGGCAAGTCACTTAACCCCAATTGCCTCACCAAAAAAAAAAAAGAAAGAAAGAAAAGAAAAGGATTTTAAAATACTTTTTGCCCCTAGCTGCCACTTGCCCATTCCCTATCACTTTCATTCATTTAGGTTTCAACTTCTCTTCTTGTTTCTACTTAGCTCCTAGTACTAAATGATTAAAGTGCTAAAATGATTAAAGAGTTAGAGAACAAAAGGAAAATCAGTAGTCTGGACAATCATCCTCTGAATGATTAAGGATTTACTCTCTTGTTACAAGAGATTAAAAAAATATAGAAGTACTTAACTATTGTGAGGTATATATACTGTGACTGTCCCGGTTATGGAACTCATTTGCCTTTAGTCAGATTTTTTTTTTCCCCGGGGCAATGGGGGTTAAGCGACTTGCCCAGGGTCACACAGCTAATAAGTGTCAAGTGTCTGAGGCTGAATTTGAACTCAGGTACTCCTGAATCCAGGGCCAGTGCTTTATCCACCCCTAGTCAGATATTCTTGATCGAATGAATGAGTACTTCATTATTACCTAGAATATAAAATGACTGGTATTGGCATCTCTACAGATCGTAAAAATTCTCTTTTTTCATGAAATTAACAAGAATTTTATTCTCGTTATTGATTTGAATGACATAAAGTATTTTTTAAAAATTCTAACTTTTCTCCTTATCCTTGATTTTTGTAGCTTTTTACCTGCTCCAACTCAGCTTTCTCAGGACCAGCTTGAGGCTGAGGAAAGGGCAAGATCCCAGAGATCAAGACAGACTGCACTGGTCTCCTCAAGAAGAGAACCTCCCCCTTATGGGTATCGGAAAGGTTGGATCCCTCGTTTGTTGGAGGTAAATGTTAGCCTTCACTTTGGATTTATTAAATTGATCAGGGTTGCTATAGAATTATTTTAAAGTAAATCTAAACTATGGAGTTCTCCAGCATCTACTTCAGTACTATTTCTAAATATAATTCTCTAAAGTTACTATTAGTAAACTCTAGTGCCTGTTAAAGTCCTCATAAAAGGTATGAGCTTGAATAATGGAAGGAATCAATTCCATCACAGTTCCAAAAATCTTTGTATGTGCAAAAAAATTTTAAATTTGGGTTGGGTAGAGAAGTAGCTCTGGAAGACACTGCAAGTATTAGGGGAAAACTGGAGTTAAATTATAAGATATTTGTGAGAGACAGGACGTTAGAGCTAATCTAGTCCAACTCCTTCATTGGAATGATAAGGAAATTGAGGTACAGAGGCCATTGTCTATACTGGATAGCATAGTCTGGACTTCGGTCTTCTAAAAAATGGAGGTGATAGTGTTTATATTATTTTCATCATTAGATTTTTGTGTAGAGGACACCATGTAAATCTTATAGTGTTATATAAACATGAGTTGTTATTCAGGAATCTTTGAAGTGTCATTTTAAAAAGTTGTGTCCTTCCAGTAGAATAAGTCCTTTGAGGGCAACATTGTTTTTTATTTCATCTTTGTATCGCTAGTACTTAGCACAATTTCTTCAACTTAGTAGGCACTTGGTATATGCTTGCTGAATTGTTGGTGTGAATACTTTCCATATTGTGCAGATTGCCTCCTTTCTCTGACTGTGGTATTCAGGATTTGAAAGCTGATTAATTTTTATTCAGAACACCTTGTGACCAGCCTACTAGTGAAACTCTTTAGACTTTACTTGACTGATTGTCAGGCTGCACATGTATTCTGAATTACTTTACCAGTGCTTGAAGTTTTCAGTTCTTTGCCACTACAAAAAGAACTACAGATATTTTTGTGTGTATGGTGGTTTGGTTTTTTTTACTCTTTCTTTGATTTATCAGGAGTGCAGAACTAGCAGTGGTATGACTGAGTCAAAGGGTATGTATTGTTTAATAAGTTTTGAGACATAGTTCCAGATGGCTTTCCACAACCGGTGGACCAGTTCATAGCTCCACCAACAGTGCATTAATATGTTTTCCCACAGCTCCTTTAGTATTTGTTATTTTCCATTTTTTGTCACCGTTAGCAGTCTGATGGATGTGATGGGTGTGGAACCTCAGAGTTGCTTTAATTTGCATTCTGTAATTATAAATGATCTGGAGCTTTTTTTCAGATGAATGCTATTAATAGCATTGATTTCTTTCTCTGAAAACTGCCTGTTCATATCATTTGACCATTAATCAATTGGAGCCCTTATTCTTATAAATTTGAATTTGTTCCATATATAGTTTAGAAGTGAAACCTCTCTCTCTCTCTCTCCATATATATATATATATATATATATATATATATATATATATAAATAAAATGTTTAAAATGCTGCAAAGATTCATCTTCACTCCCACTCCCACCCCAGCTCCCAATTATCTACTTCTCTAATTTTAGCCACATTGGTTTGGTTTGTACAGAAACTTTATTTTATGTGATAAGAATTTCCATGTTTGTTTCCTTTGTTTGGTCATAGTTCTCTCCATAAATGTAAATGGTAATCCTTGCTCCTCTAATTTCTTTATGATGTCATCCTTTCTAATCATGTACCCATTTGGGGTTTATCTTGGTTTTGGTGTGAGATCTTGGTCTATACTTAGTATAGACTGCTTTCTAATTTTCCCAGAAGATTTTGTTGAATAGTGAATTCTTACCTTAATAACCTGGTCTTTGGGTTTATCTAACATTGAACTTCTTTAGCAAGCACTATTTTACATAAAATCGGGGAGTGCAGCCTTCTTGCATCTCAGATTTTATGTAGTTTAAAGAGAATCTACATTTAACTTAATGGCATAGTTGATTTTTTAAAAATCTTATTTTAAATAGCTAAGATTTCATAAAGCCAGTTAGAACAGAATAGGTTTCAAAAAGTCAAATGAAATTGGCCTGTTAATCTGGAAATGCCATGGGCACTTTTCCAGAAGAGTGAATGTTTGGAGAAAAATGCATCTTGTTCTAGTTTGCAAAATAAAAAGCTGTGATTTTCTGGCAGGTTTAATGACCACATAATTCCACCGTCAAAGTCCTGAATGTTGATTATAGTGGAAAAAAAACAATTTTGAGTGTGTCAAATTGTCAGCAAGAATACAGGCAACAGCTTTCTTGGGTATACTTCAACTATTTCTGTCTCATTTAGGATGAAATGTATTTCTTTTAGCATTCTTCAGTTTGTTTTCAAAATGTTAAAATTCTTTGCAGCAGTATTAGTATATAATTGAGAGAAGTCACTTATCCTGCATTTTAGTGCAATTGTTTTCAAGAACTAGATGCTACAAAAGTAATGGTCTTTTTTAAAAAACAATTTTATTGATATCTTTTGGTTTTTTTGTTTGTTTGTTTTTTGTTTTTTTTTAGTGAGGCAATTGGGGTTAAGTGACTTGCCCAGGGTCACACAGCTATAAGTGCTAAGTGTCTGAGGCCAGATTTGAACTCAGGTCCTCCTGACTCCAGGGCCAGTGCTCTATCCACTGCACCACCTAACTGCCCCGATATCTTTTGTTTTTACATTTCCCATTTGATCCTTCCCTCTCCCTCTAAGAGTCATCCCCTATAATAAATAATACAAGAACATGAGGAAATAAGTTTTTCAAAATTTACTATAACACATCAACTAAGTTACAAGTTATTTTTTTGTTCTAAACCCTTAATCTCAACTCTGCAAAGAAGGGAAATACCTTCTTTTATTCCTTCTTTGGGGCCAACCTTGGTCATTATGCTTTTATTAGCATTTGCTTTATTGTTTTTGTTGTTCTTTTAATTTACTTTGCCAAAGTCATTTTATAGATTATTTTCTTGGTTCTGCTTTACTCTGCTTCAGTTCATAAGAGATGTGCTTTTCTATATTCATCATATTTATTGGTTTTTGTAGTATAATAATAATATTTCTTTAAATTCTAGTACTTTGCATTCAACAACTTTTTTAGTCATTTCCCCCCAAAAGTAATTAGGAAGGAAGGAAACATACATCAATTTATTAAGCACCTGCTATGTGCTAGGCACTGTACTAAGAACTTTACAAATATTACCTCATTTAATCCTCACAATAATAGGTGCTATTATCATCCCTGTTTTACAGATGAGGAAACTGAGGCAGGCAGAGGTTAAGTGATTTGCCCCAGATCACACAGCTAGTAAAGTGTCTGATGCCAGATTTGAACTCAGTTCTTCCTGACTCTAAGACCAGCACTCTATCAACTTCACTACTCTAGGTGTTAATTATATGAAATTTCAACAGATGTTTATTAAATGCCTATCATATGTAACACTAGGATTTAAATATAGAAAAACAATGGTCCCTCTTCTCAAGGAGTTCATGATTTAGAATTAATAGGAGATAAAATGTATACAAATTAGAACATGATACTTTGACCAAAGTGGTGGTTAGTATTATTTTAGTGATGCTGATTTCTTCATGACTGTGGCAAGTAATATTAAGTGGGAAAGCCTTTTTCAGAATGAGCTCAGTGACAGACTGGAAATATGACAACCAGTCACAGCCTATCTAAGTTTAGAGAGGCTTATCACTGGGTTGACTACAGGGTGATACACTTTTTGGCCATAGCAAATCTTAAAGACCTTGCACTAGGGGATAGCGAAGTTATAATCTATATCTATATGCAGACTGGTTAAATTATAGACCCTTTAAATATTGGAAGAAGAATATGGTAAATGTATAGGAGAGGTTTCAAGAAGGGAAGGATCTCTGCTAACTGAGTAAATAGGGAAATTTCATGGAGAATATGACACCAAAATTGGACCTTGAAGGAAGGAAGGGAAGGATTTAAACAGGATGTGATACCATTTAGGGGGAGGGAATTGCTTGAGGCCAGGCACAAATTCATAGAATTGAGTCAGGGCAGGACAAGGTCAGAGAATAGTGGGTAGTATACACTGAATGGAATGTAAAATATGGAAGGGGGAATAGTATAAATACAATAAAATTGGAAAGATAGTAAGACATTTTTCCCTTTGTTTGGAGTGATTCATATTGTTTGTTGTTTTTACTATCCTTTTGATCATTATTGTATTGCTACTTAGACTAAAAATGCTGGCTAGCCTTTAAAATTAAAGTGCTTGATGTATAAGGCCATTTAATTAATGATATACTGTTTTCTTTTAATCTACAAAAAGGTGCTTAAGTCTTCATTGGAAAACTCCATTAATCTTGGGTGTTTGGGTTTTTTTTAAGCTCTTAGCTTTTCTGGAAAATTACAGTTTAGCAAGTTTTCACTTGGCAGCTGATTGGTGGCATAACTGTTATGAAAAGTCCTATGTACCTTGATCTCATAGCATTGTTCCGAAAACTTGCTAAGTTTCTTAGCCTGCCACATTTGTCCTAAATTTGAGAATCATATTGAGTACTCTCTTTATCCCTTTTTTTGCTGTGCAGGATTTTGGAGATGGAGGTGCCTTTCCAGAAATACATGTGGCCCAATACCCATTGGATATGGGTAGAAAGAAAAAAATGTCCAATGCATTGGCCATTCAAGTGGATGCAGAGGGAAAGATTAAATATGATGCAATTGCTCGACAAGGACAATCAAAGGACAAGGTAATCCATTATTTTCATAAATAATTTTACAACATCTTAAGAGTTAAACATTACCATAGAGGCTCTCTAGTCCAATTAGTGTTTGAACAAGAATCTTAACAAGTGGTCGTACAAGCTTTTTAGATAACCTCAAGCTGAAATGGGGGGTGGAGGATTGGAAAATGAGAAAATACTAGCTAGACATGCCTCTGCCAAGTATAAGGTTGATTTTTTTTTAAACACAAATGTAAAATGTTATACTTATTCATATAGTTTAGAGACAATTGGAGAAGGTCAATTTGTAATTTCTTGTGTATTCAAGTTCATGATAAAAGGGGAGAATGTTTTAAGTTAACTCTGATATATTGAATGATTCTTTCAGGACTTCCAAAGCAGATGTATCAAGTTGTCCTTGGTAGAATGAATTATGCAGATTTCTAGGCATTTGCCATGTACAAAAATCAGTCACTCAAAGTTTAGCTGCTGAACTCTTTTAAGCCTTGTATAGCTTTTTCCATGTAGATAAAATACTTCAGATGAGAAATGATCACTTAAAATCTGTAAGTCTTGGCAGAATAACTTAGAAACTTCTTTATTGTTGAACATAGGATTATAAATTAGAGAAATAATTCTCTGCCATAAAACTTAATCTTGTCTTTCAGAATAGCAAAACTGGCATCTTCTTTTCCTGCACACTTAGCACTGTTACATTTATTGGCACATCTGTGCAGTTGCATGTCTTAAGGTTTAATTGCTACCCTGAATTGGGGATAGGTAGCTCCAGCTTCATGTGTCACTCCCACTCTTGAGATGGTAATTGTGCTGCTATATTCCCTTTTCTAGTGGTGAGGAGCAGCAAGTTAGGGCAATAAAATATGACAAAGGAATGTTCCAATAATTTTGATTCAAATGTTAATAGCTTCTTATTCTACTCCAAGGTTAAAAAATAAAGTACTCGAATTTCTAGAGGCTATTTCAAAACTTTATCTTCTAATTAATTCTTTTATTATTGATCCTTTTTGTGTTTAAAATAGAACTGTTGTGTAACAGCTCATTATTTCTTGGATCTTAATATAATAATGCAGGCTAAATCATGAACTGTAATTGAATTATGATTACTACATACACTTTTAAAAGATCCACATGGTTAGCCTTTAATTCAGGTTTTAATTGTGACCATACTAACAGTAATTTAAAGAAGTGTCACATAATTTATTACAATTCATATTGCTCAGAGTACATGGAGTAACATTAAAGATGTGGAGTAAAATATACCACCTTATTTCTTAAATTTACTTAATGTTGGAAGAACAGTTGGACTCCCAAGAGTATAAAAGGTGATAAAACTTAATAATCAGAAGGCCAAGGTGCAGACCATTATCAGTTTATGTAGATAACTGTCACTTAAGGTTTTTTTCCCTTAACTCAAGTGAGTGGTTTGAAGCTTTAACAAAACTTGCTGTCATCTCTTTGCTGCCAGATCTAATATCCAAGAAAAATCTAAGAAACCCAAAGAAATGCTTTGAGAGAGTAGTTATTTATTCATAATGGTTAGTGAGCTTCAGAGTGTTGTAGTACCCAAAGCTTCTCTTTGCTTCTCTCTCTGTGTATATATATATATATATATGTATGTATGTGTGTGTGTGATGTATTATAAAATTTGAAAGGATTAGAATGTATTTAAATGCATTTAAATGTACAAAACTTGCTATTTCATTCAGGATCTTTTAATACCTATGGGGCATCACTATGAAAATCAGTTTTTGTAAAATACTAAAGGAAAATATTGTGGGTTTTTATTTTTAAGCTTTTCTGGGTAAGTGGGAGATTATCATACATAGATTCTGAAGAGTCTTACTGTGTTGTTTAGAAGATTATTTAATCTCCATATTGTGGATGCTCCAAATCAGTCAGTACAAAGTTTTCTGATTTATAAGTACCGGGTAATTTTCAATGGAAAAATAAAATATGAGAGAATAAGAATGGAATATAACATGTTAACATCCCAATTCTTAGGTTGAAGAATTAGTAAACATTCCAAATGGAATGACCTTAAGCTGGCTGGTGGGTTGGCCTGCTTCAAGTCTCTCTCTACACTCCTATCTATCCTTTTAGCCATTAAAGTGATTTTCTGAGCATGATGTCACCCCCTTTCTTTATTCAGTAAACTCTGGTGGGATCCCTATTGCTTCCAGAATCAAATACAAAATGCTGTTTGTCATTCAGTGCACTTCATAACCTAGCCCTTAATACCTTCTGAAATCTTGCTTCCAACATGTATTCTTGGATCTAGTGACACTGGCCTTCTGAATGTTCCATGAACAAGACGCTTCATTTCTTGGTTTTGGACGTTTTCTCTGGCTGTCTTCTGTGCCTGAAATGCTCTTTCTCCACCAGTATGACAACTGACCTCTTTGGCTTCCTTTAAGTTCCAACAAAAATCCTACCATGGGAAGCCTTCTCTAGCCCCTCTAATTATAGTGCCTTACCTTTGTTAATTTTTTCCTATTTATCCTATATATAACTTTGTATATATTTCTTTTCATGTTAGATCCTTGAGGTCAGGTATGAGAATTTTTTGCCACTTTTTATGTCCCCAGTCCTTAGCACAGGGCCAGGCACATAGTAGGTACTTAATAAGTGTTGATTGACTGATTGTTTCAACTTATAGTCCCTTCCAAATGGAGAATGTTAGACACTTGACACTTACTAGCTGTGTGACCCTGGGCACTCATTGCCCCCCCCCCCCCAAAAAAAAAAGAGAGAGAGAGAGATTCATCACTGCAATCAGAGAATCAAAATTCTTAAATTTCTAATGTGATTTATTCCAATAAGTCTTTCTGGATTCTGTACATTACAAGGAACCTATTTAAATGATAATATATACCATATGAAGAGACATTCTGTGTTCAAGTGTAAGACCTTCCCGCCCCCCCTTCTTCTCCTTCTCCTCTCCCTCCTTCTTTCTTCTCAGTGATGAATCTCAAATGCTTTTGTGTTTTTTCCTTCTGAAATTATCAATAACAATGCGGTATCTCAGAAAGCACTGAAGTATATTTCCAAAGAAAATGCTTGCCTTCTCAGAAGTGACCCTGAGTAAATTCTTATGCCATTTCTTTTTTGATGTTTAATCTAACAAACTTGGTGTCCTGTTAAGCTTGAAAATGTAGTTTTGCCCTATTTGTGGTGAAATGCTAGACTTAATCACTTTGACAATCTGGTGCTTTGCCAGTTTTTATATAGTAAGTAAAATATCTGTTTAGTGATAATGAGTTATGGATTTATCTTCTTCTCAAAGCTCATTTGTGCCCCTGGCACCTTACAAGGGTATATTGTATTTTTCAGATCATCCCCCAGGCTCTCTTGCCTTCTGGGATGTGCTGAGCTTCTCTAGAACATTTAGGATTTTAACAGTAAAAATTTTGAGTTTATAGTTAATTACCATAGAGGAATCCTATTTTTCAGATGTCTTTCACTCAGCTTTGTGAGATGCAGGAATGTTAGTGATGCTCATGGGATTATTGATTTTAGAATAAACACTACAATAATAGGCAATAAATGAATGTACATGATGTACATAAAAACAAAAGCAGGATCTTGTGGCTTCATGTTGACCCAGGTGAGGAGAATAGGCCACAGGTAGCAGGCCCATATGCGCCAGGCTTCATGTCGGCTTTAGGTGAGAGAGGGCCTCCCTCCCTGCTCCTTCATTCAGGTCCATAGCAGCTCCTCCTCACTAGACAGCAGGCAAGGAAACAGGCAAAATTCTTTCTGCCATGAGAGTTTGATAACTTCTAATAGTTAACACTTGGAAGGGATTGAATTTTGAAAATTATTTGCTTGCTTGATTTAAGATCTGATGAGCTTATAATTATTGCTACATAAAATTTGTATCATTTGTTTGGTTTTTTTTTTTTTCATTAATTGCTATTGCTCTCAGTTTGGGGTGAGCATATTATTATTTTATCACTATACCAGTGAAGGATTGACCAAGTGTCTCTCTGACTTCTCATGATCTCAGGCTGTGTGGTAGAGAAGGGAGGGGGAGAGCTTCAGCATGCCAGTTAGCAGGAGCAGGAGAAAAGCCCCAAAAGGCCCATGCTGTCTCCCACAGCATGTAATCTCAAGGAGACCCAAGAGACCTAGTAAGAGAGACAGAGACCATGCTGGTCTCAGAACCAAGAAAAGCTCAGAAGACACCCCAGAAGCCCCAGAATACTCAAAAGACCTTTCTTGGCATCTTCCAAGGGCTTTTTTATCCTCTTTTGATCAGAGCTAATTGGTTAGCATCATTCAATTCCATTGGTTGACATGACCGGGTTATCTGCGTTAAAATGAACTCTACAAATGACATCTTTTTTTTTTGGGGGGGGGTTTTGCAGGCAATGGGGATTAAGTGACTTGCCCAGGGTCACACAGCTAGTAAGTGTCAAGTGTCTGAGGCCGGATTTGAACTCAGGTACTCCTGAATTCAGGGCCGGTGCTTTAACCACTGCGCCATCTAGCTGCCCCTCTACAAATGACATCTTGAAAAAGAATGCCAAAGACCCTCACTTAATTAGCTTAAGGCAAAGTCCGTTATCTAGCTGTGATTTGATCCCATCCTTTTTTTTTTTTTTTTTTTTTACAAGGCAATGAGGGGTTAAGTGATTTGCCCAGGGTCACACAGCTAGTAAGTGTCAAGTGTCTGAGGCTGGATTTGAACTCAGGTACTTGTGAATTCAGGGCTGGTGCTTTATCCACTGTGCCACCTAGCTGCCCCAATCCCATCCTTCATTGATCTAGGCAAAAGAATTTATCTCCATTCCTTTTATTCCCTTGGGTTTGTCCCAGATGAGATTTGATGAAATTTCTCAAGGAGAACTGAACTTTCTGGAGTGGGGGGAGAAGGGACTGAGAAAATTATCTCTGGGGTCCCCCAAGAAATCAGTTATTAATAATTATTTTCTCACAAATAAATGTCAAGACCTTATAAGTCTTTGAAGACCTGTTATTACTAACATAGATAAGTGATATATAGGGGTTTCTTTGGCACTGTTTATTTTGGAGCCAATTTGATTAAGTGAGCATGAATAACTTTAATGTATGAAGACAAGAAAAAGCTATTAATTTGTAAAAGTAGTTTATATAAATATTTACCATTTTTCCTTTTCTTTTTTAATCTAAAAAACAGAATGAGTATCCTAAATTTGCATCTATACCAAGAGGACACACTCCCTTCCAAAATAACTTAATAAGGTTTCTGCCTTTATTCTTTACTCTTTCTCATTCTAGTTACATTTAACCCGTTTTAGGTCATTTATAGCAAGTACACTGACCTGGTTCCCAAAGAAGTTATGAATGCAGATGACCCAGACCTACAAAGACCTGATGAAGAAGCTATTAAAGAGGTACAAATTTATGCACATGATTATTATTAAAAAATTTTCTTAGACCTTGTTGATTATCAAGCCCCTCAAAACCATGCTTTTGATTTCAGATTACAGAAAAGACCCGAGTTGCCCTAGAGAAATCTGTATCTCAGAAGGTTGCTGCAGCTATGCCAGTTCGAGCTGCAGATAAATTAGCTCCAGCTCAGTATATCCGGTATGAATCAAACTAATGGTCTTTTGTCTCGAATTTCTTCTCTCAAGGAACTAGTCCTACTTAGTTAAAATGGAAAAAATAACATTCAGGATTAATGGCTTAAAGTCCATTGACTCTTTTTGAATAACATTTTATAGTGATAGGAACTGCTATATAATGGCTAGAATTTAGGATGTTTTTTACACTATTTCTGTCCGTGAAGTTTATCCTTTGATATGTAAGTCAACTCAAATTTGTTTTCCAGACATTTTCTCTTATTTAAAGAAAAAAGCATCTTTTAAGTGTTTCCAAATTATAAGACTACTTAACCAAAATTTTCCTTGGCAAGATGAGAAATAGAGCTCTTGAAGAAAGTTTAAAGTTAGCAAGGACACTATTATTTAATTTCTATGCTGTAACGAAAAACTGAAGACTAATAACTGAGGCTTTTACTGGGAATCTTGTAGGATTTTTTTTCCCTTAAAATGATTTATTGTAGGTGTTTTTCTTAAGTTGTTATCTATGAAACTAAGGACTGTGCCTCTTTACCCCATGATAAGAAATTGCATGGCTGAAGGTATGATGGAAAAATAAATGGGCATATGGTTGTTTCAAGCTTTTGGTTTCAGGTTAGTCCTCTTACCAATGCTGCCATAGTTTAAACCTGAGTTAGGAACCTCTGTGTCAACCTAGACTAATCCTCACTCACCCCCTATATCCAGTTAGTCACTCCATCTTGCCATTTTTCCCTTCACACACCCATGTTTTGCCACTCACAACCATCACTATAGTTCAGGTCCTTATTACTTCTTGTCTACACCATTGCAGTGGTCTTGTAATTGGTGTCCCTGCTGCCAAAGTGATTTTACCAAAAAATAGGTCTTAACCATACCACCCTCCTAAGTAAAGCCTGTTGCCTCCAGGATTAGATATAAGACCCCTTTTTTGGACACTTAACTATTTATATAACTTGGTCCCTTCCTGTACTCTCACTTCTCTTTGTGTGCCCTGATGCAGACATACTTGCTATTCCTCTCATACTTCATCTCTTGTCTTCATGCCTTCATACTGGTTGTCCTTCACGCCGGGAATATCCTTCCTTCTCTCTGCCTCTTAGAATCCCAGGCCTCCTTTAAGCCTCAGCTCAAATCCCCCCTTTTGCAGGAGTTCTTTCCTGTCTTTTCCTTAGCTAGTTACCTTCATCTACTTTGTATTTGTATGCATATTTTCTCTCCTCATTAGAATGTAAGCTTCTTGGGGCAAGCGACTTGTTTTCCGCTTTCTTTGTATACCCATCCCTTAGTATAGTGGTTGGCACATAGCTTATTGATTACTTATATTGACTGTTAACATAATTTGTATTTTAATGCCAGGGTGGGAAATGAAAATCCACTGCAGTAAAGACTATTTCACTATTGAAAACTGAACAAGTTACATGTTTAATTTCAATGGTTGTCTTCAGGTACACACCGTCTCAGCAAGGAGTAGCTTTCAATTCTGGCGCTAAGCAAAGAGTTATTCGGATGGTGGAAATGCAAAAAGATCCAATGGAGCCTCCAAGGTTCAAGTAAGTGCTTCATTTTGAGGAGATGAACTATTAGGGGTTTTTTGGGGTTTTTTTGGTGAGGTAATTGGGGTTAAGTGACTTGCCCAGGGTCACACAGCTAGTAAGTGAGAGATGAACTATTAGACCTATGCTTTGTCCATTCTGAAAAAGAAATTCTAGGAGAGGTCATTGACTGATTATACTTTTGTTTCATCCCTTAGAATTAATAAGAAAATTCCTCGTGGGCCTCCTTCTCCTCCTGCACCTGTCATGCACTCTCCTAGTCGAAAGGTACTTGTCCTTGCATTTTCAATCCTTTACTCCTGATCTGGGGCTGTGAAACTCAAGGGAAGAGGTAACATCCCAGAGCTTCTCTTTCCTCATCTGTAAAATGGAGATAAAGAAGGCCCTACACAGACTATAAATTATGGTCATAACAGTGAACCTGAGTCATCAAGAGAACATCATGTTTATTGTTTTCTGTTTAAGGAATTGGGGAAATGTGTGATAGGTTTTAGAAAGATTTCCAGCTAGGATTTTTTAAAATTGGTACTTAAAAGGGATAACTCACAGCTAGCTTGAAAATTCAGCTATGTAGAAGGATGAAATCCTAATAGGATTCAGATAGCTGAGGTTTTATAGTATATTAATTCTGAAAGAATGGGTTTGTATCAGAAAAAAATCATACCCTGCTACTTGATATTGAAACTTTTTTATTAACTGCTAAAAAATGTTCTGGGTTTTCTGGGTTTCAGGGTTTTTTGCCAAATTTGTTGAAAAATTTTTTTTGAATACATGTGAGAGTATGGTACACTCTGATTACCAAAACAGAGTTTATAATTGGGTGGGGTTTTTTTTTGGGGGGGGGTGAGGGGTTGGGGGGTGGACAGTAAGGATTAATTGACTTACCCAGGGTCACACAGCTAGTAAGTGTCAGGTGTCTGAGGCCAAATTTGAACTCAGTCCTCCTGAATCCAGGGCTGGTGCTTTATCTACTACACCACCTAGCTGGCCCCATAATTGCTTTTTGTTTTGTTTTGTTTTGGTTTGGTTTTTTGTGGGGCAATGGGGGTTAAGTGACTTGCCCAAGGTCACACAGCTAGTAAGTGTCAAGTGTCTGAGGCCGGATTTGAACTCAGGTCCTCCTGAATCCTGGGCTGGTGCTTTATCCACTGCGCCACCTAGCCGCCCCCCCCAAAATTGCTTTTTAAAAAAAGTATTGATGCTTTTTTTTTACATTACATTCATTTCCAAATATATTCCTCTTCTACCTAGCAGGCCTTCTTATGTAATAATTTTTTTTTTAAGGAAATTTTCTGGGTGGGTTTTCTGCAGCTTTATTTTATTTATGGGGCAATGAGGGTTAAGTGACTTGCCCAGGGTCACACAGCTAGTAAGTGCCATGTGTCTGAGGCCGTATTTGAACTCAGGTCCTCCTGAATTCAGGGCCGGTGCTTTATCCACTGTGCCACCTAGCAGCCCCCTAAATATTTGAAAAGAAATGGAGACAAACCAATGTATATATCAACTAACAGAATGTTAAAGTATTCCACACACATGGTCTCCCATCTCTACAATGCCCAAGAAAGGGATATTCATTTTCACAACTCTTTTCTAGGGGCAACCTTGGTCATTATACAACAATATTGCTTTTTACAGAGATCACAAATACCCACTAGAATTGTTTGTCAGCAAAGCTGTCTTTGAGGAGAAAATCATATGCAGATTTTTAGTTAGACTTGAAATCTAAAAATCTCTTGTATTTTTTTTCTTCCCCATCTCAGATGACTGTGAAAGAGCAGCAAGAGTGGAAAATTCCTCCTTGTATTTCAAACTGGAAAAATGCAAAGGTAATTAACCTGTCATAAAATCAGTTTCTTAATATTATATCCTACTGGGGAACTCATGAAAGAGTTTCAGCCTGAATAGCATTAGTTTAAACCTCAAGACCTCACTTAGCTGTCTTTTTTCAGAATGGAACACACAATTTATACAGTTTGATTTTTTTTTTAAACAGTGTAATGGAAATGTCAAGGTGTCAGGCTATGAACATCATATAGAATATATTAGCCAATTTTTGAGAGTAAAAGCACACTGAAAAGGGTTATTGAGAATTGTTATGTCTAAAAAAACCTTATGTCGTGGGGATAGGAATCAGATAATCAGTTTTGGGTTTGTGTGGGGGTTTTTTCTCCAAAAGGAATCAGGATAAAAAGTACTACGTAGGACAGAGTGGCATATTTCTTTGGGTATATTGAGTGTATTTTCTCATAAGCTTCATTGTTTTTTCATGCTTTTACATCCTAGACTTTACCAAAAAATGTATGCCCTTATATATTTACTAATTGGAAGAGTTCCCAGGGGTCATAGGAAAGACTAAGAAATTTATCCCACGTTATTCTGTGTCATCATTATTTTCCTAAAATCAGATTTCATGATTTGGTTTGTTTGCTTGTTTGTTTTTTGAGGCAACTGGGGTTAAGTGACTTACCCAGAGTTACACAGCTAGTAAGTGTCAAGTGTCTGAGGCTGGATTTGAACTCAGGTCCTCCTGACTCCAGGGCCGGTGCTCTATCCACTGTGCTACCTAGCTGCCCCAAGATTTCATGATTTTATTAAGTTTTATGAGTTGTAAAGGATACCTAATGACCTTAGGTTGGGGAAAAGCATTTTCTTGACTGTATATATTTGTTACAAGAGTTTTGCCTTTTGTTTTTCCATGGGGGATGGGAGACGAAGATAAAATAGATGTTTAATTTTAATTTTAAAAATGCAAAATAAACAGTTAAATCTTCTAGATGTCATTACTTGAGAACTTAGACATTAATGGGCAAAATGAGACCATCTAACTCTCCCAGGATAAATAGAATCACTTGCTTTATGCCCAAATTTTTCTTCCCAACATAAAGGCATTTGGGATGTTTTACAACTCACAAAGTTTAATAAAATAATGAAATTTGATTTAGGAAGGTAATAATGACACAATAATGTGCAATAAATTTCTTAGTTTTTCTTATGACTCCTGGGAATACTGCCAATTAGTAAATATATAGGGCATAAATTGTTTAGTAAAGTCTAGGATTTATTAGCATGAACAAATTATGAAGCTCATGAAACAATATAAACACTTAATATACTCAAAGAAATAATGCCACTCTGTCCTATGTAGTACATACACACCTTTAGCCTGAATTTCATTTCTTTGAATAGTTTAAAGCCTACAGTATGGAAAAATAAATCCAATCCATGTTATATGAAATTTAAATTGTATTTCTTAAGTTGTTAAAATGTGATGCAAATTTGAAAACAGTACTTCTTAAACCATCTAGTTAACCATGGCTACTTTTGATTTAATAGGATTCTTGGTATCAAAATGGTGAGAATTTGGTACTTAGCACAACAGGTTTGGTTTGTTTTTTAAACTGGGTCTCCCTATCTCACCCATGCTAGAAATGTAGTGATCACTCACAGATTCAGTCCTACTACTGATCATCTCCAATGCCAGCCTAGGTTGCTTTGCCCCTCCTTAAACAGCCTGAGGGTCCCCTGCTCCCAGGACTCAGATTTAGTGTGGACATTCATTTGGCTTAGTCCTACTACAGGCCAAGCGATCCATTTGCCTTAGCCTCCCTGCATAGTGGTTGCAGGTGTGTACCATTATGCCTGGCATGGTAAGTACTGCTTGATAATGGTGGTTTATTTCATCTTCAGATGAGTGGTATGATAAGATACTTAAGAGACAGCCATTTGGCTTTTAACTGTTATTACCAGAATGTTGGAGTTACTTTCAAAAACTAGTGAGATTAGGCTGTGGTACATGGTGCTTACCAAAAGTCATGCCACAAATCAGCCTAAAACAGGTGCTCTTTGGGGGAAAGAGGTATGTTTAAAATACTAAAACATCAGAAACCTATGTAAGACATGATTATTAAAACTGCAAAAAAAAATGAAGTGCACCTACAGAATAAGAAATTTTTGTTTATTTTTAAAGAATACAAAAATGTCTTTCACATGATAATGTCTTTCCTACCAGGGCTATACTATTCCATTAGACAAACGTCTAGCTGCTGATGGAAGAGGACTGCAGACAGTTCACATAAATGAAAACTTTGCCAAACTTGCTGAAGCACTCTACATTGCTGATAGAAAGGTTTGTCTTCTTAACTTCATTTTTTTCTTAGGCTCTGGTATTTCTCATTTTGTAACTTCATGTTCTCCAATAGCTAAATTCACCTGCACCACTGAATACTTAGTGAGACAGTCAAGGAATCAGTAGTACCCTACAAATTATCATGTGTCCTTGTTGCCTACTGCCATCAAGTTTCTTTCCTTATTACTTTCCAAAATTGGTGCTTAGTCACTCTGTCTCTCAGCATAGCAGAAGAATTTGAGATACCAGTTTAACACCTGCTTTGAAAAGATTGCCAATCCCTATTTTACTAAACTCAAATAGCAGAAGCTCCTAAATTTGGGTTGGTTTTTTAAAATTTGTTTTCGAACCATAGGCTTTGTTGTGAATTAGAAATAGTTATCTTTGATTTATTATTTTTGTTGGTTTTGTCTTTATCTTTCTTGATGAAATTTTTAAGATGGCATATTTCGCTCTTCAAGTACTTTAAGAAAGGAAGGTTATTTTCATATCACATAGTGAATATTTTTTATTTTTTTACAATGTAAGTAAGTTGACTATTTGAGTGCTTCAGTTCCTATGTGCCATGAAAATAAATTTTAAAATCCTTAACAACCCAAATTACAGAAAGAAATAGCTGCCATTTTATTGTGCCCTATTTTACAAATGAGAAGAGGATCACAGAGGTGAAGTGCCATGTCTTTTAGGTTACACAGCTAGTAAATAGCAAAGCTAAGACTCAAATTCAGGTCCTTCTGATTATATTTTCTGCTTTTTCTATTAATTCAGGCCTTCCTGACTTTATATAGCCTTACAATTCATCAAATTCTCATTAACAGTAAACCATAAATATTTGCACTTTTTAATATAACGATTTGACTGATAGGCTCGTGAGGCAGTGGAGATGCGGGCTCAAGTGGAGAGAAAGATGGCCCAAAAGGAAAAAGAGAAACATGAAGAGAAGCTTCGAGAAATGGCCCAGAAAGCTCGTGAGAGAAGAGCTGGAATCAAGACCCATGTAGAAAAAGGTTTGTCAGCCTCATGCATAAGGGAGGGGTGCGTGGCAGAAATTGGGGTGAAGGTGGCAGAAATTAACCATTAACAAAAAGACATTGAGTCTTGCTTTCAGAATTATTTCCCGGGCCAAGCTTAACAGTATAGCAAGTAAGTATAGTTAGCAAATTCCCAAATTGTGTTTGTGTTTTCACATCTATTCCCTAAAAATCATTATTTAAGAAAGTTTTTGTCTTTTATACTTTTTCAGTATGTTAAGGATTTGTGATCACATTGATGCAGGTCTTTCTACCATCAGCAGACAGCAATCAATTCATGTCTTCTCATCATGTGCAGTTCCTAACAGTGTTCTTCAATAGATAATCCATCCAACATTCCCTCTCTTAGATTTTTTTTTTAATTGTGTGGGTGTCCATATCAGTAACAAAACCAACAGAAATCATATTATCTCAATAGATGCTGGAAAAGCTTTTGACAAAATACAGCACCCATTCCTATTAAAAGAACACTAGAGAACATAGGAATCAATGGAGGGGCAGCTAGGTGGCTCAGTGGATAGAGCACCAGCCCTGGAGTCAGGAGTACCTGAGTTCAAATACGGCCTCAGACACTCAACACTTACTAGCTGTGTGACCCCGGGCAAGTCACTTAACCCCAATTGCCTCACTAAAAAAAAAAAAAAAGGAATCAACGGAACTTTCCTTAAAATGATAAGTAATATCTATCTAAAGCTATCAGCAAGCTTTATCTGGAATGGAGATAAGCTAGAAGCCTTCCCAGTAAGATCAGGGGTCAAGCAAGGATTCCCATTATCACCTCTGTTATTCAGTATTGTACTAGAAATGTTAGCTATGGAACAGCTAGGTGGCGCAGTGGATAAAGTACCAGCCCTGGATTCAGGAGGACCTGAGTTCAAATTTGACCTCAGACAATTGACACTAGCTGTGTGACCCTGGGCAAGTCACTTAACCCTCATTGCCTCACCCCATCTCCAAAAAAGAAAAGAAATGTTAGCTCTAGCAATAAGAGAAGAAAAGGAAATTGAAGGAATTAAAATAGGCAGTGAAGAAACAGAAATATCACTCTTTGCAGATAATATAGCATGGAGAATTCTGAGAATCAACTAAAAAACTACTTGAAATAATTAACTTTAGCAAAGTTGCAGGATATATATATATATTTTTTAATTGTATGGGTACCATTAGAACACTAGGGCTGTCCATGTGTTGCTCCCTTACTCTATTGCCAGTTTACCTCCTTTTATCATTTTACATTTTCTTCATGATATCCTTTGTGCTACTTCTTGAGTATCAGTCATCATTTGGAAAAGCCTTCTTGTTTCTAACAATGTCCTTTTGGATCTTCATAACATTTTATATTTCTACAACAATATTTCAAAATAGAGCTAAATATGTTAGCAACCACTTACTATAAAGGCAATTATGAAGACAAATTTTTTTTTTAATAGTACCATTTTTGGGGGCAGCTAGGTGGCACAGTGGATAGAGCACTGGCCCTGGAGTCAGGAGGACCTGAGTTCAAATCCAGACTCAGACACTTAACACTAACTGTGTGACCCTGGGCAAGTCACTTAACCCCAATTGCCTTGCTTTAAAAAAAAAATAGTACTATTTTTTAAAGGCAGAAGTTAGTGTAACCTAATTCATTCATGAATTATGTTTATTCTCTGCCTAGACATTAATTTTGATAAATCATTGTTCTTAATATTTAAAGTTCTTACTGAACTAATTTTTCTGGATGTTGCAAGTATGACTAACAGACTGATACAAAATTAACTTGGGGCTAATAAAATTCTTGCCTAAAGTAGGTAGATTTTCTGTGCTTTTTTTTTTTTAATGTTGCTCTGGGTATAGTACAATAATGAAGCATCTTCTCTCTATAGAGGATGGGGAGGCTCGGGAACGAGATGAAATAAGACATGATAGACGCAAAGAGAGACAGCATGACAGGAATCTTTCCAGAGCAGCTCCTGATAAAAGGTAAATTGCGGCGGGCGGGGGATTAAAATGCTTTTTCATACAATACAGACAGATTTGGCCTTGCAATATTGATATATTTCCTAGGACCTTTAAACCTTTCATTTCATACAATCAAGCATTTTGAAACATTTCCCATGGTGTAGTATAGATTTGAACTGCATAAATAATGGCATGGCATTATGGTTCAGTAACGCTTTAGATTTTCAAAGCATTTTCACAGAATTCATTTTAGCTCTCTATATGGGGACATATAATCCTTACTTACTCTCAGGGAGCTTACAAGCTAATGGAGGAGATGTCACATAAATTTAGAGGTATATATATAATATATACGATATACATTGTATATATTATGATGTAAAATGCCATCCACCTCCAAAGAAAGAACTGATAGAGTATGAATGTAGATCAAAGCATACTTTTAAAAACTTTATTTTTCTTCGGTATTTTTTTTTGAGGGGGAGAGGTTGGTCTGTCTCGTTTTATAACCTGATCTATATAGGAATGTTTTGCTTGACTGCATATGTATAAACTATATCAAATTGCTTGCCTTTTCAATGAAAGGGGAGAAGAAAGGAGAGAATTTGGAACTCAAGATGTTAAAAATTGTTTTTACATCTAGTTGGGAAAAAACAATTTTTAACATTCTTTTTTTTTAACATTTTGAGTTATTGAGTCAAATATTAAATAGATAAAAGAATGTTTCATATCATAATTAGAAAGTAACATGACTCAGTCTCAGTTTTATAAACTCTGAAAATGGCATTGGGAATTGAATGTAAGCTCTAAGCATTCATAAAGTTAATGTATGCTTATTTTTCAAAAATCTATAGTTAATTCTGAAATTGTCACTGTATAGAAATCATTTTGAGATTTGAACTTTTAGTGAAAGTGAAAATTTCATTAAATTTTCATTAAGCTCTAAGCCCGAAATAATACTAAACAATCCAATCATTGGCATGTCTTTTATCTTTTAACATTCTGGTAAGAGAAGAGTTAATAGTTTTGGCCACATTAAGTAATGAACTAATTTGAACTTCTTTTAAGAGATTCAAGTAATAAACCAAATTTGCACTATATTGATCCTATAGCAACCTTAGTTCTTTGACACAAGAAGATAGAATGCATTCCACAGCAATTGTGTCCCAGCATGCACTATAGGCTGATTATTTGCATTATTAAAGAATTACATTTCAGACTGCTAGTCCTTTGGCATTCCTTCAAGTTATCAAGAAGGCCAAATTGTAAAGCTTTACCTTCTCTAATGATCATGAATCTGAAATATTGTAAAGGTTGCTGACCTAATTATTTAACATCAGAGAATGTGTTCATAAGGTATGAACATTCATTACTTACTGGTTGTTCTTAAGCTGAAATATTCAATTTGTTTATGTAATGTTTATGAATTCAGGTGTATAAATGGTAACATTTTAATGCAGGTCAAAACTACAGAGAAATGAGAATCGAGATATCAGTGAAGTCATTGCTCTTGGTGTGCCCAATCCTCGAACTTCCAATGAAGTTCAGTATGACCAAAGACTGTTCAACCAGACTAAGGTATTTGTTTTGTGTTGTTTGGGGTGGGGGGGCACTGTAGTACTTTAGCAAAGCATTATGTTGTGCCAAATCACAAATTGGGTTATGGCATGCAATGGGCAGGGGAATCATATTGGTTACTTCATAAGTCATTGGGTAAGGTTCTAACTGATTAGAACAAAAATGAAGTTTACTAGTTACTTTTGAAAACTCAACCCCTGATTTTTTTATTTCTAAAACGAAGGCAAAAGTCTATAAAGGCCATCTCTAGCACTTATTTGTGTAGCCATGAACTTAGCACAATTTCTCAGCCTCATTTTTCTTACTTTTTGAAATGAAGAGGTGGAACTAGGTAATCAAAGATACTTTCTACATTTAATTGGCATTGATACCTGTTCCTAAGTAAGTTAATTTTCCAGATTAAAGTTTGCTTCCTAAATAAGCACTGAAAAGTAAAAACTCAACTCTTTAAATGATAGATTTTGCTTCAAATGTACTCCATTCTTCCTTGCCTTATTACACCAACCATTTGTAGGCCAGAGGATTTAGAACTAAAAGGACTTTAGGAATCATCTGGTATAACTGCCTCATTTAACAATTTAGGCCTTGAACAAATTTCTGCCCCTAAATCTTTCCTATCACATTGTATCAATTTAATCTTTTCTTGATAATTCAAGGTTCATCATACGCACATTTATTGTACCGTGTCTATATATATATATATATATATATACACACGCTCAGTAGCTATTGAGAAATGGTCATCTGGGGGCAGCTAGGTGGCTCAGCGGATAAAGCACTGGCCCTGGATTCAGGACCTGAGTTCAAATCCAGCCTCAGACACTTGACACTTACTGTGTGACCTTGGGCAAGTCACTTAACCCTCATTCCCCCCTCCCCCCCCAATGCCAGGGTCGAGAAATGGTCATCTGCCTTGGGTTTTATGAATTAGAATTACTGTACTTTATAATAGGCTCACCCATGGTAGATCTGGAAGTAACCACAAACATCTAGTCGAATCTTTTTTTTTTTTTAAAGTGAGGCATTTGGGGTTAAGTGACTTGCCCAGGGTCACACAGCTAGTAAGTGTTAAGTGTCTGAGGCCAGATTTGAACTCAGGTACTCCTGACTCCAGGGCCTGTGCTCTATCCACTGCGCCACCTAGCTGCCCCCAAATCATATTTTACAGATGAGCAACTAAGGCCTGAGGTTAAGTGACTTGTATAGGATAACACATTGTCAGAGGCAGGATTTGAACTCAGGACTCCAGTCACTGTTACTTTGCTGCTTAATTCATTCTCTTCCTTTTGTAGCTCTTCCTAGCAGTTACATCATACTGTTATCAAATGGTCTTCTTTCCAGGTTTTGATTTTGTTGCTCTTAATTACTTGTTAAGTGAGTAACCTTATTTTGCAAACAACCCTAAGTTCTGGGTAAGGACCTGAGAGAATTTACATAGGTACCTTTTTTACTATGGATTTGTACAAAGAAAGCACCTATTTGAATTAAAACTTTTCTAGATGCTACAGATTTTTCTTTAGTCTTATCCATTCTTTCACAGGGTATGGACAGTGGTTTTGCTGGTGGAGAAGATGAAATTTATAATGTTTACGATCAAGCATGGAGAAGTGGCAAAGACATGGCCCAAAATATCTACAGACCCAGCAAAAATCTGGACAAAGATATGTATGGTGATGACCTAGAGGCCCGAATAAAGACCAACAGGTAGCAAAAGGCACTATTCAGTTCCAGTGTTTAAAATAATTGTTCAAAGTAGTAAAAAATGACAACTTATGGTCTTTGATTCTCTCCTAGATTTGTTCCTGATAAGGAGTTCTCTGGCTCAGATCGTAGGCAGCGAGGTCGAGATGGACCAGTTCAATTTGAGGAAGATCCCTTTGGTCTGGACAAATTTTTGGAAGAAGCCAAACAGCACGGAGGGTCTAAAAGACCCTCAGATAGCAGCCGCCCTAAGGAACATGAACATGAAGGCAAAAAGAGGAGGAAGGAGTGAGTAGGGTAGCCTCAAAGAGAATGAACTGTTATCCTTAACTCTGATGACAGTGGTCATTGGGGGATTCTATGTAAATGGTCAGGATGAAAACCAAATCTGGGGTTGTAGATCCCACTACTTTTTATTACTGGGGCTGAGGAAAAGGAAGGTACGTTTTAAACTAGTCTGTTTCTTTCTAAAGGAGGTGGGCCATATTATCAGTGTAAGGCTTTTGCTTCCCCCTCAGTCAACCCACCTTTCCCCTCCCCATTAGCATTGGCAGAAGAAGCTCCATACTACCCAGCATACCAAATTAAGACTATTATATCTTTAGTGACATTAGTTTTGGGGGATTAACATTTCATAGTAGAACTATTCCTTGTACATAACATTTATCATCAACCATGCTGAATAGTTGGGGGAGGTCTTCACACGATGGAGCTGTCCACTGCTTGTTGAATGTTTGCCCCCATTGTGTGTGTGTGTGTGTCTAGTTTTATTTTGGAATGGGAGAGTCAGCTTCTGTGTGGTGCAACTGTTTTAAATAAAACATTTAGATAAATTTTCCGTAGCATAATGTTTTTATTTCATAATTTATCAATACATTTATACTAATTCAGATCGTTGTTCTGCTCCCTCATATCTTGAGGTCTGTGTTTTTGGCGGTGAACATAGACCTGGAAAAGATGCAGATTAGCACTGCTATGAAAAGCACGATAAAGTTGAAATAACCTCTCAAGTATTCCTTAAAGGGGGTGGGATGTTAAGGGGCTGACTCCGTAAATACAAAATGCAAAAAAACAACAGCATTGTATTTTTCTTGTGCTTCTCTGAAATAAAGCTCATTTAGTTAAAATAAGGTAATGCAGCCAATTATCTGGTCATCCTCAATGTTTTACTAACCCAAAAAGTCTCTGTAGCTTTTCCACAGGCACTGGCATGCAAACTATTTACTTTAGAGATTTTAATAAACATTTATGCTGTGTGAGCATAACATGTCCATATCCATGAAACTGCTGAATACATATCCCCATATCTGGTTAATCAGTGGAAAGGGAGCTCTGCACAACTTTACTAAAACCTGTGTGCTATCTGCTGGCTTCATGCTACTACCATTATTTTCTAGAGAAGCAAGAGATCTGACTTCTACATCATCATTACCATTAACGACAACACAGAAGTGCTCTTACTTTGACTCCATCAATGACATGACTTTCTTGATGTAATGCCCTTTGAAGTTCTTCTTCTGAAGAAAATCCAACCCAACAAAAACCTTTATGAAAGCCTGTTTCTTTTTCCTAAAAGGCAAAATAAGGAAAAAAGTTAACTTGTAAGTTTGAATTAATGTTGTATAATCTGTTAGATATTCTCTAGTAGTGCTCTATTTGATCAAGTTTCAGTCTCTGCTAAAATCAAGGTTCTCTTTGATTCTAAATAGTCACAACATTCTGAAAAGTTCTAGACTCAAGCCACACTTAACATAAGTCAAGGTAAATCTTGATTAAAGATAAATTCTAGGGGCGGCTAGGTGGCGCAGTGGATAGAGTAACGGCCCTGGAGTCAGGAGTACCTGAGTTCAAATCCGGCCTCAGACACTTAACACTTACTAGCTGTGTGACCCTGGGCAAGTCACTTAACCCCAATTGCCTCACAAAAAAAATTTAAAGATAAATTCTAGCTTCCACTCCATTAGTAACTTAATAATTAAGCTTTAAAATTTAAATCCTCCTGAATTTTATAGACCAGTGACAGTATGTTTATGCAGATATCTTATCTATCTAAACATAATCTCATTTATCTGGCCCTTATTATCCACACCAGATTTATGTTGGTGATTTTGCATTTAAAGACCTCCTCTATCAAGAAGGCTCTCTTTACCACCTAAATCATAACACATAAGGATCACCTTGAAATGGGGAGATTGGAAGAGATATGACAGCTGTCTTCAAGCCCTGCCATATAACCTATGTTGGTACATAGGTCTCACTCTGGTCCTTTGCAGTTCTAAATCCACAATCCTCTAGGTACAAACATAAAAGTAATTTAATAAAGGGCAGCTAGGTGGCACAGTGGATAAAGCACCGGCCCTGGATTCAGGAGTACCTGAGTTCAAATCCGGCCTCAGACACTTCACATTTACTAGCTGTGTGACCCTGGGCAAGTCGCTTAACCCCAACTGCCTCACTTAAAAAAAAAAAGTAATTTAATATCTCCTGAAAGTACAGAATGAACGTTTGAGGCCAGGAAAGGCAATATGATCAATCTAAAATTTCCTTGTGCCTTCTGCCAAGTTTTGAGTGGAACAACAAATTTATATCCTGATTTGAGGGCTCTAAAAGGGAAAAATAAAGCAGTAGGAAATTAATGTTTCATTGATTCCAATATACTACTGTGTATCTTAAACTTTTTTTTGGGGGGGGGGGCAATGAGGGTTAAGTGAGGCCAGATTAGAACTCAGGTCCTCCTGAATCCAGGGCCAGTACTTTATCCACTGTGCCACCTAGCTGCCCTATCTTAAACTTTTTAGACTTTTTAAGTGGTTCACAATTTTACTACAAGCAGCACTATTACAACTACAGGTTTGTGCTCTAGAGCTATAGCACATAACTATAAGCTAAAGCTTCTTGGATAATCATCTGATTTTATCAGTAGAACTTTCGATAGATTTATGCCATTACAAATTGTTTCTGCACAGCTGATGTGTTCTGGTTAAAGAATCAAGAAAATAGTCAACACTCACAAATGGTAGGAAACATCTTTTCACAGTGCCAAATTGACTGAAGTGTTCTTTGATCTCATCTGTGGGAAGAAAAAAGTAAAAAAGGCAAAAGTTATTCATTTTTAGATTTCCCATCACAGGACTGTATAGCCTAAAAGAGTTTTAACTATATCCTAGCCCAGGAATCCAATGTTCTTAGAGCTACTTTTCATTTCCTTGAGGGCTTTGATGCCCTCCCCCCAACCCACCCCCTCAAAATGATGTACAATAAAATCCAGTAGGGTTTAGGGTGGCAGGGTTCTATTCCATGGCAAATCACCTGCAGGTATGGTTACGTAGAGCCGCTACCCATCTGCACTAAAGCTATTAACTTCCCAATAAAGCACAAATACCTAACCCTGACATTCAAAATCTTTGCAGGCTCTTACTCCAAATAACCTTTCTAGCTTTATCTGAAAATCTGCCCTCTTCTTTATTCCCCCATTCTTGTTCTCTCTTAACTGGAATACTGACCCTACCATTTCAGGCTACATCTTGAATACTCTATTTAGTTAGGGACACTAATTCTGAAGGATGTTGTAAACTGCAGAATGTCCTAGGAGTGGCAACCAAGATGGGAAGGGTATTGAGCACCTGAGTCACAACACATAAGGATCATCTTGAAATGGGGAGATTGGAGGGGACATGACAGCTTTAAGTCCTGCCATACAAACTGTATGGCTGTATTGTACATAGTTTGCATGTTGTTTTCTCCCATTAGAATGAGCTTAAGAGAGGGTCCTGGTTTTTTGCCTTTCTTTGTATCCCCAGAGATCAGCACATAGTAGGCACATAATGACTGCCATTTAGAAGAAAGATTAGACCTATTTTGCTTGGTTCCTGGGCATAAGTAGAAGCAAAGTCTAAGCTGCAGACGTAAAATTTAAGTATCATGTAAGGGAAAACCTACTAACATAATTAAAGCACAAGTAGAGGAGGCTGGCCTTTACTAATGGATGACCATTTGTTAGGAATGGCATGGGGGGGGTAAGGGTGGGAAAGGGAACCTGTATGAATAGAGAGGTTGGAGTACAAAGCCTCATTCCCTTCCTACTCGATTCTGTGATTCCACTTGCTGAAATTTTAGGCATGCTTTAAGGCCCTGTTCAATTCTACCGTTTCAATAAATCCTTCCCTGACCACTGCAGCTGAAAATGATCTTGCCTCCTCTTCATTTAGTTGGCATTATTTTTATGGATACAGATCACATAATTTACCTTCAATGATCTGAGATTTTGTTTGGGTGCAAAATGGTAAGAAGATTGGTACTGAGTCTAGAGTTAAGAGAAGACCTGTGTTTGAATTCTGCTTCTACAACTTATCTGACCTTGGATAAGCCACAATGTCATTTTTATCTTTTAAAATGAGCTCTGGACAAATATCTCTCTAAGGCCCTCATTTCTGTTCTGTCTTGTACATGGAAATACCTTTTATTTGGTTCTTGTTAAGTCCAAAATTTTAAAATAGAATGAAAATTAAAAGCACTACATTACATACCATGCTGGGTTATAACATTCTTCCCAATAAAACAAACTCCTACCCTCCCCCAGCCAGGCTGTGTTGAGATTAAATTGTGGGGCAGCATTGAAGTGGAGAATGCCAGGGAAGTTTCAGAATGCCAAATTAAAACCTGGCCTAAGACAATCACTAGCTGTGTGACCCTGGGCAAGTCATTGAACCTGTTTGCCTGTTTTCTTATCTGTAAAATGGGGATTATTATCCCTAGCACCTATCTGGCAGGGTTCTTTTGAAATGAAATACTTGTGGGGCAGCTAGGTGGCAGAGTGGATCGAGCACCGGCCCTGGAATCAGGAGTGCCTGAGTTCGAATCCGGCCTCAGACACTTAACACTTACTAGCTGTGCGACCCTGGGCATGTCACTTAACCCTAATTGCCTCACTTAAAAAAAAAAAAATACTTGTAAACCTCTTAGCACAGTGCCTGGTAACAGAGTAAGCACTATATAAATGTTAGCTGCTATCATCATCATCATCATCACCCAGCCTGTTTGTTTCAGAAGCAGGAGTGAGTCCCCAGCTCTGTCTAGACTAGTTCTTAAAGTAGTGGTCAGTGTGTGGATTTCATTGAGTGCCTGAACTTGGAAGGGGCAAAAAAAACCAAAAAACCCCACATTTTTATTTGCACTAACCTCTAAAGGAAATTCAGCGTTTCCTTCAATTATTAAAAAAAACAAAAGCCCAAAACTTTATTTTGACAAGGTTCACCAGTCTGCCAAGGTGTGCCTGACAAAGCTAAAAGTTAAGAACTCCTTTTATTTATTTATTTTTTTGATGAGGCAATTGGGGTTGTGACTTGCCCAGGGTCACACAGCTATTAAGTGTCAAGTGTCTAAAGCCGCATTTAAACTCAGGTCCTCCTGAATCCAGGGCCAGTGCTTTATCCACTGCGCCACCTAGCTGTCCCAAGACCCTCCTCTTAAAGGAGACAGTACCCCACCTAGTTGCTCCAAGCCCTCCTCGGCAAGAAACATCTCCGGTTGGTGCCATTCGGCTGGGCGATCGGGCCTCATCCAGTCACCTTGCGGGGCATGGCCCAGGGTCCTCTTCCGCCTTCTAACCTAAAACCTGTAGTTTCTCTTGCCCCGCATTTCGTCTCCATGGCCTTCCAGTACTACCTAAGCTCTCCTTCAGCGCGAGGAGTCATTTATTCCTTTTTCTTTGGGTTTGCGGTTCCTCGCTAGTCGCAAAGCGGCAGCAGGGATAGAGTGGAAACCCTGAGTCCTGAATTCAAAGCCTAATTCAGGCCTTTACCTAGCTGTGTCCGCCTCAGTTTTTCTATCTGTAGAACGGGAAGATACCACAGCACCTACCTTCCAAGGGGCTGTGAGGATAAAACGGAACGTCTGTACGGCGAGTGGCACACTTTAAAGTGCCATGTAAATGGCCAGCCATCATTAGTGACAAAGGCTTCCGGGGCGAGATCGGCTCCCCACACCTCCCCCTGCCCCATGAAGTGCCCGAGAGCTCCTGCAAACCTCCCGGGCCACCTATCCCCTGCAGCTACTCACTAGCGGCCGCCGTCCAGGGAATGCGGTTGACAAAGATCGTGGCCAAATGTCGCACCGCGGGTGAACGCAAAGACATCTCGGCCGCCATGGGGGAAGCCTGCAGCTCGTGTATGCGAGACCCGGCGGCCACACGCTCACCGCTCCCAAGGTGAGGAAATCAGTATTCCGGAAGTGGAGCCGGCGATGTCCTTCCGGGTCAAGAGCCCTTTCGGGGAATGATGGGAACGATGGGGAAGATGGCTGCCCTGGCCGCCGAACCTGCAGAGGACGCTTTTCGGAAACTCTTCCGTTTCTACCGGCAGAGCCGCCCTGGGACCGCCGATATGGGAGCAGTGATCGACTTCGCCCAGGCTTCTCCCTCGCAGGGCGCCGGTCACAAGGTACTGAGAGAAGGGGGGCGGGACACGCAGCCTTTCCTCCGGTCTCGTCTAGCCGGCTTTTCCTCACGTCCGCTCAGGGGCCCGCCCCTTCCGACGGCCCGGCTGGCTCAGCTGGGCCGCCGCAGCCGCCCGGGGTGTTGTAAGGGTTTGGGACCCAGAAACCTACCCGAGACCGGCGCGAGCTCTCCTTCCATGGTGCAGATTCTCCGTCCATCCTCGGCGCTGATCGCCCGCCCGTCTTATTCCTGGCCGGTCTTTTCAGGGCCACAAAGCGCCCGACACTTAGTAGGCGTTTCATAAATGCTACTTGATTTGACGCCGTAAGCGCCCAGGACTTCAAAAAGTGGTTATATGAACTACCCGGTTACTTTATGAATTATACGAAGAGGGGCTGCTGGGTGTCGCAGTGGACAAAGCACGCGTCCTGGATTCAGGAGGTCTTGAGTACAAATTCGGCCTCAGACACTGGACACTTACTAGCTGTGTGACCCTGGGCGAGTCACTTAACCCTCATTGCCCCGCCCTGCCAATTAATAATTATACGAAGAGTTATACGAATTACTCGGTTACCCTTCATTAGTGTGAGGCCTCCATCCACACGTATTTGTTATGAACGGCTTGGTCCTGAATCAGTTGTCACCGGGGGAGGGAGAGAATTTTGGACAGAAAATACAATCTCACAATAAAAAAGAAAACCTAAACACAGATTAAACTCCTGACCTTGGAGGGGGATACAAGGTTCCCCGCCACTAACACGTTTCAAACATTCCGTAGACATTTGAGGCATAGGCAGCATAACATGTTTGCAAGCTATGTCTTGGCATCTACTGATATTTTAGTGTCTGGTTGGAGCCATTTTCTAAATTTAGAAGATAAATCATGATTTTGTTGAACGTATATATTAAGTTTCAGATATCCAGAGATCTAGCCCAGAACCAGAGATTAAGCAGAATATTTATCTCAGCAGCTACAGTAGGTATCAACAGACATTTATACACCAAATTTTATATGCTTTACTCACTTAAAGACCATTTACCTGTGGGGTTTTTGTTTTTGTTTTGTGGGGCAATGAGGGTTAAGTGACTTGCCCAGGGTCACCCAGCTAGTAAGTGTCAAGTGTTTGAAAAAATTTTATATGCAATTTATATAAGCTATAAACAGATTGGAATAATGGCAAGAACACTGTACTTCAGACCTGGCTATACTGACTATAAATTTAGGCAAGTTAGGCAACCATTCAACATTATTTTTCTCATCCCTAAAATAGAGATAATACTTATACTACCTACCCTACTGATTTCTTCTAAGTTTCATAAACCACCCTGTCATTATGAGCTTTTATTGCTGGAGTGGTTTGACATTTCTTTCTCCAGTTCATTTTACAGATGAGGAAACCGAAGCAGATAGGGTTGAGTGACTTGCCCAGGGTCACACAGTCCAGATTTGAACTCATCTTCCTGACTCTACCTAGCTTCCTCTCCAGTATAACCCTATAGCTAATTAAAAGCAATAAACCTGAATCATGGAGAGGAGCTATTACATTGAAACATTCTGAAAGCAACAAGAAGTGACAGACTGACAACAGCAGAGGAGGACATAGAAACTAAAAAGCAGGAATAATTTTGTAAGCCCAGCAGTCTGGGACCATTTCATATATGGTCAGACAGCCCTTATACATTTCCTTTTTTCTTTTCTTTTTTTTTTTTTTCAGGACAATGAGGGTTAAGTGACTTGCCCAGGGTCACACAGCTGGTAAGTGTCAAGTGTCTGAGGTCGGATTTGAACTCATGTCCTACTGAATCCAGGGCCAGTGCTTTATCCACTGTGCCACCTAGCTGTCCCAGCCCTTATACATTTCAGTTTGACCTGAGTCTCTTGTCTCCACAGTAATAAGATCTTAATGTTTAACAAAACAATATCTTCATCTGTTTCATCCCGTTTTGTCTGTTTCATCCTTGATGGCATCAGAATTGTGTTCCTTCTAGCATGGACCTCCTCTTTGTGTACTCAGAATAAACCAGCTGCTATTCCCACCTTTGTTTTCTTTAGTGTCATCTCTACTTCTTGCCACATTTTGGCAAGTGTTGCTAATGCATCAAAATGTGGCTCCACTGTCATTGATAGCAAAACGAGTTTGTTTTAGAAATCTTGACAGATTTTTTCCAGTTTTCAAGTTTGTTGTCTTCCTTTCAGTTATGTTATTAAATGTTCTTGGTATGATATGGCTTGTTTGAGGCCCCATGATGCTTGCTGTACATTTGTTTTACTTTTAGCTACTTCTTTCTCTTTTATGAGGTGATACTTTTTTTTTTTTTGTGGGGCAATGGGGGTTAAGTGACTTGCCTAGGGTCACACAGCTAGTAAGTGTCAAGTGTCTGAGGTCGGATTTGAACTCAGGTACTCCTGAATCCAGGGCTGGTGCTTTACCCACTGTGCCACCTAGCTGCCCTGAGGTGATACTTCTTATAATGTTCCACCACATCCTTCTCTATAAGATTTTGTAAATCAGAGGTAACAAAACACCATTATTTGGCCCACAACATATCTGATTGTGGCCCAAATCAGGTTAAAATATAATTTGGAAATATTTTTTAAAATAAATAAAAATACAGTAAAACATACGTAATGTTAAGAATACACACAAGAACAATACAAAAAAGGTCTTAACATCACCTATAACCATGATGATATTACTGATTTCTAGATCATGCTGGAGAATCCAGTCAAATGGGCCTTAGGAAGCATTACTAACAATAAGGCTAGTGGAAGTGTTGGAATTCCAGCTGAGCTATTTAAAATCCTAAAAGATGATCATCTTTTTTTTTTTTCCATTTTTAATCCACTTTATTTTTCCTGTACAGGTAATTAGACTGGTCTCCTTTTTTTTTTTTTTTAATGAAAGTATTTTATGGGGCAGCTAGGTGGCAAAGTGGATAGAGCACCGGCCCTGGAGTCAAGAATACCTGAGTTCAAATCCAGCCTCAGACACTTAACACTTACTAGCTGTGTGACCCTGGGCAAGTCACTTAACCCCAATTGCCACACTAAAAAAATAAAAGTATTTTATTAATTTCCAGTTACATGTAGAGATAGTTTTCAACATTTGTTTTTATAAGATTTCCAATTTCAAATTTTTCTCCCTCCCCTAAACAGTAGGTAATCTGATATAGGTTGTGTGTGTGTGTGTGTGTGTGTGTGTGTGTGTGTGTGTGTGTGTGTGTGTGAATAATAACATTAAACATATTTCTGCATAAGTCATGTTATAAGTGAAGAATCAGAGCAAAAAGGAAAAACCTCAAAAAAGAAAAACAACAGCACCAAAATCAAAAGAAATAGTATGGTTCAATTAGCATCCATATTCCACAGTTCTTTTTTTTTTTTTTTGGATTTGGAGAGCCTTTTCCATCATGAGTCCTTTGGAACTTTCTTGTACCGTTAGATTGGTGAGAAGAATCTAGTATATCACAGTTGATCAACACATAATGTTGATGATACTGTGTACAATGCTCTTCTGGTTCTGCTCATCTCACTCATCAGTTCATGCAAGCCCTTCCAGGTTTCTCTGAACTCCTCCTGCTCATCGTTTCTTACAGCACAATAGAATTCCATTACATTAATATACCACAACTTGTTCAGCCATTCCCCACTTGATGGGCAGCCTCTCAGTTTCCAATTCCTTGGAACCACAAAAAGAGCAACTATAAATATTTTTGTACATGTGGGTCCTTTTCCCTTTTTTATGATCTCTTTGGGGAAAAGACCCAAAAGTGGTATTGCTGGGTCAAAGGGTATGCACAGCTTTATAGACCTTTGGGCATAATTCCAAATTGCTTTCCAGAAAGGGTTGGATCAGTTCACAGCTCCACCAACAATGCATTAATGTTCCAATTTTTCCACAGCTTCTCCAACTTTTATTATTTTCCTTTTTTGTCATATTAGCCAATTTAATAGGTGTCAGGTGGTACCTTAGAGTTGTTTTAATTTGCATCTCTCTAATCAATAGTGATTTAGAGCATTTTTTCATATGGCAATAGATAGCTTTGATTTCTTTATCAGAAAACTGCCTGTTCATATCCTTTGACCATTTCTCAATTGGGGAATGACTTGGATTCTTATAAATTCTATTGTTCCCTATATATTTTAGAAATGAGGCCTTTATCAGAAGTATTACCATAAAAATTGTTTCCCAATTTTCTGCCTCCTAATTTTGGATGCATTGCTTCTGTTTGTACAAAAACTTTTTAATTTAATGTAATCAAAATCATTCATTTTGCATAAAAGATGATCATCCTAAAGTGCTACACTTAATATGCCAACAAATATGGAAAACAACAGTGGCCACTGGATTGGAAAAGATCAGTTTATGTCCCAGTGCTAAAGAAAGGCAATGTCAAGGAATTTTTCAAATTACTGAATTGCACTTGTTTCACATACCAGCAAGGTTATGCTTAAGATTCTGCAAACTGGACTTTAGTAATATGTGAACCAAAAATGACCAGAAGAACAGGCTAGTTTTTGAATAGGCAGAGGAACTTGAGACCAAATTGCCAACATTTGCTGGATTGTAGAGAAAGCAAGGGGGTTCCAAAAAAACATCTACTTCTGCTTCATTGACTACAGTACAGGTTTTGACTGTGTGGATCAGAACAAAATGTGGCAAGACCTGAAAGAGATGGGAATACCAAGTCATCTTACTTGTCTCCTGAGGAACCTGGATGCAGGTCAAGAGGCAACAGTTAGAATTGAACATGGAACAACTGATTGGTTTAGGATTGAAAAAGGAGTATGACCAGTCTGTATATATTGTCACCTTATTTATATAACTTATATGCAGAGTACATAATGTGAAATACCAGACTGCATGAATCAAAAGCTGGAATTAAGGTTGCTAGGAGAAATATCAACAATGTCAGTTATGTAGATGATACCACTTTGATGGTAGAAAGTGAAGAATTAAGAAGCCTCTTAATGAGGGTGAAAGAGAATAGTGGAAATTTTGGCTTGAAACTTAGCATCAAAAAAAACTAAGATCTTGTTAGCTGGTCCCATCACTTCCTGACAAATAGAGGGAGAAGAAATGGATGCAGTGTCAGATTTTATATTCTTTTGCTCAAAGATCACATTTGGTGACTGTAGCCATGAAATTAAAAGATGCTTGTTCCTTGGAATGAAAGATATGGCAAATCTGGACAGAATACTAAAAAGCAGAGATAGCACCTTGCCAACAAAGGTCCATGGAGTCAAAGCTATGGTTTTTCCATTAGCCCTATATGGCTGTGAGAGTTAGATTACAAGGAAAACTGAGCACTGCAGAATTGATTTCTTTCCTATTGTGGTGCTAGAGAAGACTTTTGAGAGTCCCTTGGACAGCAAGAAGGTCAAATCAGTCAATACTAAAAGAAACAAATTCATTCTATTCACTGGAAGGTTTCTATACCTTTTTACTGACTGTCCCCCATGCCTAGAATGCTCTCCCTCATCTCTCTTTTTTTTTTTTTTTTTGGCAGGGCAATGAGGGTTAAGTGACGCCCAGAGTCACACAGCTAGTAAGTGTCAAGTGTCTGAGGCCAGATTTGAACTCAGGTACTCCTGAATCCAGGGCCAGTGCTTTATCCACTGCGCCACCTAACTGCCCCACTCTCCCTCATCTCAACCTCATATCTTGACCTACCCTTTTTTTCTTCATGACACAGTTCAAGTGCCACTTTCTACATGACGCCTTTTCCGACCAGCTGCCCCAAGCCCCAGTTGCTAGTGTCCTACCTCTTTAACTATATTGTGGTTATTCTTACATATACTTATATCTAAAAGTGATTTTCAGTGGTGGAATATAAGCCCCTTATATTTGTACCCCCAGTGCTTCAGACATAGTAGGTACTTTAAAATACTTGATTGGTTGATGAACCCTGAGGACTTTGTTAAGTACCAACTGCATTTGGCATGTCCAATATAATGAGATTATTCTGTGAGCTACCATGCTCAGAAAATAAGGATGTGTGGTTATGTTAAATGCCACCAAAGCATTATGCAAATCTGATGAGTGTCCCTAACCTAAGTATCCTGAGGTACTCTAGTTTGTGTTTTATTAATTACCCTTTATACTTCAGTTAGATGGAAGATATCACTGGGGAAAAGTGACAGATAAAAACAATCCAAGAGCCCAAAATTATCTTTTTCCATAAATAACAGAAAGTTTCTCCTAACTATTTCTCTTGTGGTATAGCAGAACGGCAACTGGAATTTGAGTAAGAAACTAGGATCTAGATTCTAGCACCAGCACTAGCTGTATGACCTCAGAGAAGTCACTTTCTATTTTTGAACCTTAGGTTCCACACTTATAAAATAAGGATAATGTGCTACCATCCTCTCCATCCCACCTAGGTAGTTGTGTTCAACAGAAGAGGTAGGGTATGTGAAAATGCTTTTTAGTCATAAAGCACTATTTAAATGTAAGTTTTTTTATCATTGTTATTTGCCTCAGAAGCATCTTCTTTGAGGTCAGATGGATAAGTTATTTTCCAGAATGTCATTTTCAGCATTTTTTGGCAATCTGACTTCTGTTGCCTTCCTGCCAGGTATTCAGGTCTCCACTAAGTGTGTCCTCGGTCAGTGACCAAGATGCGTGTAGAGCAGGACTCCAGCCAGTCAGCAAGTGGAAAGCCTATGGCTTAGAAGGCTATCCAGGTAAGCTCACCCTTTCTAGATGAGGTGCAATCCGTGAGGAATCAGTTAATGAGAAAGACAGATAGATACGTAATTTCCCTTGCAAAACTCAGTCTAAAATTCTGCCTTTGATTTCTTTGACAGGTACTATATCTATAATTTCATTGGTATAGGGATCTCCCAGAGGGACTCCCACCAGCAATGCAGTTTGGCACCTTCTCTGAAACTAATTTTCTTAGAAACTTACTTAGAGCACCGAGAGCTTAAGTGACTTGTCCAGCAAACAGCCCGTGTATGTCCGAGGCAAATTCAGGCCTTTCTGACTCAAAGGCCAGCACTGTATCCATTCTGCCATCTGCCATTCTTGACTTAGAACAGAGTAGGGACTTTTTCATTATGTTTAGCTAGATCCCCAGTGCCTAACACAGTGCCTGGTATGCAGGAGGTATTTAATAAGTACTTGTTGATTAATTGAAATAGCTATTAGAAGCCAGCAATTCCTGGCTCACATGCCAAGAATATTTGCCAAAGGAAAGACAAGTATCCACAATATTATGCCTTTACAATAGATACTTTGCCATCATTTCAAACTTCTGGCTCTTCTCCCTTAGTCACCTTCCTCTCTGGCAAGGAAAGACATCATGAAAGGTATAATGTTGTTCCTTACTTCCACCACAAATTCTGCATACTTTCTACAATCCTATTTTTTTCATATACCTTCAGACTGTGATGACAACTTAAAATAGTTGGTGACACTAGATATTAAGAGTTGAGCATAGAATTGCAGTGTCTGAAGCCAGCAGTTTTGATGCCCTGTGTAGAGTCTAGAATTCTGAATTCTAATACTGTATGTAGAACCAAGTTGCTTAATTTCACACAAGTTACAAGTAGAAAAACCAAGGTTATAGATAGAATCAAGTGAAAAAAACACCATTGAACTATCTTCCACAGTATTTGGGCCCCTGTGTACATTGATCATTGTAAAATATTTGGGGAAAATTGCCCATCCCATTTCTAAAAGAAATAGAATTTAGATGTAACAAAACTGAACTTATACTTTTATCATTGTCCAAAAGAAGAAAGTAGATGTATTTTTTAGAGCTTGGTATTTTTGTATCTCTGTAAAATGTAGGAACATGATATAAGTCTGGGTTTGTTTTGTCGGTGGTTGGTCTTTTTTAGTTTTATGTATGGTAACACAGACCTTCTTAATGAGATCCTTGGTTATTTGAGAGGTTCACCTACATTTCCCAGTTAATAAATGGTCAAAGTATTTGAAAAGGCAGTTTTCTAAGGAAGAAATCCAAGCTATTAATAACAAGAAAAAATGCTCCAAATCACTAAAATTAGAGACATGCGAATTAAGGTTCTACCTTACACCTATCAGATTGACAAAGTTGATAAAAAAGGAAAATGACAAATCTTGGAAGGACTACATTAGAGAAACACAAATCCTTTTTTTGGTAAAGCTGTGAATTGTGGTATAGTGATTCTGGAAAGCAGTTTGGAACTCTGTCTCAAAATTTATTAAACTATGCATGCCCTTCTAGGTCTCTAGATGAAAGAGATTAAAGTAAGCAAAAGATCCCCTGTATGTACAAAAATAATAGCATTTCTTTTTTGTGGAGGTAAAGAACTGGAAACCAAAGGGATACCCATTAATTGAGTTATGGCCAAGCTAATTATAGCATATGAATGTAATGTAATGCTATTATGCTGTAAGAAATTATACAAGAGACAATTTCAGTGAAACCTAGGAAGACTTTTATGAGCTGATACAGAGTAAAGTGAGCAGAACCAGGAGAACAATACAGTAAAAACAAACAACTTTGAAAGATTTAAGAGCTTTGATTAATGCAATAGCCAATTACAATTCTAGAATATCAGTGATAAAGCATGCTGCCCACCTTCTCCCAAAGAGGCAATGGACTTGGGCTATAAAATGAGACATATTCTTTGGACGTGGCAAATGCAGAAATTTATTTTTCTTCACTAAATACATTTGCTACAGGAATTTTGTTTTCCTTTTTGGTTTTTTGGGGGGATTTTTTGGTGGGGCAATGAGAGTTAAGTGTCTTGCCCAGGGTCACACAGCTAGTAAGTGTCAAGTGTCTGAGGCTGAGTACAAATGAACTCAGGTCCTTCTGAATCCACGGCCAGTGCTTTATCCACTGCACCACCTAGCTGCCTCCATTGTTTCCTTTTTTTAAACTGAGAAGAAAGAGACAGGGATATGGAAGGGAGAGAAAATAGATAGTTTTTGAAAATACAATATAATTTAAATTTTGTAAAAAGCAATTGAGAAAAACTAAATAGATGAAATATTACTATTGCTTACATTATGACATGCAGTTGAAATAGTTCATTAAGTTAATGCATCATTAATTCTTGGGGTGATAGGCATTGCACATGGAAAATTAGTTGGTCCCAGAATTTTTTTAAAGGGAAGTGGCAAAGAAGAGAACAAACTATTTACTATGTGCCAGACTCTGTGCCAAGCACTTTACAAATATTATCTCATTTGAAGATTCCTTCATCAGAGGAAAAGGATGTTAGATTATCCTTGGGAAATTGGTTAGTGCTTTCTATGATCCCAGCCTGCTTCTTGATCAGTGACTGATTTTTTTCAGCCCAAGAATTGTACCAAGGATGTTAGAATCTAAGAACAACAAAACCCAAAGGACAGTGGAGAGATGTATCGTGTTCTTAGATGGGCTGTGGCATATTTCCAATGATGACCTAAGTTTGAAAAGTAAGAGATGTTGTGGAAGATATTATAATTAGAAATGGGCTGGTCCCATAGAAAGAACAAGTGATAACAGATGGGTAGTTTAAGTAACAGATAGCTACCTGCTAAATATTACAAGACCGAGAAGAGAGCCACCAGCATCTTGACTGGATCTTCTTGGAAGGGTCTACGGTAGAATGTGTATGAGAATTAGAGTGAAAAAGCCTTGGTGGATTACAATTTGTACCAATTCAAATACCCACATTGAAGAACTCACAAATCCATTGAAGTCTTTCTAAAAAAGGACCTTATGGGGGCAGCTAGGTGGTGCAGTAGATAAAGCACTGGCCCTGGATTCAGGAGGACCTGAGTTCAAATCCAGCCTCAGACACTTGACACTAGCTGTGTGATCCTGGGCAAGTCACTTAACCTCAACTGCCTCACCAAAAAAAAAAAGGGGGACCTTATGTAAAGTATGTGGAGTGCCAGTGTGGAAGAAATATGAATGGAATGGAATGATAGCTCTTATATGTGTTATTATTATTTTCTATTCCTGATGCTAACAATACCTTTGTTTTAAGTTAACTGAAGAAGAAAATCTGTGAGCTGTCTTCTATATACTTTATATTCACATATACTTCAGGACTGCCCTTTAACTTTTACTCTATTTTAGGACTCGATGCTCTGTGTTTGTTTCTTTGCAGAATCTATAACATTTTTGTTCACTACTAACAGCTGCATTTTTATTTGCTGCATACCAGGTTTGGGGTTTTTGTGTCTGTGTGTGCTGGTGCTGTTTTCTAGCATTCCATAAATATTTGAAATTATCCTAATAAAATTTCTTTTGTCTTCCTTCTTATAGTAAAACCTTTTATGCTCACCATATAGTCGCTTATGGCTTACATAATCAGCTCTTTTAGATGCATTTTATATGTTCATCCCAACAGCCTTCTTCATCTTATTCTTTATTTCTTTTACCAGTAGATCATTAAACACTGTGCTGCCTAGATAATAGAATTCTGAAATAGTTTTCATTTCTGTAGTCTTGGTGAAAATCTTTGGTTATATGTGCTTTTCATTGATACTGATACCCAACTTGGTTGGACATTTGGCTTATAGTCACAGTGCTGTGCTGATTACAGAGTAATCTATGATTTCTTTCATGTTATTTTGTGTGAATATTTTAAGATTAGTCATAAATATAAATAAGCTCCTGAATGACTTGCTGTTAAAAGATATTTTAGGAGGTTTAGAAGCATAATGTTAAACTGCCTTCTAGTATTTTCCAGACACATTACAGAGTGGAATCTAGTATTGGATGGGAGGTTAGGCTACATGTCTTCTATAAAAGACTTGTATTTGTATCCTTATGGGGGATATTATATTCTGTTTTCAATAAATTCAGCTATCATTTATTACATCAATTATGGCAAGACGCCATGCTAGGAGCAGAAACGAAACAGCCACTGTCTCAAAGAACTTAGAGTCTCCTTGGAAAGGAAGGGAGGAGATAGGTTATAACATGTGTGCAAAGATGTAAAGTAATTACAAGAGGGAAAAATCACTATAACTGGGTGAAGAGGGCTAGGGGGCAGCTAGTTGGCGGTGGGGGGGGGGGACAACGAAAATTTGCCATGAAGAGAGTACTTGAGCTGATCCTTTAAGAAATTTCAACAGTGGATTATGAGAGTCAGTGAGAAGGAGAATGCACTTCAGGAGTGGGGGACAGTAGTATATGTAAATGCACAAAGGCCAGAAATAGAGTCATGCTCAGAAAACAGCTAGTCATCCATTTTGAAACATGGAGTTCATATGAAAGAAGTCTGGAAAGGTAAGTTGGAGAGCCTTAAATGCAAAGTTGAGGAATTTATATTTCATCCTAAGGGCAGTAGGGAATGCTCTTGGAGTTTGAGCAAGGTTGTGACCTAGGAAGATTATTTTATCTTAGAGATAAGAGAAACTAGAAGTACATGGCTATTAAAGTAGTTAAGATGAAGAGAGGTTTATCATGAACTTGGGTGGAAAAAAAGGAGATAAATGTGAAAAATATAAGCTTAAAATTGGCCAGAATTGACAACTAGTTGCATATAGGAGGCGAGGGAGGAGGAAGGGTCAAAGATGTCCCTAAAAGTACAAACCTGGGGGTAACTGAGTGGATGGGGCCCTCAACAGAAATATGGCATTTTGATGGAGCTCAAGTTTAGGTGTGAAGATACATTTTATTTTTTAACATCTTGAGTTTGAAATTCCTATAGAACAATGAAAAGGATGTATTTAGGAGATTTTTATTTTGTATTTCCTTATTTTTGCCTTCTGAATGACAGGGAGGGTAAGTAATTTGGCAAGAATGTGAAAAGAGGGCCCACAAGCCCTTCGTGAAGCTTATAGAATGGACCAGGGAATACAAATCATACCCTTGTTCATTAGCCAGTGAGCACAGGGGAAAGTAAGGGAGAAGAGAGAGAGTCTGGGGTAGGAGACTCCATCCTCTTCTAGAATGAGACACTTGCCCTAGGTAAAAGTCATCAGCCATGGGGCAGCTAGGTGGCACAGTGGATAGAGTACCGGCCCTGGATTCAGGAGGACCTGAGTTCAAATCCAGCCTCAGACACTTAACACTTACTAGCTGTGTGACCCTAGGCAAGTCACTTAACCCCAATTGCCTCACCCAAAAAAAAAAAAAAGTGGTCTGCCAGGCCAGGCTTGGAGTAGTTTACTTAACAATTAGATGGGGCGGGGTGGAGTGCGGCTAGATGGTGCAGTAGATAAAGCACTGGCCCTGGATCCAGAAGGACCTGAAGACACTTTACACTTACTAGCTGTGTCACTCTGGGCAAGTCACTTAACCTTCATTGCCCCGTGCAAAAAAACAAAACAAGCAAACAAAAAAAAAATTAGTTTGGGTTAGAAAACTCAGTTACCATTCTAGTCTGCAACTAAGTAATTTCTTTTTTTTTTGCGGGGCAATGAGGGTTAAATGACTTGCCCAGGGTCACACAGCTACTTTTGCATATACCTTGTCCTACAGTATTATTTTAAAATTTGTATATTCATTTTTCCATTGTTGTCATACTGAATTCCATTCTTAAAATCTGGAGTGGATAGCAAAGGAAACAGATGCCAGAAATAGGCTTCTGGTTTTATTGGCCACAACAGAAGTTTGGGAGATGCAGGGCTGCAGATCTCAGAATCCAAGGGGAGTAGGCAAGCCCAGGGGCCTAAGGTCAAGCTGCTCAAACTGGAAAGTAGTAAAGAGGGGAGGCTTAGAAAGTGGTGAAAGTTAGAAGCCCCTTCAACCAACACAAAAGATCTTGGAATCAGCTCCAGGCAGAAGCTAGGAAACTTAATCAAGTCAACATGGTCTAAATTGTAGGGCTGAGGTGTAATGCTAAAATTCTGATACTTAATCTCAGATGTAAAATGAAGAGATTAATTTTGGACCAGTTTGTCAGGCCTGCTTCATTTCATTGGTAACATAGAATTGCTGAAACAAAATCCTATCGCCTCCATTACGAACAGCTTAAGATCTTAGTCTACTTCTCTAGGCAGCCAAATCAAGAGTTTCTGTCTTATGATATCATACAAACATAGGCTCATAGATCGAAGGTTGGGAGTATGGGAGTTGGAATAACGCCCCCTTTTAAGAGGAACATTTTGTGAGCTCTGGCCTGAGGACATAGCCATGTGACTTTAGCATCAGGAAGTTACTACATCTATAGACCCACCTGCGGGACTTGTCAATCAGAGCTACCAGCCAATTAGCTTGGAGGGGTGTGTGTGTGTGTGTGTGTGTGTGTGTGTGTGTGTGTGTGTGTGTGTACAGCCCTGTTTACTATTAGAGAGGAGGTTTCTGGGATGAGGAAGGGACCTCGGTTTGAGTGGAGGTGAGATGCTGACTCCCTGAGATAGATAGATGAAGGAATCTTAGCCTCTTTCTCTCTCCTGACCAAATTCTTATGCTCTTTAATAAATACTTAAAAGTCTAAACTCTTGCTAAAACTTATAATTTATGGCAACCACTCATTAGATTTTTAGATAGTCTAGCTAGAATTTTAGCCCCATACAGATAGCAACCTTACAGAAGGAACCTCAAAAATCATTTAGTCAAACTACTTATTTTAAGAATGAAAAAACTGGATCTTGTGTGTCAAAGTAGTTTGCCTGAAATCATACAGAGATTTGAACTCATGTCCTTTGGCCCCAAATTCAGTACTGCTTCCAGGATATGTGTTTGTATTGTTCTCCATAATTCTGCTTTATCCTGAGTTTTTAACTTGGGTTCTGTGAACTTATTTTTTTTTTAAGTTTTTCAATAATGACATTTCAATAGAATTCGTTTCCTTCATAATGCTTTGCATTATATGCATTTAAAAACATTATTCTGAGAAGGTATCCATAGGGTTCACCCATAGCCAAAAGAGTCCATGACCCAACAAAAGGTTAAGAATCCTATGCTGTGTGCTCGCTTCGGCAGCACATATACTAAAATTGGAACGATACAGAATCCTATGCTGTAACAACTCTCTCTGCCTAGGAGAAATGAAATGAGAAATTAGAGGTGGATGTGCCTAGAAATATAAAATGATCACCCTAAAAAAGGGATGTTGATAGGCTTTTTGGAAGCTTTCCACATAATGCATGGGCACACTGAAATAAAAATCAGTATTTTCATTGATTTGATATTTAATGTTATCAAATACTCGCTGCCCTTGAGAATAACCTGGAAAGTGAAAGCTAAAGAATCCATTGCCATCACAGCTTAGACATGATGGCTGCAACTTGTGTAAAGAACTGTAACAGGGTTGTTTGTGGAAGCTGTCAAGAGAAGGAAGAAACTATCATGACAAGCAAACAGCTAATAATGGGATTTTCTTTCTTTTCTATTTTTACAGGATTTATTTTTATCCCAAACCCCTTCCTCCCAGGTTATCAGCGTCACTGGGTGAAGCAGTGCCTTAAGCTTTACTCCCGGAAACCCAATGTCTGTAACCTGGACAAGCACATGATTACAAAAGAGACCTGGGACCTGTGGGAACAGAGCCAGGAACTCCTGAGGTGAGGCCAGTTGCACAGTAACATGTAGACACTCCATTTCAGACCTTTGAGGGACTACCTCCTTTGTTCCACAAATAACTCTGCAGCAAAGGGGATTGAGATTTCTATTTAATTTCTTATCAGACCCTTCCTTATTCTAAGCAAGTTCGGACAGGGACCTTTATTTTAGATATCATTTTAGGGGGAAGAACAGCAGTCATAGAAGAGCAGCTCTTTGTCCAGTGTAATTATTGCAGCCATCTACTCACCCTTTAAGGAGACTGAGGCAGCAAGCTAACTGGGACCTGCAGGGGAACAACATAGAAGTGGTGATGCTTCTTTGCCTACTTGCTCAGGAAGCTTTTGTCCAGCATTGTGTCCTCCACTGGGTTTATGGATAACTATAATTATGGAAGTTTCCAAGAGCAAAATTAGATTTGATATGATTCTTCATACATACCTTGCTTCACTAACATGACTGGCATCATCTCTTATATCTGGACTCTTGTAACAGCTTCAGAATTGGATTCTGCTCTCTCCCTTCTCCAGTCTATCTTGACCATAGCTACTGTAATCTTTTTTTTTTTTTTTTGGTGAGGCAATTGGGGTTGAGTGACTTGCCCAGGATCACACAGCTAGTAAGTGTTAAGTGTCTGAGGCCGGATTTGAACTCAGGTGTAACGATTGGAATGACGCCACCTGCTGGAGACTTACTGTAGAAGAGTTCCGCCCATGAAACGAAGGTCTTTGAGGGCAAGACCAGGAGTCTTTTCTTTGGCGTCAGGAAGTGACGCTGGCTAGTGGGGGGAAGAAGGAAGAGACTGGTGCTCGGTCTCGCGCTCTTTCCTGGGGACGCTCATGGAGAAGGCAGCTAGAAATGTGGTCTCCCTTTAATAGATAGAGGAATCTAGGCCTTTCTTCTCTCTTTACCAAATTCTTATTCTCCTTAATAAATGCTTAAAAGTCTAACTCTTTCTAAAGCTTATAATTTATTGGCAACCACTCATTAGATATTTTAGACAGAATAGCTAGAATTTTAGCCCTTAACACAGGTACTCCTGAATCCAGGGCTGGTGCTCTATCCACTGCACCACCTAGCTGCCCCTACCGTAATCTTCCTGAAGCACATCTGACCATGTTGTTGCCCTGCTTCAGTGTCTGTCATTTGTCTCTAGGATAAAATCCAAACTTTTTTACATGACATTTAAAGTCCTTCACATCTGACTCCTTAGCCAACCTTTCCAAACTTATTTTTCATTACTTCCCTTCATGTTCTTTTCATTCTACTCAAATTGTAGTACTTCCTCTTTCTGCCCGACCCCCCCACCCCCCACCCCTTCATCTCCCAGCTCCCATATCTTTACACAGGCTTTTCCCTACATCTGGAATGCAGTGTTTCCTCATCCTTGCTCTTTAGAATCCCTAGTTTCCTTTAAGGGTCAGCTAATGTGCCACCTCTTCTAGGAAGCCTTTCCTGATCACCCTAAAGTGTACTCTCTACCTGTCTGTTGCTGATTTGTTACATATAAACTTATCTTTTTTCAAGTATATTCTCCTTCCCTCAGTAGAATGTAAAAGCTTTGAGGGCAGGTACTGTTATTCTTTTTGTCTTTGAACCTCTAGCCTCTAACACAATGTTATATATATATAGTAAGCGCATAATAAATGCTTGTTGGTTTGTTTTGGTTTGGTTTTGGGGGGGGGGTTGGTGGAGCAATGGGGGTTAAGTGACTTGCCCAGGGTCACACAGCTAGTAAGTGTCAAGTGTCTGAGGCCAAATTTGAACTCAGGTACTCCTGAGTCTAGGGCCGGTGCTTTACCACTGCACCACCTAGCTACCCCCAATGCTTGCTGGTTTGGATTGGAGTAGTAATTTCTTGGCTTCCCTCCCATGAGGGTTAAGTGACTTGCCCAGGGTCACACAGCTAGTAAGTGTCAAGTGTCTGAGGCTGGATTTGAACTCAGGTCCTCCTGAATCCAGGGCTGGTGTTTTATCCACTGCGCCACCTAGCTGCCCGAATTGTGCTTTTAAAAAAATATCTTAAATGTCCACACTCTTTAACCCAGAGGTCTCACTTTTAGGTGTTTAGTCCCAAGGAATTCAGACAGAAAGAAAGGTCCCATACACCAAAATGTTCATAGCAGCACTTTTTGTGGCAGCAAAGAATTAGAAACAAAGTAGGAGCCTAGTGAGATACTGTGGCAAATGAATAATAAAAATGGATCATTCTATCATAAGAAACAATGACTATGAAGAACTCAAATGTGGGAAGACTTATGGAACAGATGCAAAGTGAAATAAAGATATCTAGGAAAATAAGATATACAACTACAACACTGTAAATGGAAAGAACAATAAAATAAAACAATGTGGAACAAAGTTTGGCCCTGTAGAAGAGTTGAGAAAATGTCCCTCCCTTCTCCCATTCCAGAGATGGGGGACTGAGCATAGAGTCTTAAGTATATTCAAAGATATATTCGATGTGTTGGTTTTTATGAACTGTTTTTTTTTTCTTTTCCTGGAAGTGGGAACCTTTTCTAGCAACAAAAGTCATCACTAAAAATACATTTTTTTTAAATAAAGGGCCTTTTTAGCAGCCACACATCTTTAACAGTTCAGCATCATCTTAATTATGAATGCTTATATATTCTATTCTTAAATTCCAATGTAATTTATTTTCATAATTTTTCTCTTCCTTGAAAAATCATAACTTGTTATACATGAAATCACCATCCTCTTATAAATATGAAATCACATGCTCTTATTTTCTGTCTTAGAAATATAAACCAGAGCAGCTAGGTGGCTTAGTGGATAAAGCACCGGCACTGGATTCAGGAGGACCTGAGTTCAAATCCAGCCTCAGACACTTGACACTTACTAGCTGTGTAACACTGAGCAAGTCACTTAACCCCATTGCCCCACCAAAAAAAAAAAAAAAAGCTTACCAAAAAAAAAAAGAAATATAAACCAGAGGTCTTGAAAGAGAAATAGAAGAGATCTAGTCTATAGGACATCTTTGTCTCACTGGAGCCATATTTGCAATCTTTACTGACAAAAATAAGTGTCATTACTACACTATTCCCTGTAGAATATGATGTCTCTTTGCATCCTAATACAAACATTAAAGATCTTTAAAAAGGTGCACTCATCTAGCTGAGGTGTGAGTTAAAGGCATTTTAAAACTGTGTTCTTTAGCTCTCCAGAGGAGGGCACCAACAAATCCTTTTCTTTCTCATATATTTTTAGCTTATAGTAATCCTTAACTGTAGTAGTTTAATATACTGCAATTTGTACCACATTTTTTAAAGTTTGGTCATTAAAAAATAGTTTTCTGTAGTATATATTGTAGTCTACAGTTTATATCATAACCATACTGGTCAACTAACTACTGTTAGTTGGTATCTCAGAACCAGCAAATCTTTTTCTCGAATGTCAGATGTTGACTTTTCATATTGATAAAAATTGTATTTGTCATCATGTGTTATATTCACCATATCCCTTTTAGCTTTTCCTTGTGTGTGCATCTATCTTGGAATATCTATTGTATGAGATAAGGGGCATCTCTTCTTTGATTAATTCTTGAATCTAATCAAGTTCTAGTTATTTAAGTGTAAGCACTCAGGAAATGTCTTTACTTCTACTTGTACTAATCTCTAAATCCCATCTGTCCTAAACAATGAGTCAGTCTTCTCTCATGAAGTTTCAGACTACTCAAACTGTCTCCTGGTAGAGTACAGGTTTTTTTTTTTTTTTTATGAGATATTTTATTTTTTCCATTACATGTAAAGATAGTTCTCAACTTTTGTTTATACATGCTTTACAATTTAAGATTTTTCTCCCTCCCTCCCCTCCCTCCCCCCTCCCCTAGACAGCAGGTAATCTGATATAGGTTATATATATATATATATATATATATATATATATATATATATATATATATATATATATATATATACACACATATATATACACATAATAACATTAATCCTATTTCTGCATTAATCCTGTTACAAGAGAAAGAATCAGAGCAGTGATGCAAAACCTCAAAATAGAAAAAAAAAACAACAACACCCAAAACAAAAGAAATAATATGGTTCAATCAGCATCTATACTCCACAGTTCTTTCTTTCTTTTTTTTTCTTGGATTTGGAGATCCTCTTCTATCATGAGTTCCCTGGAACTCTTCTGTACCATTGCATTGGTGAGAAGAATATAGTCCATCACAGTAGGTCAACACTCAATGTTGATAATACTGTGTACAATGTTCTCCTGGTTCTGCTCATCTCACTCATCATCAGCTCACGTAAGACCCTCCAGGTTTCTCTGAACTCTTCCTGCTCATCATTTCTTACAGCACAATAGTATTCCATTGTATTCATATACCACAACTTGTCCAGCCATTCCCCAATTGATGGGCACCCCCTCAACTTCCAATTCCTTGCTACCACGTAAAGAGCAGCTATAAATATTTTTGTACATGTGGGTCCCTTTCCCCCTTCCATGATTTCTTTGGGCAAAAGACCTAAAAGTGGGATTGCTGGGTCAAAGGGTATGCACAGCTTTATCGCCCTTTGGGCATAATTCCAAATTGTAGAGTACAGGTTTTTGACCTCTGTCCTTCTCTGTCTCCTCCTTACACATTGCCCATTTGGGAGTGGCATTACCTGTGATCCTGACAGGTATAAATCTAGTGTCATAGATTGCACTGTTTTAGGCTTCCTGCAAATCCGTAATGCTGGGCCCGCCTCATGCTGCAACTACAGAGTAGACTGCCTGGTTCAGGCCCTGCTTCTTTATCCTTGTGTCACTACAGGTGCAGGTGTCTTGGTACTGAGCTGACCCTGTCTCCTCATATAGTTCCTGTGACTTTTTAGGCTCTGGCTTCAGGTTCCAGGAACATATGTACTGTTCAATCCTGTCTCCCTGTGTAGTGACCTGTTGGGGTTGGCCCTATCCCCTGCTGCTCTCACAACCCAGGGTCAAAATCTGCAGGTTTTAGACTCCATTTCCAAACACTAGCTTCTTCCCTTAACTTGTCTCCTCTTGTTTTAGACCTGACCACAGGCATCTGTCTTTTTGTGAAGTCCTGAACTAGATATCGGACCTTACTGCTATTTCTCTTCAATTTTCTTTATCATTGTTCTTTCTGTTGCATTTTTAGGACTTATACTAGAATGTGGAAGAATGAGGTTCTTCCAAAACCTTTCATATCTCCATTTTAGCTGGAAATGGAGCTGGTCTTTCTTTCCTTTCTCAAAATTAGAATGCTCCTAGTCAGTGCTGTACAATTACACTTTTGTTCTTTTCCATAAACGTCACCCATTTAGATTTTAAGCTTCTCAAGGACAGATTGTGTTTCATATTCCTTTTATATCCTTCTCCATTACCTTTATACCATATTCATCAAATATAACTGCTTAGATTTGGAGCTATGCTTCCATAGTTATGAAGTTGTGCATATTCTTTGATCCAGTGAAGCCACTGAGTCTCTATCCCAAAGAGATTAAACAAAGAGGAAAAGGACCCATGCATCCAAAATTATTTATAGCAGCTCTTTTGGTGTTGGCAAAGAACTGGAAACTAAGAGAGTACCTATCAGCTGGTAAATGGCTGAACAAATTATGGCATATAAAGGAAATAGAATATTCTTAAGCTGTAGGAAATGAAGGGAGGAATTGTTTTAAAGAAATTTGGGAAGACAAAGTCACACAGAGTAAAATGAACAGAACCAAGAGTTGTGTTCTATATAAAGACAAACAATGTTGAAGGATTTTACTTTGGTCACCACAGTGATCAACCATGATTCTAGAGGTTGATGATGAAGCATGCCATACACCTGACAAATAGATGACAGGACTCAGGATATAAAATTTTACATTTTTTGGTCGTGGCCAATGAAGGAATTTGTTTTGCTTGAACATTCATATCTGTTGCAAAGGTTTTTGTTTTGTTTTTTATGGGGAGGAGAAGGTTGGAAGGAGAGAGAACAGATTTTTGTTAATTGAAGAAAATTAATTTTTAAAATCAGTATCAAATTTGAGTTCATTCCATTTGGGGATTTGACAAATTCATACAATTTGTCCTCTTCCAAGGCTCATATTTCAATCAAGATCAGATCTTGGGTTTAAAATCTCTGTAGAAAGTTGCCTAATCCTCCGAAAGCTCTTAACAAAGACAATGATGAATTGTTATTTTTACAAATATCTGTTACTTGTTGATTCTTATTCCAGTCAAATGTAAGTATCTTGAGGGCAGGGACCAGTTTGTTTTTTATCTTTGTATCCCTAGGTCCCATAGTACAGTGTCTGGCACATAATAGATCATTAATAACTGCTCCAATACCTCTGCCAAGAAAACCCCAAATGGGGTCATGAAGAGCCAGACACAGCTGAAAATGACTGAACAGCTAAAAACTGCTCACTTAGAATATGGTGGGGGAGGAGGGCAGAAGGGGATAGGATGTATTCATAGAACCCAACACTGATCCAGTGCTTGGCAAAAAGAATTATTCAGTCATGTCACAACTCTTTGTGACTCCATGGATCATAGCACACCGGGCCCTTCTGTCCTCCCCTATTTCCTGAAGTCTGTCCAAGCTCATGTGCATTGTTTCCTGACACTATCCGTTTCATCCTCTTCCATTGCCTTTTCCTTTTGCCTTCAGTCTTTTCCTAACATCAATGTCTTTTCTGAGTCCTATCTTCTCATTATATGACCAAAGTATTGAAGCTTCAGCTTCAGTATCTGACCTTCCAGTCAATAGCTTGAATTAATTTAAATCTTGACTGATTTGATCTTCTTTCTATCAAAGGGACTCTCAAAAGTCTTCTCTAGCACCACAATTCAAAAGTGTCACTCAGCTTTCATTGTAGTCCAGCTCTCACAGCCATACAGGGCTACTGGAAAAACCATAGCTTTGAATGTGGCAAGGGTATGTCTCTGCTTTTTAGTATGCTGTCCGGATTTGCCATAGCTTTCCTTCCAAGGAGCAAGCATCCTTTAATTTCATGGCTTCAGTCATCATCTGTAGTGATCTTTGAGCCCAAGAACATAAAATCTGACACTGTGTCCATTTCTTCTCCCTCTGTTTACCAGGAAATGATGGGACCAGTTGCTAAGATCTTAATTTTTTTGATTCTAAGTTTCAAGCCAACATTTCCACTCTCCTCTTTCACCTTCATCAAGAGGCTTCTTAATTTTTCACTTTCTACCATCAAAGTGGTATCATCTATATAACTGAGATTGCTGATATTTCTCCTCGCAACCTTAATTCCAGCTTTTGATTCATCCAGTCTGGTATTTCACATAATGTACACTGCATATAAGTTAAATAAATAAGGTGACAATATATACAGCGTTGTCATACTCCTTTTCCAATGTTTTGTTTTGTTTTGTTTTTGCAGGGCAGTGGGGGTTAAGTGACTTGCCCAGGGTCACACAGCTAGTAAGTGTCAAGTGTCTGAGGTTGGACTTGAACTCAGGTCCTCCTGAATCCAGGGCCGGTACTTTATCCACTGTGCCACCTAGCTGCCCCTTTCCTTTTCCAATCTTAGTCGTTCCATGCTCAATTCTAACTGTTGCCTCTTGACCTGCATACAGGTTCCTCAGGAATCAAGTAAGATGACTTGATATTCCCATCTCTTTCAGGACTTGCCACATTTTGTTCTGATCCACACAGTGAAAGCCTGTAGTGTAGTCAGTGAGTCAAAAGTAGAAATTTTTCTGGAACCCCCTTGCTTTCTCCATAATCCAGCAAATGTTGGCAATTTGGTCTTTAGTTCCTCTGCCTCTTCAAAAACCAACCTGCTCTTCTGGTAATTTTTGGTTCACATATTGCTGAAGCCCAGTTTGCAGAATCTTAAGCATAACCTTCTTGGTGTATGAAATGAACGCCGTTGTTCAGTAATTTGAACATTCTTTGAAATTGCCCTTCTTTAGCATTGGCACATAAATTAATCTTTTCCAGTCCAGTTTTCCAGAATTTGCTGGCATGTTGAGTACGGCACTTTAAGAGGATCATCTTTTAGGATTTTAAATAGCTCAGCTGGAATTCCAACTCCTCCACTAGCCTTATTGTTAGCAATGCGTCCTAAGGCCGACTTGACTTCATTCTCCAGGATGTCTGGCTCTAAATCAGTAACCACACCATTGTGGTTATGGGTGATGTTAATATCTTTCTTTTATATTTCTAATGTATATTCCTTTTTTTCCAATCTTAATAGTATTTTTTTTCCAGTTACATGTAAAGATACATTTTCAACGCTTGTTTTTATAACATTTTGAGTTCTAATTTTTTCTCCCTCCCCCGTATCCTCCTCCGCCTCCAAGATTGAAAGAAATTTTATATAGATTATATATGTACAATTACATCTAATGGATAGTCTTGCCAACTCTTCTTAGTCTCTTTTACTTCTATTAAGTCCCTACCATTTTTGTCTTTTATCATGCCAATTTTTGCAAGAAAAACTTCTTTTGATATCTCTAATTTTCTTGAAGAGATCTCTTGTCTTTCTCATTCTGTTGTTTTCTTCTCTTTCTTGGTGTTGCTTATTGCTTATTTTTCATTATATATTATATAGGTCATTTATCATTGCATCACTTCCTTACTATTCTCTAAAATTCTGGATTCAGTTGGGTAGATTTTTTTTCCCTTCCTCCTTTACCTTTCACTTTCCTTCTTTCTTCAGCTGTGTTGTAAAGCCTCATCAGACAACCATTTTGCTTTCTTGCTCTTCTTTTTCTTAGGAATGTTTTTTTGTTGCTGCCTCCTGTATAGTATTGTGAACTTCTGTCCATGTTCTTCAGGCATGCTATCTTTCAGGGCTAATCTTTTAAATCTATTCATCACTTCCATTTCATATTTATAAGGAATGTTATTTAGGTTATACCTATATGGTCTGATGTTTTCCCTACTTTGTTCAATTTAAGTCTGAATTTTGCAATAAGAAGCTCATGATCTGAGCCATGGTCAGCTCCAGGTCTTGTTTTAACTAGCTGTAGAGTTCTTCTCCACCTTTGGCTAAAAAATATATAATCATTTTTTTCTTTTCTTTTTCTTTTTTCTTTTTTTTTTTTTTTGGGTGAGGCAATTGGGGTTAAGTGACTCGCCCAGGGTCATATAGCTAGTAAGTATCAAGTGTCTGAGGCTGGATTTGAACTCAGGTCCTCCTGAATCCAGGGCCAGTGCTCTATCCACTGTGCCACCTAGCTGCCCCTCCAGTCATCTTTTGATTTTCTGCCTCAGTATTCCAATCCCTTATGATGAATGTGACATCTTGTGTGTGGTGTGTGGGGGTGTGTGTGTGTGTGTGTGTGTTATTTCTAGAAGATGTTTTAAGTCTTCATAAAGCTGATCAACATTGGCTTCTTCAGCATTAGTGGTTGGGGCATAGTCTTATATTACTGTAATGTTGAAAGTTTGCCTTAGATTTGAACCGACTGCATTCTGTCATCTTTGAGATGACAGTACTGCTTTTCTCACCCTTTTATTGACCAAGAGCTACTCCATTTCTTCTAAGGGATATTTGCCCACAGTAATATATGTAGTGATTACCTGAATTTAATTCACCCATTTCCATCCTTGTTCATTGACACCCAAGGTGTTGATGTTTAATCTTTTTTTGGGGGGGGAAGGGGGGGGTTTGAGGGGCAGTTGGGTTTAAGTGACTTGCCCAGGGTCACACAAGCTAGGATGTTTAATCTTTTTATCTCCTGTTTGAACACAACCAGCTTGGTCCATTGATTTTTTTTTTTTTTGCATTTTTATTTATTTGTGGTTTTTTTTTTTCCGTTACACGTAAAGATAGTTATCAACTTTTGTTTATACAAGCTTTCCAATTTCAGATTTTTCTCCCTCCCCCCTCCCCTAGACAGCAGGTAATCTGATATAGGTTATATATATACACATAATAACATTAATCCTATTTCTGCATTAGTCATGTTATAAGAGAAAAATCAGAGCAATGATGAAAATCCTCAAAATAGAAAAAAAGCAACAGCACCAAAACCAAAAGAAATAGTATGGTTCATTCAGCATCTATACTCCACAGTTCTTTTTTTTTTTTTTTCCCTTGGATTTGGAGATCCTCTTCTATCATGAGTTCCCTGGAACTCTTCTGTACCATTGCATTGGTGAGAAGAATATAGTCCATCACAGTAGATCAACACTCAATGTTGATGATACTGTGTACAGTGTTCTTCTGGTTCTGCTCATCTCACTCATCATCAGCTCACGCAAGACCCTCCAGGTTTCTCTGAACTCCTCCTGCTCATCGTTTCTTACAGCACAATAGTATTCCATTGTATTCATATACCACAACTTGTCCAGCCATTCCCCAATTGATGGGCATCCCCTCAACTTCCAATTCCTTGCCACCACAAAAAGAGCAGCTATAAATATTTTTGTACATGTGAGTCCCTTTCCCCTTTCCATGATTTCTTTGGGGAAAAGTTGGTCCATCGATTTTACACACTTGGCACACAGATACTTAATAAATGTGTATTGTTTGATTTATGTATTTAGAGATTTGCCAAACCAGACAAGCCTCCTCCCCCTAATGATGGTATAGCTGTACCCTTAGATTTGGCCAGAAAAGATACAATTGTAGAAAAAAAAAGTACCTTCCTGTTTTACAGAAACCTCCTATGGTTTGAAAGAGGGAATGTCAGAAACCAAATCAATTAGAGTAAAGCTTTAATTATTGTCTAAGTCTCAATTATCCAAGCTACATTATTCAGGACAAAAAAGATAAAGTAAACCAGCTGTTATTTTTAACCACATGCTGTATTTTACCAAAGTTAATTGTTTGTGATAGCTGTGATTAATTCATATGTTTCTTTAGTAGAACTGAAATGGAAATACTCTATTGACCAAGTTCTCATTTACCCACGGTACTTTTAGCTCCATTTGGATAACTGTAGCTATACTCAGCTTCATTTTTTCCTTATTGAGGTGTTTTAGAGAATTACCCTTTCTTTAATGTTGAAGTCTTTTAACAAAGGAATTTAAAGCAAATACTTGGCATCAGAAATGGCAAGAACCAGTTTCAGCCTCTCCACTGACTGTCATTGTGATATTAGTATGCTTGTTTCCCGCTCTGCTACTATGAGTAACAGTACTTACCACTGGACAATATCTGTGGGCACTGGGTTCATATTAGATCATAGGAGCTACACAATGAGACTACTGTTACAACTTGAATTTCATAAACTTTTTTTTGTCACCAATCTTTTCAGAAATAAAGATGTGAACAAAAAGAGACCTCGAAGTTTGTTGGAAAAACTACGTTGGGTGACCCTGGGCTACCATTACAACTGGGATGATAAGGTATTTGATTTTTTTCCCCCAGTTCTGATCTTTTCTAGTTTCATGCTTCTCTGGCTCAAGTGATTGAGTTTTCTTAGTAGACCTTAGTTATCAGATTTGATGATGGATCTTTTTCGTTTATTTTCTCTTAATATCTCAAAGTTCTTCAGGGAGAAGTGAATAATATATCAGGATAAAGTAGTTATCTTTTACTTATATCTTGTCTTTTTCAGAAATTTTCAGAGCTTCCTCTGTTTTTAGTCTGTGTCATGAATTTTAACTTCACTACTTTTTCTTTTTTTTTTTTTTTTGGCAGGGCAGTGAGGGTTAAGTGACTTGCCCAGGGTCACACGGCTAGTGTCAAGTGTCTGAGGCCAGATTTGAACTCAGATCCTCCTGAATTCAGGACCTGTGCTTTATCCACTGTGCCACCTAGCTGCCCCCATTCGCTACTTTTTCCAGAGCAGTATTTTAACAAATAATTATTTAGTGACTGCTATATGCAACGCAATTCTTAAAAACCATTTCTTGTTCTTAGGGAGTTTATAATCTAATAGGAAAAATAAAACATGTACCAGATAAATGTGATATGAGGTAGAATATGAAAACATCTAAAAATGTTCTGAAAAAGTGATATAAGAAATTTGAGGTAGGAAAGACCATTTTCAGCTGTGAAGATCAGATAACTTCATGAAGGAGCATGTTGGTGTGCCCTCAAATACCCCAACTTCCCAGTTACTTGATCTACTCCGTTCCCATGACCTATTCCTCAACTCCAACGTAGCTACTCACAAGAATGATCATACCCTTGATCTTGCCATCACCCACAAGTTTTCCATTTCATGTTAAGAACTCTAAAATTCTTTTATCCAATCATAATCTTTCCATCTCTCCTTATGCCTTACTCCTCCTAAAACTATTCTTCCTCACCAAAACTTTAAATTAATCCACTCCCCGATTATTTTCCCAGGCCTTTACTTCTGCTTTGGCTAATTTTAACCACTCCACTATATCTACTATTGATTTTTCATTACCTTTTTCTATCACCAGGCATACTTTGCCAAACCCCAACGATTTACTCATGCTGCTGAAGAAACCTGAAAGAAGTCATAAAACCATTGTAACTGAGCCCACTTATAAATTCATGTTATCTAACCTCAACTGGGCAAGGAAGTCTTTCCACATTCCCAACATATAGTTGGGAATATTAAGTTTATTGATTAATAGCTCCTCCTTTTCCCACTAGCTATTATCTTATATTTCAGCTAAGCATGAAAAAATTTAGTGTCTGCACTAAAAATAACTAGCATTTATATAGCACTTTAAAGTTTGCAAAGTGCTTTATAAATATTCTCTTACTTTCCCCTCAACAGTCAATCAGCAAACATTTATTAAGCTTCTGGAAGATAGGTGCTATTGTTATCCCCATTTTACAAAAGAAGAAATTGAACAGGCAAAAATCAAATCACTTGCCCAGGATCGTACAGCTAGTGTGTGAGGCTAGATGTGAACTTAGAACTTCCTTACTCGGGGCAGTTAGGTGGCGCAGTGGATAGAGCACCGGCCCTGGAGTCAGGAGTACCTGAGTTCAAATCCGGCCTCAGACACTTAACACTTACTAGCTGTGTGACCCTGGCACTTAACCCAAAAGAATTTCCTTACTCCATCTCCTGTGCCGCCCTGCTGCCTCTACACTAACTGCTTCTTCTAGCTTTCCTCTCACTCTTTTTCAACCCTCTGCATTCTGGATTTCAGTTTCATCATTCAACTGAAACTGTTATCTCCATACTTGCCACTGAGCTTTTAATTGCTAAATCTAATGGCCTATTCTCAGTCCTAATCCTTATCCTCACTGCATCCTTTGATATAGTTGACAACCTTCTTCTCCTGGATACTCTTTCATCTTGCTTTTTGTGACACTACTTTCTCTTGGTTCTCCTTCTGCCTTTCTACTCCTCAGTCCATTTTACTGGTTCTTCAGCCATGTTACATACAATAACTGTGGGCATCTCCCAAGGTGAAGTTCAAGGTTCTGTCCTCTTCCCTTTTTCTCCCTGAGCTTTCTCACTTGGTGATCTTAATCAACTCCCATAGGCTCAGTCATTCTCTGTATGCACATGATTCCCGGATCTGTTTTATCTATGCTTAGTCTCTCTCTTGAGCTACAATCTCGCATTAACAACTGCTGATTGGACATTCAGTTTGAATGTCCTATAGATAACTCAAACTCAACATGTCCAAAAGAGAATTAATTCTCTTTCCTTCTTTTGTCCCATGCAAAACATATTTCCATATTAGCTATTTTGCAAAAGAAAACACAAAATAATAAAAAGGTTTTTTTAAGTAAGTATTCTCAGCAATATAATGATCCAAGACAATCCCAAAGGACTATTGATGAAATATACTATCCTCCTCCAGAGAAAGAACTAATATTGATTGAACACAGACTGAAGCATGCTATTCTTCACTTTCTTCCATTTTTTGTTCTTTTATTCAAGTTTTCTTATGCAAAATGACTATTATGGTAATGTTTTACATAGTTGTACATGTATAACCCAGATCTGATTGCTTGCTGCCTCAGGGAGGGGGAGGGAGGGATAAAATTTGGAACTCAAAACTACAAATAAGAATATTTATTATTTAAAAGTATGGGGGCAGCTAGGTGGCGCAGTGGATAAAGCACTGGCCCTGGATTCAGGAGGACCTAAGTTCAAAGCCAGCTTTGGACACGGACACTTGACACTTACTAGCTGTGTGACCCCGGGCAAGTCACTTAACCCCCATTGCCCAGCAAAAAAAAAAAAAAATTTAATTAATTAATTAAAAGTATGCATCAGAGTTTATCTGTTTCCTCTCGGGAGGAGGATAGCATTTTTCAGTAAAGGTCTTTTTGAGTTGTCTTGGGTTATTGTCTAGATCAGAATAGGCAAGTCTTTCACAGTTGATCATCCTTACAATATTGCTGTTACAGTGCACAATGTTCTCCTGTTTATGCTCACTTCACTTTCCACAAGTTCATATAAATCATCTCAGGTTTTTCTGAAATCACCTTGCTTAGTACAGTTGTATTTCATCACAATCATATGCAACTTGTTTAGCCATTCCCCAGTTAATGGGAATCCCCTTAATTTCCGGTTCTTTTTGCCATCTCAAAAAGAGTTGCTATCAATCTTTTTGTACATATTGGTCCTTTTCCCTTTTCTTTGCTCTTTGGCATATAGATCTAGTAGTGGTATCCCTGGGTCAAAGGGTATGCATAGTTTTATAGCCCTTTGGGCATAGTTCCTAATTGTTCTTCAAGATGTTGGACTAGTATTAGTGTCTTGATTATTCCATATCCCCTCCAGCATTTTCCTTTTCTGTCAGCCACTTAGGCATGAGGTAGTATCTCAAAGTTGTTTTAATTTGTATTTCTCTAATCAAAAGTGATTTAGGGGGGCAGATAGGTGGTGCAGTGGATAAAGAACCAGCCCTGGATTCAGGAGTACCTGAGTTCAAATCTGGCCTCAGACACTTGACACTTACTAGCTGTGTGGCCCTGGGCAAGTCACTTAACCCCCATTGCCTTGCAAAAAAAAAAAAAGTGATTTAGAACATGTTTTCATCTCCCTATTGATAGCTTTGATTTCTTCTGAAGATTACCTATTCATGTCCTTTGGACATTTATCAACTCGGGAATGGCTCTTATTTTTACAAATTTGGCTCAGTTCCCTAAATATATTTGAGAAATGAGGCCTTTATTAGAGAAACTTGCTGTAAAAATTTTTCCCAGTTTTCTGTTTTCCTTCTAATTTTGGCCACATTAGTTTTTTGTTTGTTTGTTTGTTTTGGTGAGGCAGTTGGGGTTAAGTGACTTGCCCAGGGTCACACAGCTAGTAAGTGTTAAGTGTCTGAGGCCGGATTTGTACTCAGGTACTCCTGAATCCAGGGCCGGTGCTCTTTCTACTGCGCCACCTAGCTTCCCCAGCCACATTAGTTTTTGTGCAAAAGTTTTTTTAATTTCTTATGATCAAAATTATCCATTTTAGGGGCAGCTAGGTGGTGCAGTGGATAGAGCACCGTCCCTGGAGTCAAGAGTACCTGAGTTAAAATCCTGCCTCACACGATTGACACTTACTAGCTGTGTGACCCTGGGCAAGTCATTTAACCCCAAATGCCTCATCAAAAAAAACCCCAACTTATCCATTTTATCTACTGTGATGTTCCCTTTCTCATGTTGGGTCAGAAATTCTTCCCTTATCCATAGATCTAACCAGTATATTTTCCTCTAATTTACTTATGATATCACCCTTTATGTCTGAGTCATTTATCTATTTTGACCTTATATTGGTAATCTTTCTCTGTTAACTGACACCTCTTCTACACTTCTCACCCTCAAAGGCACTACTATCCTCCCAGACAACCAGGATCCACAGTGCCATACTCATCTTCTCCCCACATATCCATTCTGTTGGCAGTCTTGTCATATTGACCATCACAACATCTGTTGGCTGTATCCCCTTCTCTGTACTCATGAAATCTCCACCCTGGTACAGGCCTGCATCACCACATGTGATTGTTTTTCTCTAAAGCTTAGGTCTGACCCTATGATCTCCTCTACTCAAGAAGATCCCATGGCTCCCTATTACCTCTAGGATCAAATTGAAAGTCCTTTGTTTGGCAGTTAAAGTTCTTCTGATCTTTTCTCACATTGTCCTACTCCATGTACTTGGTAGCACAGGCATACTTGTTATTCACACAGGACACTTCATCCCTCATCTCTGTGCCTGTTCACTTCATTTTATTTTATTTTTGTGGGGCAATGGGGGTTAAGTGACTTGCCCAGGGTCTCACAGCTAGTAAGTGTCAAGTGTCTCAGGCTGGATTTGAACTCAGGTACTCCTGAATCCAGGGGTGGTGTTTTATCCACTGCGCCACCTAACCGCCCCCCTCTTCACTTGCTATTTCCCATGCTTGGAATGCTCTTCTTCATCATCTCCAGTTCTTAGAATCTCTCTTTTCTTCAAGATTAAGCTCTACTACCACTTTCTGTAGAAGACCTTTCCTGGTTCCCCCAGCCATTAGTACCTTCCCCTCTAAGGTTACCTTCCCTCTACTCTCAGTTTTCTGTATGCTTATTTGTATACATATTGTGTTCCCTATTAGAATGTAATATTTTTTAAGGATTACTGTTTTTAAATTTTTCCTTTTATTCCAATCACATAGGATATGTACTCAATAAATACTTGTTGACTGATTAATCAATCCTCACCCTGTCCATAAGGAGTGCCTTTTCTCTGTTTTTCTTCTGTGTGATTACAAGAACAAGTGATATTCAAAATACCCCTTGTGCCAGTTTCATTTAGCATGGACAGGGTGATAAGAAAGGATGTACCACTATTGGTAATGTTCCAGATTAGCAAATAAAACATTTTTCCAGGCACTGGTTTCTTCTCACATATAGGCTTATGTTTGAGAAAACTCTATCCTCTATATTGTGAGATTTAAAATTGGATATAAGATCATTAAACTCCCCTTTTAATTTTTCCCTTATATATCTCCCAGACCACTAAGAAAAAGAAGCCTCTGAGCTTTAATCAGTGAGGGATTAGCCTTTATTGTTTAGACAACAAACAGGTGATACCTAGGGAAATAGGAAAGTAGAAATACAAATGAATAATCCTAGATCTAAGCTTAGTCTATATTCTTTTATAAAACTCACCGAATCCCAAAACTGCCTGCCAGGCCGAGAACCAGAGCCAATCACCAAAGCATGGGCTGTCAAGCCAGAGTGTGTGATACAGAGAGCAAACTTCCATTCTACTCTCACTTTTAAGTTGGCGTCTGGGAAGTACAGCACAGTCTCCACTCCAAAAGGGGCGGTCCTTCAAAAGCCGCTTCAGTAGCATGTGCTCAACTCTCAAATGATTAAGCTAAAACTTCCCTTTTTTACCACAGTATCCACTGACACAGTGCCACGGTGTGTTTACTGCCAAATAGGAGACATTTTAAGGAAGAGGGCTATAGAGTATACCTGTGGACTCTACTTGTTCTCCACCAGCCAATGTTTCTGTGAAGCTCTTCAGTCTCAGATCCTTTTAGTTAATCCAAATTCTTTTTCCACATTTATCAAATGTTCTGAAGTATGCTAGGTACCACTTAGAAAATACCAGCCAGGGGCAGCTAAGTGGCACAGTGGATTGAGCACCAGCCCTGGATTCGGGAGGACCTGAGTTCAAATCCGACCTCAGACCCTTGACACTTACTAGCTGTGTGACCCTGGGCAAGTCACTTAACCCCAGTTGCCTCACCAAAAAGAAAAAGAAAAGAAAAGAAAGAAAATACCAGCCATACAGCCCTTCTTTGTAAGGATGAGGAACCTGGTAATTTTCTCTTTAGTTGAAGATCACACTAATCTCTTCCTCAAAGTTCTGGAAATTTGCATTCATTAGGAAATAAGAAGAGAAATTGCCAAGAGACTATGAAGGATTGGACAGAGAGGATGAAAAGAATAAGCCAGCACAGTGATGTTGGGTGAGGAGAAGGACCTAAGTGATAAGAGTTACTCTAGCAGAGGCATCTTAAACAGCAAAATCTGTACTTTTGTGGGGCTTATTAAGGGACAGAAACCTTCTAAGTCCCCTTGTGGCCTCACCTAATCCAAGATCTTTTAAAAAGGGCAGAAGAGGAGACAGCTAGGTGGCGCAGTGGATAGAGCACTGGCCCTGGATTCAGGAGGACCTGAGTTCAAATCCAGCTTCAGACATTTAACACTTACTGGCTGTGTAACCCTGGGCAAGTCACTTAACCCCAATTGCCCCTTGCAAAAAAAAATAAATAAAAAGGGGAGAAGAGGAAAGGCTGATTTTTTTTAGGCAATAATCTTTCTTCAGTATTATTGTGGGTAAGGAGAGAAAGGCACAGCTGAAATGTCTCCCTATTCTGAAACATCTCAAATCAGAGACTTAAGAAAAGCAACTTCTGTCCCATTCATTGTCTCTCCTGGGTAAAAAGGGCAGAGTCTTGTTTAATGGAAAGAGTGCTGAGTGTGGAGTCATACGTGCTGGGTTCAAGTCCTATCTTTGCTACTTATTAGGTTAACTTTGGACTAATTTTCTCAGCCAAGCCTCAGCTTATTCATCTGTTAAAATAAAAAGAATAATAATGTATTTTCTGTCTCACATTTATGTAGCGCCATAAAGCATTCTCATGATTAGGGGGGCAGCTAGGTGGCGCAGTGGATAGAGCACCAACCCTGGAGTCAGGAGGACCTGAGTTCAAATCCAGCATCAGACACTTAACACTTAGTAGCTGTGTTACCTTGGGCAAGTCACTTAACCCCAATTGCCCCACCAAAAAAAGAAAGAAAGAAAAAGAAAATATATGATTAGGAAGCCCATTTTTATCTCATATCTTTAGCAGTTCCCAGGTGTCTGTTACCAGGCTGCTGGCAGGTTAGACAGAATAACAGCTTTGGCCTGAATGTATTTCTTTAGGCCAATAGCAAACTAATGGCACATGTTTCTCAAAGCAGCTAAAATGACTTCAATACGCTTTTGTATCTTTTCTTTTAACCTTGCCAGTGGCTCAAGAAGATGCTTTTCTAAAATATTCTACCTTTCATCAAACTTAGTCTTCCTAATCATATTTGGAGTTGGCTAGGAAACAGGGGTCAAAGGGAAGGAGTACCTGAACAAGACAGTGTAAGGTGGGTTTTAAAAGTTCCCCAGCTGTTTCTCCCAGGCTGATGAGAAATGAGATTAAAAAGCCTCTTTTCATAAAAACAAAAAGGGAACAGGGTTTATTGATGAGAATAAATTTAGAAATAAGGACACAGAAAAGCAGGAAATATGACCTGTAAACTTTCCCACCAGACTCAGCTGCTTTGCATCTATCCCCCTGCTTGTCCGCGTTTAACTTTCTTGTCTGCTGATGTGAACTCTTCTCTCTCTCTCTCTCCCTCTCTTGTCTCCTCCTCCTACATCTCCACGTCTCCACACCCCCTCTTCTCTACCCCCAAAATAAAAAACCCTTCTCTCACAGGAAACCCAAGCCGACCACCCACACACCCCAAGCTAATTCGTTGACACTCCTAGGGGTGGTGCCCAAGGCCAGCTGGGGTACAGGGTTTCCCTGCTTACCCCCACTTGGCAGAGGGAGCTGGGGCGTGCCCGGGTTTTCCATGCATACCCCACGCTGAGCAGGACGTGGGGGGGGAGGAGCCATGCAGGGCACACCCAAGGCTTTCTAATTTTAGCCAAAGATGGGGTCCCCCAAATCACAGTCAATTCCTACAACAGCAGTCTCTCAGGAGGCTGTAGATATATACTTAACCAAGGTAGGCTTTAGCTCTATTTCAGCAGAGCAAAATATGAGGTTGAAGTTTTCATCAAAGCTACAGCCTTGGCATATTCCTGAATTGTCAAATCACAAAGGTCTTATGACAAGAGAGGGCATGACAAAAACTTAGATTTTTTAAGGAAAAGGGATCTGAGGTATTGTTGGTGCTGGAAGTGGTGGCTTACTTAGTGGTATCAATTCAGAACCAGCTTAGGGGAAGAAAATACTTAAAGATATCTCCCTTAATAATAATCCGGTAGCCAAAATGCAAAGTAGACTTTGAGCTGTTGCTGGCTGCCCAGCGGAATACATTACTGCAAGTTACACAGCTTTTTTCACAGGCTGAGAAACCAAAAACATAACAAACTGTGGTGTTTGAACTGCCTTTATAACCCTTAAGAGCCAGCCACATCAGAGTATTAGCGCATTAGCCAGGGCTTGACATGCAAGAATATTAGTATTAAAAAAAAGAAGAAGAAGAAGGTTAGTACTGGCATAGAGTGTTTTACTGTGCTAAGTGATAAAAAGCAATGATTTTCTTTTTTCCTAAATTTTTTGTCTTTTTTTTTTCTTTCCTTCTATTTCTTTCAAAGACATATTCAGCTGATCACTACACACCTTTTCCCCCAGACCTGGCTTACCTCTCAGAACAAGTAGCCGCTGCATGTGGATTTCGGGACTTCAAGGCTGAGGCAGGAATCCTCAATTACTATCGATTAGACTCTACACTGGGGATCCATGTTGACAGATCAGAACTAGATCACAGCAAGCCTCTCCTGTCCTTTAGGTAATAAATCTGAAGAAGGAGGTTTGGGATTATCCTTTTTTCTAAAGCTTGTTTAAGCTAAGCAGCTAGGTTATTAAGTGGTGTTTAATGTTTAACTCCATAATGATCTTTCCTTTCAAGACCTCTGAAGCAGGGCAGCTAGGTGGCGCAGTAGATAAAGGACCGGCCCTGGATTCAGGAGGGAGTTCAAATCCAGCCTCAGACACTTGACACTTACTAGCTGTGTGACCCTGGGATAGTCACTTAATCCTCACTGCCCCTCAAAAAAAAAAAAAGACCTCTGAAGGGCCAGACAGAGGTGAAATGAATTTCTCTCAGGCTTTGTGGAGAGATGACCGCTGTACAGTTAGTTAAGCTCTCTTTAAGTTACATTAGGACTAATTCTTGTGACTGAAATATAGTGCCAAGGGCTCTATAGAACACTGCAGTAGCATAGCATAAAACAGAGCTTTCTAACCTCTTAGTGTAAGTTAATGGAAAAGTAACAGGCCACTATCCTAGTGTCCCTAAAAATTAGGTTTCAGTTTGTGTAAATTAATTCTCTTTTTTTCCCCCACTTACTGGAGTAAGTCAAGAATATGTGATTTCATTGATGTGCGTACTACTTCAACTGATAGAGACCACACTCACTCTGTGAAAATGATCATCACCAGGCAGCTAGGTGGTGCAGTCGATAAAGCACCAGCCCTGGATTCAGAAGGACCTAAGTTCAAATCCGGCCCCCGAGGATTGACACTTATTAGCTGTGTGACCCTGGGCAAGTCACTTAACCCTCATTGCCCTGCCAAAAACAAACAAAAAAAACCCCAGAAATTATTTAGGGGGCAGCTAGATGGTGTAGTGGATAAATAAAGCACTGGCCTTGGATTCAGGAGGACCTGGTTTCAAATGTGACCTCAGACACTTAACACTTACTAGCTGTGTGACCCTGGGCAAGTCACTTAACCCTCATTGTCCCGCCCCCCAAAAAAAAAAATGGTCATCACCTTGTGGCCAGCCTTTCTGAACTTAAAAAGGCCAGTCCTCAGACAGCAGAGATTTGTCTGGATTTTCTATTATGTATAAGTGCTGGAACAGAACTTAAAATATAATTGCTTGTACCTTAAACCTCAATAATTATGCCTAAAATGGAAAAAAAAAGATTAAAGTTAAAATATTTGAGTGATTGTTATTAAAATACTTAAATCAATAAAAATATACCAGCAAATAATATAATCAGTCATTTTAAAATTTATAATTAGCAATTTATTAATGTGTTGGTTTTTGTTGTGGTGTAGATGAGTTTGCTGCATCCCAGGGGCTATTAAAGATACTGTTACAGATCAGTTTATGGTCTATACTGTATAACAATTTTTGGACACCCCTAATGAGAGGCTTTAAGCCATTAGGGCAGGATGTTGACACAGTTTATGGAGTAGTTGGAGTAGAAAAGTGCAGAATTTAAATTAGGGAATGATCCAAATTAAGGGAAATTGTAGTAACATAGCTAATTAGGAATAACTTTGCCATCAATAGCTAGAATTCATTATTGCTTTTCCTGTACTTTTTTGTAGCTTTGGACAGTCTGCCATCTTTCTTCTGGGTGGTCTCAAAAGAGATGAAGTCCCCACGGCCATGTTTATGCATAGTGGAGACATCATGGTGATGTCAGGATTCAGCCGCCTGTTGAACCACGCTGTCCCACGAGTCCTCCCAAATTTTGATGGGACAAGCCTGCCTCGTTGCCTGGAGGTACCACTACCAGAAGCTTTACCTGCAGATTCAGTTGTAGAACCCTGTTCTGTGGAGGACTGGCAGGTGTGTGCCAACTATCTGCAAACAGCTCGGGTCAACATGACTGTGCGGCAAGTGCTAGCCACTGGCCAGGACTGGGAGGACAAAGAAACCGAGACCACTAGTGAAAGTTCTTGCCACCTCAATGATAAAAATAATGAAGCAAAGCGGCCCAGGATGAACCCTAACAGTTGAGATTTGGGCAACCCAAACTCTTAGGCAGGTCCTGTAATCAACAGTCACAGTTTGTATTGCCAGGAGATTCATCTGAAGCTGTGTGAACCTTTCACTAAAAACAAACAAAACAAGAAACAGAGACCAGTTCATCATTGATGGCACTAGGGCTGTGAAAACCTTTTGGGGACAAAAAACGTCCTGGTTTGTCACTTATGAAAAGCTCCCTTGTTCTTGTTCCATAAGACTTGACAGGGGGGCAGCTAGGTGGCGCAGTGGATAGAGCACCGGCCCTGGATTCAGGAGGACTTGAGTTCAAATCCAGCCTCTGACACTTGACACTTACTAGCTGTGTGACCCTGGGCAAGTCACTTAACCCCCATTGCCCCACCAAAAAGGAAAAAAAAAGACTTGACACATGGTATGCACTCCTTACCAGCTCATGAGCTTGAATTCAGCCCAACTTGCCACAGTTGTCCATGGAGAAAGCATTCAAAAAACAGGCTTCCCTTCATGGCTGGTCCTCTGCTGTTATTTCCGATCATGATGGCACAGGTTAACTTTCATGTTTGTGGGACTTTTAGATGCCGCAGGCTTAGATAAACATGAATTGTTGGTGAGAGATTGACCCACTCTATCTGGAAACCACAGAAAAATCTGACCCTGTACCATCCTTCATCCCATCTTCTTACCTATTTAGATTATGCCTTGATTTCCCCTTCCATCTCCCCATCCAGAACTCCTGTTCTGGTTTTTCAAAGGACAATGGTGCACACACCAAACAGTGAAGCTATAAATCTTATCCACCAAAAAAAGAAATTAATCAGTAGCTATCTTTCTTGACCAAGAGGTAAATATATTTATTCCGAGTAAAGGAAACAGCAGGTTTTTTTAAAAACACTTTTTCTTTAGGACTTCCAACTCTTCTCTATCAGCCTTTTAAATGAAGTTTTAATCATTAGTGTGAAATTCCAAGTCCAAAGGGTGTCCTATCACTTTTCTCCGTGAATAAACTGTTTTAAATTAAAGATCACTATCTGTCTTGAAGGGTTTGTATGTCTGGAATTTTTTTCCTACATAGCTATTTTCTGTTTTCAGGCTGCTAGAGACCTCTGGCTGCTTCCTAAACACTTGGCTGCCTTGTTACTAGTGCATTGACTTCTCTTTGTGATGCCCTCACATGGGAGGGAATATCACTTGATATCCTGCAGTGGCTGGATTCTTATGTTAGGAGACAGCTTGGGAAATGCTCCAGGCACTGGGCTTTAATCTTTTACTCCCACTGATGCAACTCACTATAATATCAATCAAGTTACTTCATCCCTGTGCCTGCATTTTTTCATTTATAAAAAGGAAATGTTTGCTATCATCCTTGTAAAGGTGTGGTGATAGTTGCAAAAATTTTTGTTGATTTTTTTTTTTTTTGCAGTTGTCTTGATGGGTTTTGGTGCATTCCAGAAGTTATCGAAAATGTTGTCATAGGCCAGCTTATGGCCTGTAACTAAGTTTTGGCCACCCCTAATAAACAGCTTTAAGCCAATAGGGTCAGGATATAGACATAGTTTATGAAGTGGTTGGGGTAGAAAAATGCAGAATTTAAAATAGGGAGTGGTTTAAATGAGAAATTACAGTAGCATAGTTACTGATATTCCTCAATAGAAACATGTTATACCAATACAGTTTTATTGCTATTATAGCATGGGGAATATCCCAGCCTACCTGTTTGTGCAAAGGTCTGATGCATGAAATGTATTATCTGCATTTCAGATACATTTAAGTTTACATTTGCTGTATGCTCTGTAGTCAGATTTCTTCTTAATGCTAATGTCAGATGATCCTCTCCTGACTGAGAGAAAAGACTATATTTGGACTCTTCTCAGAACCCTAAAGGCAGAGAGTGAGTCTGGTTTCAGGCCCTACCACATTGTTGGCCAAACCTCCCAGTAGGGGGCCGCCTGGCACATGAGGCTCTGAGGAGCTGAGACTCCTGGACCTTAGGCCCGAGCAGGGCCTAGAACAGGTCCTGGGTTTTGTGGGAGTCAGGCTGGGCTGGAAGTTCACCTTGAGGGGCCCAAGGTGATGCCCATGTGACTTGGAGTTCAAGCCCTGACTTAGGTTTTGTTTTGACAGGTTATGTTTATACAAGCACTGTTTTAGTAGGGAATGGGGACATTCTTGCCCAGAATAGGGTTGGAGCCTATGGCTGCAATCTGATTGGTTGATTAATGGAGCAATCTGATTGGTTAAATCCCAAGTTAGGTTTTCTTTCTTGAAGAGTTATGTATGTTAATACAGCATTGTTCTAAGGAGGAACTGACACTCTTGCCCAGAATAGGTTATGGCCTGGTATCGTAGTTTGTAAAATCTGATTGGTCGATTGGTACCACCTGATTAGTTTCTAGCACTGTGATTGGTCCATTTGGTACAATTTGATTGGTTGTTATTGTTATGCTGTATGTAGATAGGGGAATAGTAAATAAATAAGGAATTGTAAAATACTATAATGTGACTGGTTGGAGGGGACCCCTTGAGGGGTATAAATAGAGGTAAGGGACCTCACTTCAGTGTACTCTTCAACACATTCAGAAGAGTACCCATCTTTGTGAAGATGAATAAAGAAGCCTTCACCCACCGATTGCTGCCTACTTGGAATCTTTGAATGGTGTAAGAATTGATTGTGATTTGGGGACCCCATCTTTTGCTAAAATTAGAAAACCTCGGACACACCGCGCAAAGCTCTCTTTGCCCCAGGGCACACCCTGGCTCCCTCCGCCCAGCGGGGGTATGCAAGGAAACCCCATGCCCCAGCCAGCCTTGGGTGCTGCCCCTAGGGGTGCCAATGAATTAGCTTGGGGTGTGTGAGAGAAGGGTTTCCTGTGAGAGAAGGGCTTTTTATTCTGGGGGTGGGGTTGGAGTTAAAAGGAGGAGAAGAGAAGAGAGAGAGAGTTGGGGTGGGGCAGGTGAGAGAGTTAAACGCAGACATGCAGCGGGATAGAGAGAGTTAAAGGTGAAGCAGCTGAGTCCAGTGGGCAAGTTTACAGGTCGTATTTCCTGCTTTTCTTTGTCCTTATTTCTAAATTTGTTCTCATCAATAAACCCTGTTTTTTGGGTTGTTTTTTGAAAAGAGGCTTTTTAATCTCGTTTCTTATCAGTCTGGGAGAAACAATTGGGGAGGGAGCAGTGTGGAAGAGAGGAAGCTTGGGACCTAGAGGTCCGCTGTTGTTTTCTGAGTCCCAATATTGCAGCTAGCTTCCCAGTTAACTCTTCCCATATTGGGTTTGGCCCTTACAGATTGGTGGCCCGTATGGGGCTTAATGAACCTGGGGGATCTTTTAAAACCCCCCCTTATAGCGGCAACCTGCTAGCAACACTAGAGCTGTGCAACACTATTTGAGTTGTTAGCTGTGTTTCTAACATGACTTATTAAAAATAATTGAGGAATGACAGTATAATCTGTTTTTGTAGCTGTAAATAAGGAAGTGGTGATATTGGCAAAGAAAAAAATACAGTGGATAATTTCTGACCATAGACATCAAAGTGTGACCCTTTTCCCCTGTTCAGATGTGTATAGCTATATAGTTACAGATTTAAGTCAGCCTTAATATGGGATAAGTTATCTATGAGCCATTTCCTGGAACCTAGACTTAAACGAAAGAGAAAGTTTAGTTTTCCTTTTCATGAAAAGTCCTATTGGACCTGGTTGCATCATAGGAAAGAATGATAATGCTACTACAGGAAGGTCCTGAAACATGTTGGTTCAGCCAGTGTGTGTGTGGTGTCTGGAGGTTTGTTGTTTGTTTTGTTCTTCATTCTCTCTCAGGGACCATGATATTGGGGAGGTGATGTCTTGACTTGCAGTGAATTGGATTTGAGAGAGGGCTGTGCAAAGTCACCAACCTCACTGTCTCCTTCAGAGCCATCTGGGTCCAGTGGCAAGATATATACAGGATGACTGGAGATGGCCCTGGATGCAATGCGAGACCTTGGCCAAAACCTTTCACAGGTCTCAGTTTGCCTGTGGCAATGCCCATTCAGTGATTAAGCTGGCCTCTTTTACCTAGTCAAAAATAAATGAATGAATGAATAAATGAGGGGAAGAAGACCCTCTAGGTTTCTGACCAAAAGAAAAACAATTGCTATTTAGACCCACTTGGAGCCATCAAGAGGCCAAACTGGCCAAATGAGGCCTGGACGGGGACCTGTTATTGGCCAATCAATGAGAGCCATAGTTACTTGGGTTTAAGGAATGGTCCTTAGAAGAAATCCAGCACGTAAAGGCTATGATTCCCTTCATGGAAAGAGGGAAGGAAGAGGAAAGGAAAGGAAGGGAGGAAAAAGGAAAAATGGAAGGACTTGCTCTTATCCAACTGGAACAGGCCAGTTGGGTCCTCAGTGGGATAGCTGTTACAGAATGTTGGGAGAAGTGATGTTGTAACTTGCAGTGAATTAGATTTAGGTAAGGAAGGGCTATGCGAGGGTCACCAACCTCACTCTCTCTCCAGAACTATCTGGGTCCAGTGGCAAGATACACATCAGGATCACTCAGGATGGCCTCCATCCAGAGGGACAATATACATTGAAGTCACTCACCAGAGGCCCATTCACCACAGACAAGTCACCTGTCTTTTGAGTTTCCCTAGATTGATCTCTTGCCAGAAGGGTTCCTTGTCAACAAGAATTCATCCATTAGTCTGTACTAATAACCTCAACAGATTGTCTTGCTTGTCCTACACTTCCAGCCTCTTATCCCTGCTGTGAGCTGACTTTCCTTAGAAGGATTCTGGGAACTGAACGAGAAGATGGATTGTCAAACTGGATAGAGGCTCAACAAAATGACTAGCACTCCTCAGTAATTTCTCATTTTCTCTATTCTTTTTGCAATGAGATAAGAGCTGTTCTTATCCTCTTTCTTCTTCTACTTAATCTTTTTTTAAAAAGCCGGTTTATTAGAGTAAGAAAAAATAAAAGTCTAAAACCCTGGATGGATTTGGCTGAGGCAAATTAGAATGGTAATGAGGCAGAAAGGAGCCCTAGAGATGGCTATTGATTTCAGTATGATGGAGTTGGTGGAGCAGGGCCTGAAAGAGAATGTGACACTGCATACATATGCTTTCTTTTGCAAAGGTTGTAATGAAAAGAGCAAATGAAATCACAGTGTCTAGATCCTGACTTTGGATTAGAATTATGGAATTGGATTCAATTAACTCAATCCAACAAACATGTTTTAAGCACGTTCTGTATGTTAGGCCCTAGATATAGAAAGATTAAAAACAAAAAGTATGCAGTGTATTTCCATTAAAACAAATATTTTGGGGGACATCTAGGTGGCACAGTGGATAGAGCACTGGCCCTGGATTCAGGAGTACCTGAGTTCAAATCTGACCTCAGACACTTTACACACTTACTAGCTGTGGGACCCTGGGCAAGTCACTTAACCCCAATTGCCTCATCAAAACAAAACAAAAAAACCAAATATTTTTTTAAAAACCAAATATTTATTAACAACTGTTCTAGGCACCAGAAATGGAAAACTATTCTTATCTTCAGGGAACTTATATTCTACTTGAGAAATAGAAGGTATACACAAAGACAGGAAGGTTTGAGGTGGAAGGGTTGCTTTAACAAGGGGGAATCAGGACAGGCTTTGAAGGAAGCTAAGAATTCAAAGGAGAAAGGAAAGGAGAAGTCCATTTCAGCCATGAGGGCAGCCTGTATGGAATCACAGAGAGAAGATGGAATGCCAAGCATGGGCTTAACATAGATATAGATATAGGGGTATGTGTGTACATACATATATATATATTTTTATATAGGTATACATATGATGTTACATATTATATAATTTATAATAACTTGTTCAAAAGTTTGGCTAGAACTTGAATGAAGGAAAAGTATGTGGAATAAATCTGGTAGCTTTCAGACAGGCTCAGGTTATTTAGAGGCTATGGTGAGAAGTTTGTGTCTTATCCTAGAGGCATTGGGGAGCCCCTAAAGATATTTGAGCAGGTGAGTTACATGATCTATTTTATTTGTGTCTTAGGAAAATAAATCTGGCAGCTTCAGGAGAATAAATGAGGGAAGAGACTGGGAATAGGGAGACCAATTAGGAGGCTATTGTCATTGTCTTGGCAAGAAAATTGATACAAAGCACCAAGAACCATTCTTCAACAGATAAGTGGTCAAAGTCTAAACAATTCTCAAAAGAATTGCCGACTATGAACTGTTGAAAAAAATATCCAGGGGCAGCTAGGTGGTGCAGTGGAAAGAGCACGGGACCTGGAGTCAGGAGTACCTGGGTTCAAATCCGGCCTCAGACAGTTAACACTTACTATCTGTGTGACCCTGGGCAAGTCACTTAACTCCAATTGCCTCACTAAAAAAACTAACTAAATAAATAAATAATATCCAAATTGCTAATAATAAATGCAAATTAAAACAACTCTAAGGTTTGACACTTTGTGTCAAACTAATTGGTAAAGATGACAAGATGAGAAGAATCAATCTTAAAGGGGTTGTGGGAAGACGGGCACACTGATGGAGGAGCTATGAAGAGGTCTCACCATTCTGGATTTCAATAAGAAAAGTAATTAAACTGTCCATACTGCTAAATACAGTAATTCTACAAGGTAGTTATAAAACAAAAACAAAAATCCCAAAACAAAGATCCAATATGGACAAGAACTACAATCTTTATCAGGGTAGCTAGGTGGTGCGATGGATAGAGCACTGGCCCTGGAGTCAAGAGGCCCTGAGTTCAAATCTCACTTCACATACTAGCAATGTGACCCTGGGCAAGTTTCTTAACTCCAATTGCCTTAAACATCTGGGGCCATCTCCAGGCGTCCTGATATATATCTTGCCACTGGACCAAAAACAACAACAATCTTTGTGGCTGAAAACAACCAGAAGCAAAATGTAAATAAAAGAAATGTCTTATCAATTGGTAAACAAAACAAAAAAACAAACCCTATTACATGTGTATTAACATGTATTAATGAAATGTTATATAGTAAGAAATTACTAATATGAGGGATTCAGAGAAACATGAGAAGATTTGTATGAATGAAATTAGTAGAACCAGGAAAACAATAATCATAACAATGTAAAAGGGAAAAAAAATCACTAAAAGGAAGTCAAACATTTGGTAATTTTTAAAAAATCAATGGAAGTCTTGAAGAAAATTTCATGAAATATTATATATGTTTATAACTTACATATGTTTATCATAACTTATACATGTTTATAAAATGTCTCCCTTTTTTCCCCAGTTTAAATAACTGGTTGAAGTGAGGTTGAATAAGAGTGAAGTTCTAGGAATGTGGGAGGGCTAAAGGAAGGGAGGGAGGGAGGAAATTTATTGTCCCAGTCACTGTGTTGATCACTTTATAAATATTCTCTTATTTGATCCTCCCAACAACCCTGGGAGATACGTTGCTGTTAGAAGAATTGAATATATTAAATATATTTATAAGGAAATGTCTTACTCCTCGATAAATAATTTTATTTAAGTTAGGCAATTGAACATACAAATTTAAGTATTACTTATTTTCTAATGTTTCATGATAAGTGCTTAGGCTGACCTAACTCAATGTAAATAGTTTAATATTTAATAAGACCACATTGATTCAGAATAAATGGGACCCATCTAGGTTAGTGAAGTGTGATAAGATTCCAAATGTGCAGTTTCATTACTTGTAGGAAGAAGAATCATTTTATTATTTTCAGATTGTTAGACAGTGAAAGGAATGCAATTCTGTTCCAGTGTGTATAAATAGAGATAAAAATTTGATATAATAAGAAACACCTCTTGGCATGGTATAGTAGAAAGAGGTTTTAACTAGGAACCAGGAGGTCCAGCTTGTAGTCCCACCCTGTTACTGACTTGGTGTATGATGATGAGCAGCCTGTGTCTTTACCACTGGCCATCCTCTGGGCCTAGAACACATTCCCTCATCACCTCAACCTCTTAGAGCTCTTACTGTCGCACAGCTCACATTCCACCTTTCTGCATGAAGCCTTCCCCAGCTCCTCCGGGCTGCTAGTTGTTCCCCCCACAAAATTACCTTATATCTTTTTTGTGACTGTGTGTATGCACACACACATATGTATCCTTTCTTCCTTAGCTCAGGGGTAAGCTACTTCACTGTTGTCCCCAGAGCTTGACATAGTGTCTGGCACATATTAGGTGCTTAATAAATGTTTGTTAATTGATTGATTAAATCACATTAGCTTGTGAGGTATTGTATACCTAGTAAAATAGCAAATGTGACTTTAGATGGTCTGTCCAACATGCAGAATTTTTTTTTTGGGGGGGGTGAGGCAATTGGGGTTAAGTGACTTGCCCAGAGTCACACAGCTAGTAAGTGTCAAGGGTCTCAGGTACTCCTGAATCCAGGGCTGGTGCTCTATCTACTGCGCCACCTAGCTGCCCCCAAGAATTATTATTTTTAAGCACATTATGGTATTTGCTGTATTTCAGATGATATATAGAATTGCTCTACAGAAAGAAGTAAATCCCACTGAATTTTTTTTTTATTTTAAATTTCTAGAGTTGAAGCATGATGTGCTGAAAAGTGCACTAAATCAGGATGAAGAAGATGTTGGTCTTATATTTACTAGAGGAGAGACCTTGGTTTAGTCACACTACCTTTCTGAGCCTCAACTTTTCCTAACAATAAAATGGGAATGTAATAACAATTGCTCTAATGACCTCAGAGGCTTACTTCAAGAATCAGACGGCAACCAGCACTGGGTCCCAAACCTCCATTCCAGTTTAAAACTAAGGAAGGACCTTTAAAGTCAACTTTCATTGTCCAGTGGAACAAACATTGAATCTGGAAGTTCATATCCAAACCTGTTTCAAACCCAGCTTTATCCCTTAACAACCTCCCTATCTGACCTTGGGGACCTCATTTAACCTCTCTGGGTCCCCAGTGTCCTCAGCTGTAAATTGATGGAGTTGGATTACAAGACCTCCTCCCTTATGGCAGGGAAATAGGGGATTACTAGGACAGAAGGTTGTATGCATTTTATTGCATGTTTTTGCTTAATATTTTTGTTATAATCAGTCAATAAATATTTATTATGCACCTGTGATGTACCAGGTACTGTCCTAAGAGCTGGGGAGACATAAAGAGGCAAAAAAGAGTCCCTGCCCTCAAGCAGCTTACAGTCTTATGGGGGGAGATGATATGCAAACAAATATATGCAAAGCAAGCTCTATTCAGTATAAATAGGAAATAATTAACAGAAGGAAGGCACTTGGCAAAGGCTTCTTGTAAAGAGTGGAATCTTGGAACTTAAAGGAAGCCAGAGAGGTCAAAACTCAGAGAAGAGGAAGGAGAGTGTTTTAGTCATGGGGGACAGCAATGGAAAATACCTGGAGTTGAGAAATAAAGTGCCTTCTTCATGGAAGTCAGGAGGCCAGTTTGGTTCAGTTTGGCAATAGGAAATTATAATACAGAGACAAAAATAATATTTTTAATAGTCCAGGTAAGAGGTGACAAGGACAGAGAGGGCAAGGCCAAGATGGCAAATTGGAGGCAATCTAGCTGAACTCTCTCAACATTCTCCAAAAAACTTTAAAATAATGTCTCGAATCTGGGGCAGCTGGGTGGTATAGTGGATTAGAGCACCGGTCCTCGAGTCAGGAGGACCTGAGTTCAAATTTGACCTCAGACACTTAACAATTACTAGCTGTGTGACCCTGGGCAAGTCACTTAACCCCAATTGCCTCACCAAAAATAATGATGATGATGATGATGTCTCAAATCAAGTTTTGGAGTGGCAAAGCCAACAAAAGGTCAGTGTGAAACATTTTTCCAGCCTAAAAAAATCCTAGGTCAGCAGAAGTTTGTGATGCTGGGGTGGGGGCCTGTCCAGAGCCCAGACACATGATGACAGCAACAGCTTTAAGAGCTCAGCCCAGAGACAGTAAAGGGGTTGGAAAGGGGTTCAGAGAAAGATCACAGGGGACCCCTTTGGTGACACTGGGTATAGCTGGCATTGATTGGCAACTTTTTTGCACATATGTAGTTCTAGATCACAGTTCTAGGATGGAACTTAAACTTCATTTTTCTTGGGGTTTTTGGTGTGTTTTCTTTAGCAACATGACTAATATGGAAATATATTTTGCATGACTTCACATGTATAATTGATATCATATTACTTGCCATCTCAGTGAGTGGGGTGGGGGTGGGAGGGAGGGAGAGAATTTAAAACTCAGTTTAAAAAAAAAAGAATGTTAAAGAAATTGTTCACTTGTAACTGAGAAATAGTTAATGAAATAAATAAAAAATCCATGGGGTAAGGGGGTAGGAAGGAGGTGATGAGGACAGAAGTAAGGCAATGGCTATGTGAAGAAAAAGAAAGTGATGGATACAAGGTATGTTGTAGAGACAAAATCAACAAGATCTAGCAACTAATTGAATTTAAACAATCACCAAGCGTTTATTAAGTACCTACCATGATTTAGGGGTGTGGAAATTTATTTTGATTTGGGGACCCTACCTTTAGGCTGAGATTAGAAAGCCTTAGGCCCTCAGGGTCTCTCCCCCTCCTCCTCAGCTTCAGCTGAGCGGAAAAAGCCCCGTGGGCTATACGAGACACCAGGTCAGACAGCTGGGGGAAAAAAAAGCCCCCAGCTCCCTCTGACCTGAGCAGATCCCGGATAGCCTGTGCTGAGGCACGTGAAACTTGGAGCGCACCCCACCCCCACCCCCCCAGCCGCAGCCCTGGCTGGCAAATTAGCTTGGTCTGTGGGGGGCGAAGGAAGCCCCGAGATTTGAGTGGAGAGAAGAAAAGGTATATATAGAACTGGGAGTGAGACTAGGAGGGGAGGCTGACTAGAACGAGGACGGACTAGATAGAGAGACAAGATTAAGGAGAGAACAGCTGACTAGAGCAAGGGAGGAGACTCGAAGGACGGATTGGACGGACTAGAAAAAAAGAAAAGGAGCAAGGACAGAAGAGAAAGAAGGGGGGCTGACTAGAAGAGGACAGACTAGAGGAGACTCAAGGAGGGACTAGGAGAGAGGCTGACTGGAGGGAAGCCCGGACAAGGACAGAGGAGAGTTCGGTTCAGAAAAGGAGAGACCGGGCTGACAAGGTTACAGGCCTTAATACAAACCAGGGAAAGTGTAACGTGCCCTGAGGCCTGAGGCGGCTAAGGCCCTTATTGTATTCAAGAAGTTCAAAGCGCAGCAGGTGGGAAAGAGACAGTGGAAAGAGACCACAGGAAAGCAGTCAGGTTGTACATTTTATTTCCCTGTATTCCTAATTTGAAATAGTATCTCATAAATAAACTCTGCTTTGATTATTTAGTTAAGAGGCTTCTTAATCTTTAGTCTATCAGTTTGGGAGCAGTGTGGTGGAACTTTACAAACGGCCCAACATTAAATTAACGTAGTCAGATAGCCAAATAGTCAACAGTCCCCAGATTAGTCCTCCAGTCAGCTTCAGCCCCCAAATTAGCCCTAGTTAACAAAAATATTTCTACAGGGGACAGAGAGAGAAAAAAGTTCAGAAAGGCACCAAGGTTATAAAACTAGGTAACTGAAAGGATGGTGATGCCCGGAATAGAAACTGGAAGATGTGGAATGATAATGATTATTTTGGATATGTTAATGAGACATCCAGGTTGAGGTGTCCAGCAGGCAACTGACTATTTTAGGTAGAGCTGTATAAGTAGATTTGGGAAGGGGAAAGAGGGTGTGCCTAAGAAGGGGGTGATCAACAGTGTCAAAAAGCTGCTTGAAGACTGAGAAGAGGCTGTCAGATTTAGCCATAAAAAATTCTTTGTAACCTTTGGGCGGTCTGTCATGTGACAGGGGTCAGAGAAGAAATGAGATGAAGAAGGTGTTAGCATCAAGCGTAAACAGGTCTGAGTTTGGTAGTGAATGGGTTATCATCTTCAAAAGAAAAGAATCAATCGCGGGAGCCCCAGAGCATTCTCTATATCCAGCAGATATGCACAAATTATAATAATCTATTTCGGCTCCCATAGAAAATATCATGAAAGGTACTGCCTTCCTTCCTATGGGTGCAGAACGTTGAGTATGCGGTCCGATTCTGTGTTAGTTAATTTGTTTTTTATAAGGAAAAGGGTGTGTGTGTATGTGTGTGGGAGTGGGTGGGTGGGTGGGGTCTGTAATCTGGAAATGGCTATGATTTAAAAACAACAAAAAAAACCCATCAATAACATGATTAGGAAAGTGGAGAAGAGAAAAATTTATTGAGTTGGTCCCCCTCCAGTCTCTGCGCTCCTTGATCTGTCCGCTACTTAGCCACACAATTTGTTGTTATTCAGTTGTTTCTGTTGTATCCAACTCTTCATGACCCCATTTTGAGATTTTCTGGGCAAAGATACTAGAATGGTTTGCCATTTTCTTCTCCGGCTTCTTTTACAGATAAGGAAACTGAGGCAGACAGGATGAAGTGACTTGCCCAGAGTCACACGGCTAGGAAAATGCCTGAGACCAGATTTGAATTCAGAAAGATGAGTCTTCCTGACTCCCCCCTGCGTTCTATCCACTGTGCCACTTAGCTGCTCTTTATCCTTTTTTTTTTTTAAGTTATGTATCTCTTGGGGCAGCTAGGTGGCACAGTGGATAAAGTACTGGCCCTGGATTCAGGAGGACCTGAGTTCAAATTCGGCCTCAGAAACTTGACATTTACTAACTGTGTGACCCTAGGCAAGTCACTTAACCCTCATTGCCCCCAAAAAACACAAAAATAAAACAATAAAGTTATGTATTTCTCTGACGATATTCTTTATACCTCTTCTCCTATACAGTTGTTTGTTTTTTTCTATTTGATATTAATAGGGTCAGCCAAATAGCACAGTGGATAGAGTGCCTCAGACATTTACTGGCTCTGTGATTCTGGGCAAGTTACCTAACCTCTGCCCCAGTTTCTTCATCTGTAAAATGGGGATAATAATAGCACCTACAGGGTCGTTGTCAGGATCAAATGAGATAATAATTATAAAGCCCTTAGCACAGTGCCTGGCACACAGTAAGCATTATATAAATGTTAGCTATTATTATTATTATTATTATTATGTTGAAATCTATCACTCCCTATTCATCTTTCCATTGCCCTATAGGCAACCCATGATTTCAGATCTTCAAAAATTGTATTATTCCATATAGCATCACTGGAATAATACTGATGGTATTATTCTCATTCAAATGAGTATTACAGGGGCAGCTGGGTGGTGCAGTAGATAGAGCACTGGCCCTGGAGTGAGGAGGACCTGAGTTCAAATTTGGCCTCAGATACTTGACACTAACTGTGTGACCCTGGGCAAATCACTTAACCCCAACCGCCTCACCAAAAAAAAAAATTAGTATTACACATAAAAAGCACTTAATACAGTGCCTGGTACATACTAGGTGCTATATAAATGCTTATTCCCTGTTCTTTGCTGGAATACAACACTGATTATTTCAGTTGGTGGAGAATAAATTCAAAGAGAAACAAAAATTTGATAAACTCTTGGTTGCAATAGTATTCCTTTCTATTTGCTTTTCACATCTTAACCTTATTAAAATAGAGTATTTCTTGGGAAAATAAAAAAATATTCTGAATAAATTAATAACTGCTTATTCACTTTCCTTCCTCTACCATTCAGAAGCCTCTGCAGTGTTCCCTGGACTCAATGAAATCAGTACAATGTCACCCACAAACAGGAACATTGGGAGAAGTTGACCACCAAGGGAATCTTTGATTTGAACCTTGTGCTGGACCTTCTCCATGACAGAGGTAAACAGTTCCGGTAAGCACATCGCTCCCTGCTTTATGCCTCTTTTAGCTATAATAATCAGAAGGTTCTCAAAGTTATTTTTGTCATTGCAAGTTTCAAGAGATCTTTTGAGATTTTAGCATAAGTATGAGAGCCTTTGTTGAAAGAGAGCCTTTAGGGTTGCATTTTACTCTACTTAAGTGATTTTTAAAATTCACCAAACAATAAGCACAATGTTATCTTGTATTCTCTGTGCCTTTCAGTCATTGTGTAATAAAGATATGATCTTTCTGCAGAATAACATTTGTGAAAGCCTGCCTACTCTCATCTCATGGTTTCATTAAAGAATTGCTCCATATGTGCATAGATAATTCTCATAATGATTTTGTAGAGATGGGAAAGCAGACATATTGGTCAATAGTTACTGATGTTCTAACCATTGCCATTTCTTACATGTGATGACATTGGGTGAAGAAACCTTTTAATGTTTTAAGAACTAGTTTCTTGAGTACCTGAGTTCAAATCCGGCCTCAGACACTTGACACTTACTAGCTGTGTGACCCTGGGCAAGTCACTTAACCCCCATTGCCTGCAAAAAAAAAAAAAAAAAAGAATTAGTTTCTCAAAAGCCCTCACAATCCCCCTTACCTCTGTCCCAGGCCTCCATGTTGGATGCTTGCCTTTTTGTAGCTTTTCTTTACTGTTATTTTTGCTTCTTACATTGGGGATTATGGTATGAGTATAAAAGAATCCAAATGTAATGAATCTACTGAGAGAGAAAAAGGTTATTCTGTGGGAATCTTGACAGATACTTCTTTTTTTTTCTTTTTTTGTGGGGCAATAAGGGTTAAGTGACTTGCCCAGGCTCACATAGCTAGTAAGTGTCAAGTGTCTGAGCCCGCATTTGAATTCAGGTCCTCCTGAATCCAGGGCTGGTGCTTTATCCACCGTGCCACCTAGCTGGCCCCTGATGAATCCTTTCCTTCATTCTTTGATTTATTTGGAGATATATGCCTAGTATTTGTATCTCTCAGTCTAAAGGATTTGGGAGCTACAATTCCAAATTATGATCCATAATGGCTGGACCAATTCAAAGCTCTACCAACAGTTTATTAGTGTGTCTGCCTTCCCATAACCCCATCCAGCAATTGTCATTTTCTCTTTTTCTCATCTTTTGCTAAACTGCTAGATATAAGGTAGAACTTTAGAGTTGTTTTAATTGGCAATTAGTGCTTTGCGGCAGTGGTGTTAAACTCAAATAGAAATGGGGGGTGCAGTAAACCATACTTAAGTATGCCTATGGGTTGCACATCAACTTTGAAAAACAAGAAAACCAAAACTATATTTTATCATCTTTTCATTTATTTTATTCAATATTTACCCATTATATTTTTTTAAAGTGAGGCAATTGGGGTTAAGTGACTTGCCCAGGGTCGCACAGCTAGTAAGTATCTAGTGTCTGAGGCTGGATTTGAACTCAGGTCCTCCTGATTCCAGGGCCAGTGCTCTATCCACTGCGCCACCTAGCTGCCCTGTACCCATTACATTTTAATCTGGTTCAGACCCAGTGGGGAATATTGCTGGTCTACATATAGCTGAAAACTCTGCTATGGAGCAATTTTGGGGGGCATAGTTGTTCATATCTTTCATTTCTTCTTATGAGACCTGCTTATTCTTATCTTTAGGTCATTTGTTGGAGAATGGCATCCTAATATATTTGAATCAATTCCATATATGTCTTAGATATCTTTTTATTGGAGAAATTTGCTATAAATATTTTTTCCAGTTAACTGTTTCCCTTCTAGTTTTAACTACATTGATTTTTGTTTATGTGAACACTTTTCAATTATGTTTAATCAAAACTGTCTATTTTATCTCCAGTGATCCTTTCTACCCATTGTTTTCTTCCCCTGTATATAGATGTCAAAGGTATATACAGGTCATGTGCCCATTTGGAGCTCATTATAGTATATTCTGTGAGGGTCTTTTTGTTTTGTTTTTGTGGGGCAATAAGGGTTAAATGACTTGCCCAAGGTCACACAGTTAGTGTGATAAGTGTCTGAATCTGGATTTGAACTCAGGTCCTCCTGAATCCAGACCCACTGCTTTATCCACTGCGCCACCTAGCTGCCCCTGGTTTTCTTTTTCATTGGAAGTTCATTCATGACTTGACCAATTTGGTTTTTTGAGACCAGTTTATTTAAATTCTCTATTCCTTATTCTGTTCACCTGTTTTTTACATTTCTATAAATATTCAAACATTTCACTGAAGTTATCTCTTTTGTTGTCATATAATTGGACAAAATAGCTTATAAAAATTTCCTTGGGGTGGCTAGGAGGTACAGTGGATAAAGCACTGGCCCTGGATTCAGGAGTTCCTGAGTTCAAATCCGGCCTCAGACACTTGACACTCACTAGCTGTGTGACCCTGGGCAAGTCACTTAACCCCATTGCCCTATAAAAAAAAAAAATTTCCTTTATTTCCTCTCAATTTGTTTGGATTCTACTTTTTCATTTTTGATATTGGCATTTTGGTTTTCCTTTCTTTTTAAAAATCAGATTAGCTAATGGTTCATTTTTAAATTTTTTATGGTTTATTTTTAATCGTTTTTAAAACTAGCTTCATTTGTCAACTCAGTAACTTTCTTGTTTTCAATTGTATCTCTTTGATCTTCAGAATTTATGGTTTAGGGATTTGGGTTTTTTGGGGGGGGGGGGCAGTGAAGGTTAAATGACTTGCCTAGAGTCAAACAGCTAGTAAGTGTCAAGTGTCTGAGGTCAGATTTGAACTCAGGTCCTCCTGACTCCAGGACCAGTGCTCTATCTACTGCACCACCTACCCTAATAGTTCTAATTATGATCTATTGGAATATAGTATCTAGGTTTTAGGGTTTGGTTATGGGTGTTTTTGGTCATGGTTTTCAAGGAGTCTGATAATTCTTTTTTTTTTTTTTTGCAGGGCAATGAGGGTTAAGTGACTTGCCCAGGGTCACACAGCTAGTAAATGTCAAGTGTCTGAGGTCGAATTTGAACCCAGGTACTCCTGAATCCAGGGCTGGTGCTTTACCACTGCGCCATCTAGCTGCCCCCAAGTCTAATAATTCTTAAATCATCTCTCCTCAACCTATTTTCCAGATCAGTTGGGTTTTTTTTGTTCGTTTTTATAGCCGATACCCTTCCATTTTCTTCAATCTTTTCCAATTATTTGGCCTTGTTTAAATAGTTCCTATTGTTTCTTGTTGTACAAATTTTCAGAGAAGACTAGTACTTCTGGTGTGATGGCTGCTGAGCCTTTTGCAGGGCTGCTTTCCACCTTTGGTGTCCACCTGCTATTCAACTCTCACCTGTGGCTCCAAGAAGCTGCAGTATATGCTGTGGCTACACCTCAGTAAACCCATTTCAGCTAAGCCAAGTTGAGGGTAACTGAGGAGCTTTAAACCTATCAGTGAGTTAGAGTGGTGCTTTGCCCAAGCGTGTGAAGAATGGAATGGATGGATGGATGGATGAGAAGAATTTGTTTCAGTGGCCAGGAAGGCAGCTGTGAAAGCAAGTTCTGTGAATCACTCAGAACTTGGTTAGACATTGAAGACATCAAGATCATCCACTGCATCTAGAACCATTGCTAGTCATCTTGACTTTTGTCTTGACACTGGACTGTGATGACTCTGGAAGAGAGAGTGAGGCATACGGCTTCACTCAGCTCTGCCTTACTTAAAACCAATTTACACACAAATCAAAAACACTACCCGTATCATTGTACCACTTTTACTTACCTCAAAGTCCCTGTGGTGACAGGCAAGTGATTAAAAGCAGGTGTGAATACACTAAGAGCTGTAGTCACACAGGCAACCCAGGCCATAGGGTCATCTTCTTCTTGTCCTGAAGCAGCAGTGGGATTTGGCAGCCTCCTGGTTGTCTGAGTAGTCTTTTTTGTTTTGTTTCGCTTTGCTTTGGTTTGGTTTTTGGTTTTTGCAGGACAATGGGGGTTAAGTGACTTGCCCAGGGTCACACAGCTAGTAAGTGTCAAGGGTCTGAGGCTGGATTTGAACTCAGGTCCTCCTGAATCCAGGGCCAGTGTTTTATCCACTGCGCCACCTAGCTGCTCCCCTAAGTAGTCTTTTTAATGACTGCATTGCTCACCTCCTGTCATGAGGAACTAGAAAAAGTGCCCTAAAAATTTCTGCTTTACCCAACCCTGGTCTGTTTACCATGACAAGTGGGGATCCCACCCTGCAGTTGAAACACCAAAAAAAAAAAAATGTACAAAAACTTTTGCAAAGATGATTCCACTTACCATTTGTAAAGGGCTAAAATTCTAGTTATACTATCTAAAACCTAATGAGTGGTTGCCAATAAATTATAAGCTTTAGCAAGAGTATTTAAGTGTTTAAGTATTTATTAAAGAGCATTCGGATCAGAGAGAAAGGTAAAAATCTAACTATTTCTAAGAGACCCCATCATCCAACCTACCATGGTGAGGTCAGGAACCAAAAGAGGAAAAAGCCCTCTGCCAGCGTCCACTTCCTACTTTGTGTCCCCCTCCCAGAAATAGAAGGCACCTCAAATTGATTGGCTGGTAGCCTTGATAGACAGTACCCATGAGCAAACGTCACTTCCTGACACCAAGGACCTTGACCACATGGCTTGCCCTCGGAGGCCTTCTCCTCATGGCAGAGCTTTCCTACAGTAAATCTCCAGCAGGTGGAGTCATTCTAATTGTTACAGTCCCCCCTTTTTTCTTCAAGAAACACGGGGTGGGGTCAGCTAGGTGGCACAGTAGATAAAGCACCGGCCCTGGATTCAGGAGTACCTGAGTTCAAATCCGGCCTCAGACACTTGACACTTACTAGCTGTGTGACCCTGGGCAAGTCACTTAACCCCCACTGCCTCGCGCAAAAAAAAAAAAAAAAAGAAACACGGGGTGTTTCCTTGATAAAACAGTCAAAAATAACAGGATATAATACCCTATGCTAACAAAAAATATGTTAATAACAATATAGAAAAAGGAGAAAGGGGAAATTTTGTCTAGAGGGGCAGTCCCTCATGAACTGGTGCTTTGGGAGGGAGGGACTCTGCAGAGAATACATATTACAAATGGTATACATAACAACAGAAGGGAATAAAAATCAACAAAACAAAACTGTTCATTTAAAGTCTTTGAAAGTCTTTTCTCAGATGGTTCTTGGGGTCCTCTAGGTATAGTCGTGGAATGGAAGTCTTTTCAGGGGTTGATGTGTGGATGCTAGTAATCAGACAGGAAAATTTCCTACAAAATTGAGCTTAACACAACTTTAAAATAGCTTTGTCAATAATCAAATCAAACAGTAAGAGTTCTTAAAAACGTCTAAGGGAATTCAGACTCTTAGTTACACATGAAACATATAATAAAACAAAAATTGAAACATGCTCTAAAACTTAATGTTACTATAGTCCCCCCCTTGTGGAGGGTAAACTGAGAAGACAATTGCTGTGATATTAATTTTTAAAAATAATTTTTATCTTTGTTTCATCACTTTTTGCATCATCTGCCTAATTATCCTCATGCCATTATGAGAAATTTAAAAATCTAATATAATTGGTAACAGATGTCAAGGCCAAATCCAACACTATATTTACCATGACACCTGAGTACATGGAATGTGTGCACATTTGTGGACAGTAATGGATCCAGCAGACCTGAAAGATCAACAGCTCTTGTTGCGAGAGAGAACTCAGAAGGTATCACATGCAAATAGCAGCCTTGAGTGAAATAAGGCTGGTAAATGAAGGCCAGTTTACCAAAGTTGGAGCTGGATACTCATTTTTCTGGAGCGGATGCAATGATGGGGAGTGTCATGAAGCCAGTGTAGGTTTTGCAATCAAACCTACATTGTCACATTGTCACAGGACAGAGATGGACAATCCTTGAACTCCTGTGGAATGACCTCTCTTTCCATATAACTTTAAAGATTTCAGTCAGCTTCTGTATGTTTTGCAATCAAACATGTAGTCACCAAGCTTGTATGCCTCCCAAAAGGAGTGAATGACAGGCTCATAACAATGCAATTGCCTTTCTCAGGAAAGCATCACTTGTCACTATTATCAGTGCATATGCTCCCACCATGATGAATCCTGATGTAATCAAAGAAAAATTTCATGAAGACCTGGAGACCCTCATCATGATTGTGCTTAAAGATGACAAGGTTATAATTCTAGGTGACTTTAACATCAGAGTAGGCACAGAGTAGAGTATAAGACATGGCAGGGAGTCCTTGAGAGGATTGGGGTAGAAAACAGCAACAGTTACTTACTACTGAAGACTTGTGTGTCTCATGACCTTCTCCTGACCAATACTGTCTTCCCTTTACCAGAATGCAATAAAATTCCATAGATGCACCTTCACAGCAAACATGGCATTTAATAGACTGTATCATTGTAAGGAGAAGAGACAGGATGTGAAAATGATTGATGTGACGTGTGGCACAGTCAGACTTATTCCCTTCAAGCTAAACATTCTCATTCAACAAAAGCAGTTGTCCCTATGCAAGACAACCACCAGAAGACTTAATGTCTGTTTGGTTTTTTTTTGTTTGGTTGGGGTTTTTTTTGTGTGTGTGTGAGAGGCAATTGGGGTTAAGTGACTTGCCCAGGGTCACACAGCTGGTAAGTGTTAAGTGTCTGAGGCCGGATTTGAACTCAGGTCTGCCTGAATCCAGGGCCGGTGCTCTATCCACTGCGCCATCTAGCTGCTCCATTATCCATCTCTATAAAAGAAAATGGCAAACTACTCCAGGATCATGCAGAGGCCTTCAATGAGGACAAAAACAGCATCAAGGTCATCTTACCACACTGATAGTGAATTCTTTTTTTTTTCTTCTTTTTTTTTTTAGTGAGGCAATTGGGGTTAAGTGACTTGCCAAGGGTCACACAGCTAGTAAGTGTTAAGTGTCTGAGGCTGGATTTGAACTCAGGTACTTCTGACTCTAGGGCTGGTGCTCTATCCACTGCGCCACCTAGCTGCCCTGATAGTGAATTCTTTAACTTGAAAAAGCTATCAGTGAAGACTAAAGTGGAAGGAGAGTCGGTATGTGACTTTTTGTACACTCAATGCAGCCTCTGAGGCTGAGATGCCACAGCGTATAAATGAATTCTCTGCTACTTGTGCTAATTTTTTCCTGACAACGCCAAGAAAACAGAGGTTCTTCACCAGCCAGTACCCACCATCTATACATGGAACCATTGGTTACAGCAAATGGAGAAATTTTGAATAGTTTGGATAAGTTCTCTTAACATGGTAATATACCTTCCAGAGATGTACACATAGATGATGAAGTTGATGCACACCTTGTGAGAGCTAGCTCAGTGTTTGGGAGGCTCCAAAATAAACTGTGGGAGAGAAGATGTATGAGACTGCCTGCCAAACTGAGGGTCTACAGAGACATTGTGCTGACCTCCTTGTATGTCTGTGAAACCTGAACAGTATAACAGCGCCATTCCAGGAAACTGAATTGCTTCCATTTGAATTGCCTTAGGAAGATTCTGAAGAGCACCTGGTGAGATAAGGTTTCAGACACTAAGGTCCTTTCTTGAGCCAAACTGCATTCAAACTGCTGCAAAGAGCACAATTCTGATGGGCTAGCCACATTGTTCAGATGCCAAATGTCTGTTTGCCTAAAAGACTCTTTTACAGACAACTCACAGGAGATCAGAAGAAGCAGGACAAGGACACTCTCAAGGTCTCTCTGAAGAATCAATTGTGAAACATGGGAGACACTGGCACAGGACCACCGAGCATGACATGACTGCATCAAAGAACATGCTGTACTCTGTGAGCATTTTTCAGTGTTAATGGCTTATCTGAACAGGTCAGGTTGGAGCTGATTAATTGCACATATCCTCTTCTCATTACTTTTACTTTGGTATTGCTTTTGATCTTTTTGATAACAAGTCACGGCTGATTGAGAAATGACTACCAAATTGTTAGCCAGTCATTTCCTAACAACACAGAATCAATTTCAGGTTTTATTTTTTCTTGCATAATGTTATTTGGTGCTTGCCATGTCTAGCACCTCCTGAAATTCCTTTGATAAAAGAAGTATGATATATGCAGCTTCTGTAGACTGCACAAGCTTTTGACCCCCTTCATTTCCTAATTCCGAACAATATTTTTCTTTTTTTCCCACCATCTTCCCCTCACCTCCCCTTTGCATGTTACCTAGTATTAAACTATATATTGACTTGATTTGAAGAATTTTATTGAGTTCTTTGTAGTATTTCTCTGTCTTTTCATCCTCTGCAATAAATGGTGATGAATAAGTGGCAGTACTCTTTTAGAAAATTTTTATCATGAGCACAGTAATTCTAAATGACCAAGTGCCTCTGAAAATGACATCTTTTTTTCTTTTGGACCTAGAATTAAATAAACCCTCACAATTCCTTTATCTTCTTCTCTTAGCTTCATTTATAGAAATAATGTAAATATTGATATGAATCACTTCCTTCAGTAGTATGTCAATTGCTGGCCATTAAACAGGGCTTTTACATTTAGATTGCTACAGTTAACATCTGTATTTTGACTGAAAACTCTGGTTCTAAGCACTTTTCGTCCCCTTTCCCACCATTCTACTATCATCACTGTCAAGGTGGGAGGGGCTCCCTGAAGACTGAAGCCTGTTTTATATTTTTCTTCATTTCATGGTTCACCTTAGCTGTATGTCACCCTTTAAGCCAATTCATCACTTGGTAGTCAGCCTACTAGTTATAATCCGTACTTGGGCTAGTCTTAGAAAGCATATAATCCCATACAAAAACAAATTAACAACAATAATAATCAGAGCCGTTAACTAGCAATCTTTGTACTTGGGGAAGCACACGCTGTTCCCAGGGCATGGAGCATGAAATGCTCCTTCAAATCAGTATTCTAACCCTTGGAACACCAGGAGGCCAATCCAAGGAGTCTGAAGGGAGTGGGTGAGGAGCAGGGCCAAAGAAGAGCTCACTTTGTGTTTGTCAGGCCATCTGGTAACTTCCTATTTTAATTAATTCTTCTTGGTAGCTAGGTGCTTTCTTCTATTGTTTCTTCTGCTGACGAGCTTCAGCTCTAATGTCCTCTAAATCCAGTACCCTGTGGCAAATAAACAGTCATCATGACCTAGTTTTGTTTCTGATAATAATAATAATGAGCAAAGTCTTTCCAGACTTCTACAGGGGAGAGGTGGGAAGAGTATGCTATCTCTATTGAGTTTTCCTATCTTTGAAGACAATGACTCTATGTGTACTATTAACTGTTTGTGCCTTGGAAAACTTTAAATATATAATTAAAGAGCTGACTGAAAGGGTAAATTTAAATCATCTGTCTCAAAGCTCATGTTCTCTTGAATCAGGCATCAAATCCACAGTTGCTACACTAGCTTTATTGTTTTCTTTTTTGGCTAAATGCTACTTGTTCTCTCATGATGATGTGCATGCCATACTAATAGTGTGACAGAAGTATTTCAAAATAGCTTTGCAACTAATCCAGTTAAGATATTGTTTTCTGAAGGTGCCACCCACATTTTTGCATACTCTGGGATTCTAAGCAGCACCTTTTAGAAACAAATTGTTTGCCACAATAAGGAAATGACTAACAAAGACTCCCTTGATGTTGCCTGCTAAGCCCAAACCAGGCTTACCTTGTGCTATCTTGTACAATGATTCCACTCAATTGTAAGGGGATCCTTATTAATCCCAAATCATTGGGAAGGAAATGGAGCCAGAGACCAGGACATGGCAAGCATGTGACTAAGGGAAGATTAATGATTTACATTGATCTGTGGATTAGGGGAGACACCAAGTCTTTCTGGAAAAAAAAAATACCTGAAAAGCTTCAGACCCCCCCCCCCCAACTCACACCACTGTTTCTCCCTTTTGACACTCTCTTGGGGTTTGTTGAAGGGCTGTAGATGAGGTTAGGCATCTGGTGTCCCCGATGGTCTCATTGCTTTGGAGACTAAAGGCAATTGAGGTGCTTTCAGCCAGAAAAATATAATTTAAGGGCTTGGCATCTGGCTGGGAGCAGAGCTCTGTTGCCATGGCAATGACTCGCTTCATTTAACAGTAGCATATCCCTGAGTTTGGTCACATCCACATACAGATGCACACAACACCCTGTCATACACTTTCCACAATACACGTGCACAGCCCCTGGCACAAACCGCTCTGCAGAGTATAGATGAGACACAACCTCTCTCCCTCCCTCCTCTCTCTTCAACACAGGCATCCACGTGTCCTGACACCCCCACAACTTTCACAACACACATCTGACAACATCTCAGTATGCTCAAGTTTCAGATATGCATTCTCCCTAAGGATACATACCATCCCTCCAAAATTTCATAATAGGTTTGTATGGATGTCTACTGACTTTATGGATTTATAGGATTCAGAACTGAGAGTGACCCCAGAAGACCATCTAGCACAACCTTCTCATTCTATAGAAAAGAAACAGATGCCCAAAGATCAGAACTTGGTTTCAAACCCAAGAACTCTGATTCTAAGTCCTGTATTCCCTGACCCATACCCACACTTTGTAGGCATACACTATTTCCATATCCTTGTCACTGACAGCCATTTCCCAATACCTCTCATTTTCCAAAGATCTCCCTGTTAAGGAGTATTAAATCCTTGCAGCATTAGACTACTCCAAGAAGGCATTCTAGCATTCATCCAGTCGTATGTGAGGCAGTCATGGTGTTGAAGGAAAGGGAGAAATGGTAGCTATGCAGAGTTCTCTGATTCTGTCCTACCCCTAACACTGTCAGTAAGACAGATAAATCAGAGGAGGGGAGAGCAGCTAAGAGGTTCCAGTCCTGGTGTGAGGTGATGAGGTCTGTGAGGGCCAAAATTTGATACATGGAGCATTAATTGGGTGACTTGCCAGAATATTGGGGTCCCAAAAATATGAGGGACATTTTAGGTTCACCCTCCCCTCTGAACTGCCCTTTTTAGATATTTCTCCCAGGCCAATAAGAAAGGAGGCTTACAGCTTTACAGATAAATACTCTTAACTCTAAACTTAGCCTATGCAATCCCCAGATCATTTCCAATTAAGCTAATTCAAAGGAATTTAGGGTTTTCCATAATTAACTCACCAAAACCTGGAAAGTCTACAGTTGCTCGCGCCACGGGAAGGGTAGAGACCAGAGAGAGCAAGAGAGCTGGCATTCCCGAAGTCCTCTGCCTCCCTTCAGGGAGTGTTCAATCTTTCCTCCCCCAAAAGGGGAGGTCCTTCAAAAACTGCCTATGGAGAATTCTCCTTCTGATCTCAGTAGCATACGTAATTTCAGGGTGGGCCAGGTGTGGCCCCTCCCAAATGAGTCAGCTAAAACTCCAATAATTGTACCACAAATAATTTTTACCACAGGTCATGGACTCAGTTGGAGTGGTAGCAGTGGAAATGGAGAAGAAAGGGTGAATATGAGCCATTGCTCTTTGAAAGAATAATCAACAGATATGACATAGGAGATGTAGGAGAAGGAAGAGTCAAAGATGATTCCAGGTTTCTGGTGTGAGACTGGACAGGAAGAATGATAGAAGTTTTTTGAAAGTTGGGATTGTTTCATTCTTTGGTTTGTATTTTGAGTACCTAACACAGTGCCTAGTACAAAGTCGGAACTTAAATGGTTACTAAGTGATTAATTGATTGGTTGGCAGAATTCTGGATTTGGGAGGGGACCCAGCTTGCTGGAAAAGAATATAGTTTGTGACATGTTAAGATGGAGTTGACAGGGCAGCTAGGTGGTGCAGTGGATAGAGCACCGGCCCTGGATTCAGGAGGACCTGAGTTCAAATCCGGCCACTTTACACACTTACTAGCTGTGTGACCCTGGGCAAGTCACTTAACCCCAATTGCCTTACCAAAAAATAAAATAAAATAAAAAAGATGGAGTTGACATTAGACTGTCTAAATGGAGATGTTCCATCAGCAGTTGTAACTAATGGTACTGCCCTGCAGAAGAGAGGTCAGAACTGGAGATGTAGATTTGGAAGTCATCTACACAGAATTGACAGTTGAAAGACAAGAAAAAAAGAAAAGGGCAGAGGACTGAAGTCTGAACCCCTTGGGGAGAGGTAGTACAGCTGAACGCTTAACACACACTTAGACAACTACTCCCAAACAGTCAAATTCTAACATACTTGGGCATGTTCACATATCCCCATGCACCTCACATCCCACCCCACCCCACTCATAGGGCCAGATAAGTGGACATATTTGAGCATAGGGATAGGCCAACATAAACCCATCCACTGTCACCATTTTCCAGCTGCATAGAAAAACCTATCAATACAATATTTCTCTTGCATCCTCCCAACCATAGCTCTGCCCCTGATGAGTTTGGATTTCTCTGCCTAGCTCTTATAAATGCCACCATCTCATACTGCACCATGCATTCTTCAAAACAATGGCCCTACCAGGAAGAATGAGAAGCAGACATTTCCTTCTCTGACCTTTGGTGTTCCCTGCTGTCTTCTTTAGGTTTCTTCACTGAAGGAAGGGAAAAACCACAGACTTACAGAAATGGAGAGGAAAAAATTTGTAGGAAAGGAAGTTCTATGATGGGATTTGAAAGTGAAACAGTAGACTTAGTGAACTACATTAAGTGTTTCTCTATTTTAGGCAGATGGTGAATAGTGGGATGCCAAAGAAGGATGGAGGGAACCTTTTTTTGAGAAAACCTGAGGCAGAATCAGATTCAAGTTGTGAAATGGGGTCTCTGAAATTCCTGGGGCTCCTCAGGCACTCAGGAGAAGCCCTATCTGCCTAGTTCACAATTCTTCTATGCATAGTGAGCAGGAAAGCCAAAGAGCAGCATTCAGGAGACAGGCAAAGGCAAAGGATAGAGAGGGAGAAGGAGGTAGAGATGAGAAGTGATTCAAGGGGAAGCAGGGCAGATGGAGTTGAGAAATCTGGACCTAAGAAGGCGGAAAGAGGAGAGGCTATCATTGCACTAATTCTGGTAGCAATTTTTCTTAATGATTGGGAAGGAGAAGGAAAGAGACTAGAAAAGAGATAGGAGTATTCAAGACAAGACAGAATGACACCAATGACTAGTGATTTGGCACTAGTCAGAAAGGGTGACTTAGGAAAGAAAGGCATGGATTTTTTTTTAATTGTAGAGGAAGAAACAGCAGGCTTTTCACTGGATTCATTTATAAGAGAAAGATGTAAGCAGCTCCTGAAAAAAAAAAAAAAAAAGATGTGCATATATTCATTATTCTTGATTTACTGGAACAAGTACCAGGGGACTTGACTTGATTCTATTCCAGGCTCCCTAACACTATTTCCTGCAACCTTAAGCAAACTGCTAAACAATTTTATGCCTTAATGTCCATTTCCATAAATAGGGATTTTTACATTATTTATATAGTTTTAAGTTTTTTTGTGATTAAAAAGTAGGAGGGATGATCAGTTAGCAAAGATAATCTTTTTTTAAAATCCCCATTCTTGACCCAGTTAATCTGAAGCATCATCACTGTCATCAACAGCAAGCATTTATTGAGCCTAAAATATGTAGGTTACTCTGTGAGGAAAGAGAGACCCCAAAAACACTTGTTTGTTTTTGTTTTTTGAGAGAGGCAATTGGGATTAAGTGACTTGCCCAGGGTCACACAGCTAGTAAGTGTCAAGTGTCTGAGGCCGGATTTGAACTTAGGTACTCCTGACTCCAGGGCTGGTGCTCTATCCACTGCGCCACCTAGCTGCCCCCCAAAAAAACACTTGGACAGAATAGAACAGAAAGAGGCTAGTACATAAGACTAGCCAGAAGAAAAACCAGTAATGATGATAGTGGTAGTGGTGGTGGTGATGATGATGATGATAGTGTTCATTCTGGGGCTTTGTGTTTTGTTTTGGTTTTCAGGGAGTTCGAAGGTCTGGACTTGTGATTTCATCAATTTGAGAAGCTTCTAGTGTAGAAACTTCTTCCACTAATGCAGAATAGCAATTCATCTCTAACTCAGAATCTTAGATTCAGTTCAATAATATTTATGTCTTCTGTGTGCCAGGTATTGTGCTAAGTAATGAGAATGCAAATAAGAAAAAGAGAGTTTTCCTTTTTGCACTGATTCTTCTCTCATCACATGACTAATGCAGAAATATATTTAATGTGATTGTACATATATAACCTATATCAGATTACTTGCTGTCTTGGGGAGGGGGGAGGGAGGGGAGGGATGGAGAAAAATTTGAAACTAGAAATCATATAAAAACAAATGTTGAAAATTATCTCTAAATGTAACTGGAAAGTAATTAAATATTTATATGAAAAAGAAAGAAAGAAAAAGAGACAGTTCCTGCCCTCAAGGAGCATACAATCTAATGGCGGAAGACAACACACAAAAGAAAGCTGAAAAGGGGGCTTGTAGGGGGCACTTGGTGCAGGGGCATGATGTTCTGTGCAGTTGAAACCAAGCAAACCTGTGGGTAGAAAATGGAAAGAATTGGAGAATTGTCTATGAGAATTTAGCACTGAAGGCTACTTACCACCCAGCTGGTTTGTGTCCTCAGAAGCACAACTTTCTATTTGTATAGTGCCTTCTAGTTTGCAAAGAGTTTTCAGTCACAGTGTCTCCTCTAATGGCCCTATGAAGTAGGTAAGGAAGATAATTTAACCATTTTGCAAATGAGACACCCAGAATGGCCAAAGTCACACAGTGCAAAGCTGGGGAGAGAAAACATGTCTTTTCACTTCAAGCCCAGTGACCTCTTCACTCTTTGTGATCCATTTGAATGGGCTGGAACAACTACAGGCAAGACAGGAGAGAGAGAGAAAGGGGACTGCTCTTCTGTGTGAGATGGGAGAAGAGTTATTGATGATGGGCAAAGCAAAGATGTCAAAACCTGCCCGGGTAGTTCTTATCATCCCATTTGCTCCTCTTCTTCTCCTGCTGCAATCTGTAATCCACAACTGTCACTCAATTCTTGGCCCAGTCTTGAGCAATATGTTTCAGTGGTGGCTAAAGAGCTTCAGTATAAGGGTTAAAGAAAATGAGATACTGTACAAGAGATGCTCATAAGATAAGAGATGGAGGGGCAGCTAGGTGGTGCAGTGGATAAAGCACCGGCCCTGGATTCAGGAGTACCTGAGTTCAAATCCGGCCTCAGACACTTGACACTTACTAGCCGTGTGACCCTGGGCAAGTCACTTAACCCCCATTGCACACCAAAAACAAAACAAACAAAAAAAGATGGAGTGTGTGAAATACTCAGCCCCACAGCCCCATGACCTAACAGCTTTGTAAGTCAGAATTTGAATGTTCCTTATTGCACAGGTTTACATTGTCTTTGTCTCACTGCCATTAGCACCAATATCCCCACACAGTAGGCACTTAAAAGTCTGTTGTGAGAAGGAATGAGTACTAAGAGAGCTGCAGCTCTCTAATGCCTTTATCATTTAAGATGGAATTTTCATCATCTATGTATCTTATTTCCCCCACTAGAGTGCAAGATCCATGAGGGCAGGGATCTTGTTGGGTTTTATCTGATCTAAATTTTGGGATGTTGTTCCTTTGAAACTAGGTGCCCACCAAGACCAAAGAGTGGTATTTCTGAGACCAAGCCTCCCTCTAGTGTCCAATCCCAGGACAACAGCAAAATGTTCATTACTCCAGAAAACAAAAACCTGGGAAATAGGAATCAGCTTTAGGTTACTTTTATTATTTTAGTCACTTTAGGTCCTTCTCTGCTTCTGAGAGGTTGGGGTTTGACTGTTTAAACAGTAAACGCTATTATGCAATAGAAGTTCTTTAACTGGTGGGGAGGGCGGTATAGTGGGAAGATTAGAAGTCAGAGATAGACAAATTCACTTTAATGCAGCAAGCATTTATGCAGTAAGAATACAAAGATAAATAGTAACACAGAGCTACAGAGCTCCTGACACAATTACCCCCAAAACAGCAATAAAACAACCACTGGAGCAGCAATACCCACAAAAAGATGGGCTGAAGTTACTTTCCAGCCAAAGACAGATTAGTTAAAGATGGCAAAATGAGGAAGCAAAGAAAGTTGAGAACTATAGAAAGTTTCTTTAACAACAAGGAAGATCAAGGTGCACCCTCAGAAGAGGATAACAACCTCAAGGCCCCTACATTCAAAGCCTCCAATAAAAATATGAATTAGTCTCAGGCCATCAAAGTGCTCAAAAGGAACTTTGAAGAGAAAGTAGGAGAGATAGAAGGAAGATTTAGAGAGGTGGAGGAAAGAATGGAAAGAGAAATGAGGAATGCAGGAGAGTCATAAGAAAAAAGTCAACAGCTTGAAAAACCAGATAGAAAAGGAGATATAAAAGTTCTCAGAAGAAAATACTTGCCTAAGAATTAGGATTGAACAAATGGAAGCTAGTGCCTTTATGAGAAACCAAGACACAGTAAAGCAAATTCAAATGAATGAAAAGTAGAGGGCAATATGAAATATCTCCTTGAAAAAATAGCTGGCCTGAGGGGGTGGCTATATGGTGCAGTGGATAAAGCACCGGCTCTGGATTCAGGAGGACCTGAGTTCAAATCCGGCCTGAGACACTTGACATTTACTAGCTGTGTGACCCTGGGCAAGTCACTTAACCCCCATTGCCCTGCAAAAAAAAAAAACAAACAAAAACAAACAAAACAAAACAAAATAGCTGGCCTGCAAAATAGATCCAGGAGAGATAATTTGAAAATCATTGGACTATCTGAAAAGCACAATCAAAATAAGAATTTAGACAGCATCTTCCAAGAGATTATCAGGGAAAATTGCCCTGATATTCTAGAAGCAGAAGACAAAATAGAAATTGAAAGAATCTACAAATCACCTCCTAAAAGAGATCCCAAAAGGAAAACCTCCAGGAATATTATAGCCAAATTCCAGAGCTCCCAGGTCAAGGAGAAAATATTGCAAGCAGCTAGAAAAAAGGAATCCAAATACTGTGGAGCTACAATAAGGATAAAAAAAGATCTAGCAGTCTCTTCATTAAAGGACTGGAGGGCATGGAATATGATATTCCAGAGGGTAAAGGAACTGGGACTACAGCCAAGAATCACACACCCAGCAAAACTTTGTATAATCTTTCGGAGGAAAAAATGGTACTCCAATGAAAAAGAGGACTTTCAGGCATTTGTGATAAAAAACCAAAAACAAAACCTGAACTGAATAGAAAATTTGACCTTCAAATACAAGACCCTAGAGAAGCATAGAAAGGTAAACAGGAAAAATAAATCATGTGGGATATTAGAAGATTAAACTGTTTACATTCCTACATGGGAAGAAAATACTTTGAACTCATAAGAACTTTCTCAGTATTAGGGTAGCTGAAAGGAATACACTTAGAGGACACAGGTCTGAAGTGAATATGAAGGGATAATATCTGTAAAGCATTTATTTTTTGTTTATCCTTGTTTTTTTGTGGGGCAGGCAGGGTGGGGCGGCTTATGTCTGGGGCCAGATTTGGACTCGGGGCCTCCTGAGTCCAGGGCTGGTACTTTGTCCACTGTGCCACCTAGCTAACCCATGATGACATCTTTAAAATAGGGTTGAGGGGGGCAGCTAGATGGCACAGTGGATAAAGCACTGGCCCTGGATTCAGGAGTACCTGAGTTCAAATCCAGCCTCAGACACTTAACACTTACTAGCTGTGTGACCCTGGGCAAGTCACTTAACCCCAATTGCTTCACCAAAAAAAACCCAAAACACATAAAATAGGGTTGAGGGGTAGGAGGAATACACTGGGGGAGGGGGAAGGGGAGAGGTGGACTGGGGAGAGGTAGCTCATATGAAGGAAACAAGAAAAAGCTTTTGGAGGGGAGGGGAAGAAGGGGAAGGAGTAGGAAAGTGAGTGAACCTTACTATCATCAGAACTGGCTCAAAGAGGGAATAACATACATACTCAGGTGCATATAGTAAAATATTTTGCCCTGAGGGAAAGTGGGAGGGGAGGGAGATAAGGAGTGGTGGGGGAGAAGAGGGGAAGGAAGGAAGGGAAGATTGGGGGAGGGAGCAGTAAAAAGCAAAACACTTTCGAGGAAGGTGAAGATGTTCTGCATAACTGCACATGTATGAATTATATTGAATTGCTTGATTTCATAGGGAGGGTTGAAGAGGGAAGGAGGAAGACAATTTAGAACACAGAATTAGCTCAAAGACCTTAATCTCATCGGAGCGGGCTCAAGGAAGGAATAACATACACACCCAATTGGGAGGAGTAATCTATCTAACCCTACAGGAAAGTAAGAGGGGAAGAGGATAAGGAGGGAAGGGTGAAAGAAAGGAGAGCAGAGCAGGGGAGGAGGCAGTCAGAAGCAAAACACTTTTGAGGAGGAATAGAGTAAAAGAAGACAGAAAATAGAGTAAATATGGGAAGGGAATAGAATGGAGGGAAATAGTTATGATGATTGATTATAATGGCAAAACCTACAGTACCTACTTTGCTGGGCTATTGTGAAGAAAATCCTTTGTCAAGTTTTAGGTCCTATATAAAAGTTATGATGAATAGGATGCTATCAGAAAAACCAGGAAAGACCTATATGAACTGAAGCAGAGTGAAATGTACTGTATACAAAATAACAGCAGTAGTGTAAGATGATCCCCTGGGAAGCACGTGGTTATTTTCAGCAATGCAATGATCCAATATAACTCTGAAGGACTTAGAAAATTGCACTCCATCTACAGAGAAAGAACTGATGGTATCTGAAAACAGATTGAAGCACAATTTTTTTGACAATTCCTTAATCTGAAGTTTTGTTTTTACCTGTTTTCTCTCACAACTTAACTAATGTGGAGATGTTTTCCATGACTACTCATGTATAACTTATATTGAATTGCTTGAGTTCTTGGGGGTGGGAGGTAGGAAGGGAGGGAGGAAGAGAAGTTGAAACACAAAGTTTTAAAAAATTGATGTCAAAATTTGTTTTTACATGTAATTTGGAAAATAAAATTCTAAACAGAGGAAAAAAAGATAAATAGCAAAATATATCCTGCTATATAAATAGTTACTGTGGTGATGATGATGATAATGATGATGTAGCATTCAAGAACTGGTTTAAATAACTGGTGTAAAGGGCATGAATGACTGGGGGAAAAGATCAATCTCTAGTAAAATTGAGCAATATAGGAAGGTTGAGGTATAAAAGATGGATAGCCTGTGTGGGTCAGTTGGGACCACTGAGATACTGAAGAACAAGAGAAAAGCCTCTAGCACAATTTTTTTTTGTTTTTTGTTTTTTAGTGAGGCAGTTGGGGTTAAGTGACTTGCTCAGGGTCACACAGCCCATAAGTGTTAAGTGTCTGAGGCCGGATTTGAACCCAGGTACTCCTGACTCCAGGGCTGGTGCTCTATCCACTGTGCTACCTAGCTGCCCCTCTAGCACAATTTTTAAGATGATATTTTATTTTTCCCCAATCACATGTTAAAACATTTTTAAACATTTTTTTAAAGTTTTGAGTTCCAAATTCTATTCCTCCCTCTCCTCCCCTCTCCCTGAAAAGATAAGTAATCTGATATAGGTTATACATGTGCAGCAATGTAAAACATTTCCATATTAGTAATTTTGTACAAAAAGACTCAAATTTTAAAAAAAAAGAATGGAAACAAGGAAGGAAGGAAGGGGGAAAAGCATGCTTCAGTCTGTATTCAGTCAATATAAATTCTCTGGAGGCAGACAACATGCTTCATCATCAGTCCTTTGGAATCATCTTGGATCATTGTATTGTCTAGAACAATTCTTAGATCCTATATGGAGGACTTATGGGAAAACATAAAAATGTTTCTTAACTTTAGGGTCAGCTTTGACTCCTCCATCTTCCTCATCTAACACATTCAATGATATGCCAAATCCTATTGTTGATATTTTCACTATCTCCCTTCCTTTTGCCACCTCCTCTCTGGTTCCACTTACAATCATGCTTAATTCAGTCCTTCATCTCTTCACTCTAAGGTTATCATAAAAACTGGTTTTCTGGGGCAGCTAGGTGGCACAGTGGATAAAGCACCGCCCCTGGATTCAGGAAGATCTGAGTTCAAATGCAGCCTCAGACACTTGACACTTACTACTCTGGGCAAGTCACTTAACCCTCATCACCCTACAAAGCAAACAAACAAAAAAACTGGTCTTCCTACCTCCTGTATATCTTCAGTCTCCTTCCTAATCTCTAGCCTCCTCAGAGTTGCCCCAGGAATCTTCCTAATTCATCACTATGATCTCATCAATCCTCTACTCAAAACCCTGAAGTGCCTCATAAAATGTAAGTTCCTTGAGGTCAGAGACTGTTCCATGTTTGTCTTTTGTATCTCTAGTATCTAGCATAGTGCCTGGCACAAAACAGAAATTTAATAAATACATGTTGAATTGAATTGTCTACAAAATGAAGTATAAGTTCCTAATTCTGGCAACCAGACCCCTCCACAGTCTGGCTCTATCATTCCTGTCTAGCTTTATTGCATACTATTCTCCATGGCATATTCTGAGTTCTAACCAAATTGGACTATTCTCCATCTCGTATTTTCATTCTGCCTTCTCTCATTTCCGTGTCTTTTAAAAAAATTTTTTTTGAGTCATCCTCCAAACCAGGAATGGTTCTCTCCTCCCAGTCCCTAACTATTGAAGTCCCTCCCTCCTTTCAAGCTTCAACTGGGAAGCTACTTCCTCTAAGAAGCTTTTCCTCACCACCCTTGATGACAGTGGTCTCTCCTTCCTCAAATTTCTCACACTACTTTTCCTAGATCTTGCCTCTGTGCTTATTCCACTGGTTTTCATATCTTCATCATCTTTTTGTCCTTTGCCTCCCTTCTCCACAATTCAATTTTAGCTCCTTGAGAAGAGAGCCTATATGCATCTCTCTTTGTAGCCCACCACCTAGGACAGAGCCTTTCACCAGATGTTTCTTGGGAGATGTTTAATAGAAGATGCACCTTTTTTTTTTTTTTTGCAGGGCTATGGGGGGTTAAGTGACTTGCCCAGGGTCACACAGCCAGTAAGTGTCAAGTGTCTGAGGCCAGATTTGAACTCAGGTCCTCCTGAATACAGGGCTGGTGCTTTATCTACTGCACCACCTAGCTGCTTGAAGACACACCTTTTTGATGCTATTTTTTTTTAACCTTAAGTCTCATGCCTGGACTTCCTTAACCAGCAGAAGTTTTATTCCTCTCAGTATTTCATATTTGTATATTCCATGTACCTAGCATTATATATATATATATTTTTACCATATAGTATTTTATTTTTTTTGTGTATGTTTTTTTTAATAAAAGTATTTTATTATTTTCCAGTTACATGTAGAGATAGTTTTCAACATTTGTTTATATAAGATTTCTCCCTCCCTCCCCTCCTTCCCCCCCTCCCCTAGACAGCAGGTAATCTGATATAGGTTATATACATATAATAACATTAAACATATTTCTGCGTTAGTCATGTTATAAGAGAAGAATCAGAGCAAAAAGGAAAAACCTCAAAAAAGAAAAACAACAGCACCAAAAACAAAAGAAATTGTATGGTTCAATCAGCATCCATATTCCACAGTTCTTTTGTGTTTTTTTTCCTGGATTTGGAGAGTCTTTTCCATCATGAGTCCTTTGGAACTTTCTTGTACCGTTGTATTGGTGAGAAGAATCTAGTCTATCACAGTTGATCAACACATAATGTTGCATTATATAGCATTATGTAGCATTATATATTTTGATAATAAATAGTACAAGAGGGACAGAGAGACTAAGGAAATAATCAAGGTTGAGTTAAAAAGTTGCAAAGCAAATCAAGTTATAATGATGATGATGATGATGTATATATAGCACCTACTATGTATCGGGCATTGTGCTAAGCACTTTACAATTATTATCTTATTTGATCCTTTCAATAACCCCAGGAGGTAGGTGTTATCATTTAGCCTTGTTTTACAGATGAGGCAGAAAGTGGTTAAGTGACTTGCTGAGGGTCACCCAGCTAGTAGTGTCTGAGGCCCCATTTAAACTCTGGTCTTCCTGATTCCAGGCCCAGCATTCTATCCCCTGTGCCACCTAGCTGCCCAGATTAGAACTGTTCCCAACCTCTCTATTTCCCGAACTTCCAAACAATTACTTTACTTCAGAAACCCCTCCCTGCTCCCTCCTCCCCTTTTGCTACTTCCTGTCTCTACAAGCTTATAAAGAACCTTTGTTTTCCCTACTATCTATGCCAGGGAGTCTTCTTTCCTGACTTTTCCGCCAACTTTACAGAGAAAGGCAAAATAGACTAGAAATGATCACCCTTCGCAGTGTTTTTTCTCCCCACCACTGGCTAAGCTCTCAGCTCCAGCTCTGAGCACTGACTACCAACCTCCTCGCCATCCCCAAGGAACTTGTGATCAACTTCAAGGCACCTTATCAGAGCCAGCCATGTAGGAACCTGGCAATGAACATTGTGATCCAGATCTTACATCTAGGTTTCTAATCTCCTTCCCTTTATGATTTCAAGGTGGATGCCAATATCCATGTGACATCACAGCAAAAAAAAACAGCCACAAGCACATGCAAAGAACCATAAAAACACCCACAGGCTTCTAGGTAACACACACACAGACACACACAGACACACACAGACACACTTTTCCTTCTGATAGGAGTCACCTTATCCTAAGGTGACTGGACATTAGGCTCTGGGCTTTTCATTTCAACTTTTGGCTTCCTGTCCCTCTAAATGTCATGTGTTGACACATTTTCTCCCCACCCACTAGGCCTTGACCCTTTCCTTCCTTCCTTTTTCTTATAGTTCAGTGAGAGTTCTGTTTATTTGCAAAATCAGTCCTTATATTTTTGTATTTTAACTTTCCACACCCTTGTTGCACCCCCTCCTCCTGTCATTCAGCTTCCCATTCAAGAGACTGCAAGGGAAGTGATGTAGTTCTGGGCCCTGACAATTAAACTCGAAGATTCAAGGGGAAGGGGGGAAGGAGAGAAGCATTTATTAAGTGTCTACTATGTGCCAGATACGGTGCTAAGGGCTTTACAAATATTAGCTCATGGGGGGCAGCTAGGTGGCGCAGTGGATAGAGCACTGGCCCTGGAGTCAGGAGGATCTGAGTTCAAATCTGACCTCAGACACCTGACACTTACTAGCTGTGTGACCCTGGGCAAGTCACTTAACCCCAATTGCTGTACCAAAAAAACCAAACAAACAAACAAAAAAACTCCACCAAGGGCATTTTTTGTGATAGCAAAGAATTGTGAACAAACTAGATGCCCAGTAATTGGGGAATGGCAAAACAAATTGTGATACATGAATGCAGTGGAACCATACCATAAGAAGTGATTCATGTGAAAAACTCAGAGAAGCATGGGAAGACCTATGAATGGATACAGAGTGATGGAAGAACAATCAGGAAGATAAAGTATACAATAACTACAAGAATACAAATGGAAAGGACAAAACTCCCAAACTTTCATTTTAATGGCCATTTAAAGCTTGGCTCAGAAAAAGATGTAAGAAAGTATACTTCCCTTTCTTTACAGGAATGAGGTATTGTGGATGCGGAATATTGTACATAACTAGGAAACTCAGGTTTTTTGTTGGGTAGTTTTGCTGAACTATATTGCTTCTCTCTCTTTTTTAAAAATTTCTATAAGGGATGGCTTACTGGGTGATGGGATATGTTTAGAAATGATGGTGACACAAAATAAAAGCTATCAAAAAATCATTTGCACCAAACAACAAAAACAACAATCTTGATCAGCTAAGCTTTTGTGGTTCCTAGAGCATGGTACAAACATTTGTAGCAGGACTAAGCTTTTGCATTTTTTAATAGCTAGCTATAGGGGTCAGAATAAAGATTGAGGGGGCAGCTAGGTGGCACAGTGGATGAAGCACTGGCCTTGGATTCAGGAGGACCTGAGTTCAAATCCGGCCTCACACTTGACACTCACTGGCTGTGTGACCCTGGGCAAGTCACTTAACCCCCGTTGCCCTGCCAGTATGAGGAGGACCAAGACCTTTGCCAAGGTGGCATGAAAGTGGGGCAAAAGCAACCTGCTCAATTTTATGCCTTTGGGTGTTGCTGAATGCCTCTTTGAGACTTATCAGCTGAAGGGAGCTGAAAAAAATTAATCCACTCTAACCTTAGCAAAATCATGAAGTCCTAGGGTACTTACCTTTTAGTGGGAGTGGGTTTGGTTGAATTTATGTAATTATTTATTTTTCTTGTCTTTTTTCCTTAGTATTTTAGGATTTTTTTCCCCAATTACATGTAAAGATAGTTTTCAACATGAATTTTTGTAAGATTTTGAGTTCCAAATTTTTCTCCTATCCTCTCTTTCCTCCCCTCTCCCAAAGCCAGCAAGCAATCTGATAGGTTATACATTACATTCATGTTAAACTAGTTCTACATTAGTCATGCTGTGAGAGAAGAATCAGAACAAAAGGGAAAAACAACTAAAAAAACAAGAACATAAGTGAAAATAGTATGCTTAAATCTGCATTCAGATTCCATAGTTCTTTTTCTGGATATGGAGAACATTTTCCATCTTGAGTCTTTTGGTATTGTTTTGGATCATTGTATTACTGAGAAGAGCTAAGTCTTATAACAGTTGATCATCACACATTGTTGTTGATATTGTATACAGTGTTCTCTTGGTTCTGCTTATTTTACTCAGCATCAATTCATGTAAGTCTTTCCAGGCTTTTCTGAAATCTGCCACTTATCATTTCTTACATCACAATAGTATTCCGTTACATTCATATACCACAACTTGTTTAGCCATTTCCCAGTTGATGGGCATCTCCTCAATTCCCAATTCTTTGCCACCACAAAAAGAGTACCTATGAATATTTTTGTACATGTGGGTCCTTTTCCCTTTTCTAAGATCTCTTTGGGATATAGACCTAGTAGTGGTATTGCTGGGTCAAAGACTGCTCTCCAGAATGGTTGCATAGACCTAATAGTATTGTGGCACCTAGGGTCCTAGGGTACTTGCCCTTCAGTTGGAGTGGGTGAGGTTGAATTTTTTTTTTTAATCTTGAAATCTCTTTTGGCTGTGTGTGGTTGTGGGCCTGACTAACATTAGGGCTGAAAACGTTCTGGTTAAACCTCGGGCTGGTTGGCTGGGGGAAGTCTCACCACGGAAAGTTGACACTTTCTTTGAGGAAGAAGCTTCAGATGCAAATGTATCTCCAAAAGTTTCAGGGGATGGCCATTCCAAAAGATGGCATTTATAGCTTGGTGATGAAGAAGCAAAAGGTAGCTGTAGAGATGGAGTCAAGCAGAATGGAAAGTAGCCAGTTGTTGGAAGAGGGCATCATGAGAACTGTTCAAGCCATAGCCCCTCCCTAGAAGCATGAGCCAACTGGGGTGTTCCCTCTTCCACCAATGTGGTAAATTGTCAGAGACATTCCCCTCTGTCTTCATTCCTCTTCAGGCTCACTCCTGATATTCCAGACTTTCTCTATCATTCCCCAACAAGTACTTTCATCTCCTATCCCCCTCCCCACCCTTTCCAGCTTCCTTCTAGGTGTGGTCTTCTCCCATTAGAATAAAAATTCACTGAGGGCAGAGAATGTATTGCTTTCTGTTTGTATTTGTAGTCCCATTGCTTAGGACAATGCCTCAGGTTTTAATAAATACTTCTTGACTTGACTATAGACTATGATTCTACTATTTGATTTCCCCTTGCTGGTTTCTTTGGTTATCTGTCTCAATTAAAGGGGCAGTACATAAAGCACTGTCCCTGAAGCTGGGAGGAACTAAGTTCAAATTGGACCTCAGACATTTACTAGCTGTGTGACTGTGGGCAAGTCATTTAACCCCAATTGCCTTAAACATCTGGGGCTATCTCCAGTCATCCTGATATATATCTTGCCACTGAACCCAAGTGGCTCTGGAGGAAAGAATGAGGTTGGTGACTTTGCACTCCTTCATTTAAATCCAATTCATTGCTAGTCATGACATCACCCTGATGGACAAACACAACAGTCTCGATTAAATCTTATTACTTATGCAACCTGGCTTTTGAGCACACCCAGTTTGCCTCATGTGGAGCTGCTGTATCCTGTACCATGTGGGTTGGGGTAGCCTCCTTTGATTGGCTGTTTGATTAAGAGAGGGAAGGGACTTGCCTTCCCTTGCTTCTCTTTTAACCCAGCTCAGAGAAATGGGCCTGGGGATGTTTCTTTCTTTGTTGTTTACCTTCAATCTCAAGTGTCAGAGGTTATTCTTATTTTTATAAATCTGGCTTTGTTCCCTATATATTTGAAGAAATGAAGGAGTGTACTTTTTAATCTGACCACCAGGTGGCAATATATTAAAGCCACCAAACCAAAGGTCTCAGGTCCCTCTGACAAATGTGTAGAATGGTCCCTCTATGTATATGTGGCAGCTACCAGCTTAAGAAAGCTACATGTTTCAAGAGATTTGGCAATGAGGAAACCCTTACTAGTGAGCTCTGAGTCTAAACCAGGAAATAATATCTCTGAATTATTGGAAAAATAGAGTTAAGTCTATGGCTTTTCCCTCACACTACGTCTGAAGTAGGTCTTGAACCTCCATATTTATTTTCTACTGGCAAGCAATGTTCAGTGGTCACATGGCTTAAAATCACAAAGAAGAGAGTTAAACACTTTCCCCTTTGAGTAGCTTATCCAATTGGATGGATAGGGGGCAGCTGGGTAGAGCAGTAGATAAAGCACTGGCCCTGGATTCAGGAGGGCTTGAGTTCAAATATGACCTCAGACGCTTGATACTTACTAGCTATGTAACCCTGCACAAGTCACTTAACCCTCATTTCCCTGCAAAAACAAACAACAAAAAAATTGGATGGATAGGTGGAATAAGCATTTATTAAGTACCTACACTGTGCCAAGCACTTTATAAATTTAATCTCATTCGATCAATTGTTTCAAATCCCTCCTTCCACATTCAAGGTTACAGAGGAGTGATGGAGGGTGGAGCACTGCTGCTACCCACAGGCAACCCTGGGTCCTGAAAGAAAAGAGTGCAGGCAATGAGACAAAATAAAGTGCCATGGGTAAGTTTGGCCTTCTGCCATTCTTAGCATTAAGTAAGGTTTTGTGGCGGCTGTCAGTCCAGTCCCACTCTCTCCAAACTCCTACAAACTAGTCTGTTATATCTTTAGTATGACATCTCTTCCTCCAGGTTCTCTGCTTCTGCTGTCCTGACTTCCAGGGTCTGGCTCAGATTTTTCACTCTTGACTTAAGCCACAGGGGCAGCCTGTCACAGCAGTAGCAACCAGCCACCAAGCAGTGGCTACATGATCTCCTAGAAATTCTCTTTTATTTCCTCTCTGCACTTAGCACTGGCATGGTGGGCCTGAAGTCCTCCTCAAGGCCTAATGAAGACAGAGGCAAAGAGGAAGAGATGAGTCATATGCCCACAAATAAAATTTTGTCCTTCCCTTCTTTCTTTCTCCCTTTCTCTCCCCTCACCAACTTCATCCCTTATTCACTGGGCAGTGCCACTTCCAATGTCTTTCTGACTTAGTTTCTCTTTTGGAAACCTTCAGCTCACACAGAGATGAAACTCATTTGATACTCTCCCTACTACACAAGAACTGAATTGTTGAATGGATGTGAAAGTACTTTGTGACCAAAAAACGATACATAAATAACAATGATGATGATGAAGAAGAAAAATAGGGCAGGTATATAGCCTGTGCTGTTTTTTTCTCATTTCTTCTTCATGGAGGCCACCTGAGAAAAGCTATCTTATGGTCTTGAATCATCCAGGGATTTCATGTTGGTCAGTAACTTTAAAAAAAGTCTTCCAAACAGGGACTAAAATGTGCTTTGGAGCACCAGCCACCCGGAAGTGTGCCTACATGGTTTTAAGGTGGGGAAGAGTGAGGGATAACAGATTGTAGAAAGGGGTTGTCCAAAAAGCCTATGGAAGAAAAAGAAGCAAAGAAGCTAGAGGGGGAAAATAGCTTTAAAGATAAGCAAATTAGGGACAGCTAGGTGGCACAGTGGACAAAGCACTGGCCCTGGATTCAGGAGGACCTGAGTTCAAATCCAACCTCAAACACTTGACACTTACTAGCTGTGTGACCCTGGGCAAGTCACTTAACCCTCATTGCCCTGGGGGAAAAAAAAGATAAGCAAATTATTATGTCTGAATGCACAAGAAAGTGTTATGTTGATTCAGGATTGATGTAGATCAATACAAATTAATTTTAAAGCATCTTTTGGAGAGATTGGTGACATCACATTATTTCCTTGAAATCTTCTATGATTAATTAGAATAGAATTGGGGATCTCCCTTTAACCCTATTGTATTTCAGGATGTAACTCCCATGACTTTGCTCAACACTCCCACTCAATGCCTGCTAGTCATAGGCTTACATTCTTCATTATGCATAGTATTCATTGGGTTCAGTTTCATTCTGGTTGTCTATCTGCCCTAACATATCATTGTTGTTATCTGTTCCCAGAGGGCAGAGACTGCCCATCACAACTATTAAAACAAGGCTACATAACAAATGGTTTCATAAATTCATAGAATGTTAGAACTGAACCTGGGAGGACATCTAGTCTACCCCCTTCATTTAATAGATGGGACAGCTGAACCCCAGAAAGAGGAGTGACTTGCCCAAGGTCACACAGCTAGTTAGTCCAAGCAGTGACAGTAACTATAATTTCTTGTCCTTCCGATTTAAAATATGGCACCTAGGGGCAGCTAGATGGTGCATTGGATAGAGCACCGGCCTGGATTCAGGAGTTCCTGAGTTCAAATCTGGCCTCAGACACTTGACACTTACTGGCTGTGTGACCCTGGGCAAGTCACTTGACCCCAATTGCCTCACTAAAAAAAAATAAAAAATAAAATATGGCACCTCCTCTAAGGCTACTTCCCCAGCTCCCATTTGCAGGATGGGCCAGGTCCCTAAGAAGAAGCTATTTATTTTTACAGTTCTAGGGAGTAACTCTGAATGGCTTGAATTTTTAGTATTGTTATCATGGATCCCCAGTAGTTTACTTCCCATTAATGATTAGCCAACTAGATTATTTTCAATACTAAAATACAGTAGTAACAATTGCTACAGAATACCTACCCCTCCAAATCAAGATGCTGTACACAAATGGTCCCAGAGGAGCTGGAGTTCAAATTTAAAGTACAGAGGGAATGAATGAGACAATACTTATGGCAGTGGAGGGCCTTTTCTCCTTATATCATGTACTCCCCAGGTTTCCCTAGGTGTTGCTTTCTGCTAGATGAGCAGCCCAGCTGGAGTCCAGAGATGCTTGCCTTTCTTAAATCCATAGCCAATCCTATCCCCAAGTCTTCTTGAGCCTCTCTTCAAGGGTCACTTGCCCTGAAGCCACCACTATCCTCAAATCTTCCCTATGTGTTCACAGCTAAGTTACCACAGGTAGATGAAAGAAACATCTTTTACTTATTCAATTATGACTTTGAAACCTCTGAGTCATCAATTCTTCTGGCTTATAGCCTATTAGGAAATCGTCACTACACAATACAAACCCCTGATTCATCATTATTATGTTCTTGAATCACCCAGGGATTTCACGTTGGTCCCTTGGGACATGGGACTTGGACTGAAGTTAGGCAGAAAGTATTTATACATGTTTTGGGGATCTGCCTTTTTGGGTCAGTCCATTCAGGCTATAAGTTTTATTGATGCCCTTTACTTTTTATACTGTAGTAATTTTCTGATAAATCTCCCCTACCCAACAGCATAGTACCCTCCCTTGGATAAACATCACACTCTTACATAAAGAAAACCAGTTAAGCAAAACCAAGCGACACTGATACCTCATCTTTCTGTTTATGCAACATCTGGCATCCAGTGTCCCAACCTTCACCTCCATCTCTTCTAGCTGACATTCTATAACTATGTGTATGAATATACACATTCTATTCATTCTATGAAGAGATGTATACATACACACATATAGAAATAGAAATTTCTTTGTTTCCTGCCTTTAAGTTTAGTTTGCAGAGTGTATGTATTTCTTCATGGAAATGGAATAAATTCCCACGGATGGTAAGTGGGAGGTCTGGGTTGTTACACCTCAGAATGAGAGAGCTCTCTTTCCCAACAGAACTGGAAGGACCACTTGGTCCTCTCCTACCAGGATGGAATGATGCCTCCCTGACTCAGTTTAGGGTCAGAATGACCCCCTCCCCCTTCCTATTCTTCCCTACTCTACCTCTCCTACCTCTCTTTCCAGTCAAACACAAGCTAAATAGCTTTAGAGGACAGCCAGCTCTTTATTTCCCTCCACACCACTCTAAAGAATTCCCTTTCTTGATTTTCAGCCGCTTTCCTCTAGACTTTTCCATTATCACTCAGGCATCCCTTCATCCCACAAGTGTACTTCAGCCCTGAAATTCACATTTCATCCAAACTCTCTGCTCCTGGGGCCCCTCCCCTGATTGGAAGATGGACCCGCCATTTAAGGAAGAGGCCTGAGTCAGCCATTTCTTAATGTGCACTCCTCTGAACTTCTCTATCTTTCCCCTATTCCAGGGATCTTCTCCATCCCCCACTTTTCAGCTTCCTTGTGTGTGTGTGTGTGTTGACTTCTCCCGTTAGTTGGTAAGTTCCTTGAGGGAAGGGACTCTTTGTATTTGTGTTCCCAGCACTTAGTACAATCTCTGACATGTGGTAGATACATAATAAATTTTTATTAACTGACTGACTAGTAAGGTATACACTCTGGGGATTGGTTGAGCTCTCTTTGGCCTTCTACTCTTTGCATGATGTAGGTAAACAAAATCTCCTAAACATTTTGTCATAATTCCACAAGTCCCCTGAATTCTATCACCATAACCTTCCTTCCCTTCCCCTCTTTTCCCACTGCCTTCACCCAGATGTGGACTAGACTAGGGCTTCTTAAACTTTTTCCATTTGTAACCAATTTTCACCTGAGAAATTTTTATGCAACTCTGGGTATATAGGTATATAAAATGGTTATACATAACCTTTTGCTGTTGCCATTCAGTTATGCAACCCTATATGGGATTGTGACCCACAGTTTAAGAAGTTTTGTTCTAAGCTAGATGCAGATTGAACCATACTATTTCTATTGTTTTTGTTGTTGTTGTTTTTCTTCTTTGAGGTTTTTCCTTTTTGCTCTGATTCTTCTTTCACAGCACGACTATTGCAGAAATATGTTTAATGTGATTGTGCATATATAACCTATATCAGATTACTTGCTGTATAGGGGAGGGGGGAAGGAGGAGAGGGAGGGAGAAAAATTTGAAACTAGAAATCTTATAAAAACTAATATTAAAAACTATCTCTACATGTAACTGGAAAATAAAATACTTTTATGGGGAAAAAAGAAGCTTTGTTCTAGACAATAGTACAGATGTTGTTCAGTCATTTCAGTTGAGTCTGACTCTTCATGATAGCATGTGGGTGGTGTTTTGTTTTGTTTTTTTGGCAAAGATACTGGAGTAGTTTGCCATTTCCTTCTCCAGCTCATTTTACAGATGAGGAAACTTGAGGCGAAGATGAAGTGACTTGCCTAGGGTCACACAGTAAGTATTTGAGGCCAGATTTGAACTCAGAAGATAAGTCATCCTGATTTCAGGCCTGGCTCTTGATCCAATGCATAACCTAGCTGCCCAGATAGTACAGATAGGCAAATATGAAATTTATCAAATGGTCATTCCCAAAAAGTTGTCATTAATGTGTGATTAAATAAATGGTTGTATATTTAATAACAGTGGTCCATGGCAATTTGGGTTATAAATATCTAGATGGAAACATGGAAAGAAGTTTCTAGTGGGGTGGTCTAGGAATCTATACTTAGTCATGTGCTGTCAATATTGAAATATCTATGAGTGACATCCGTGTCAGCTAACTAACATGCAGAAAGAGAGAGAGAGAGAATCAGCATCCAGTAATGTCATACGATCATAGATAGAGAGCAGAAAGGAACCTTAGAGATTTTATTCCACACTCCATTTTTAAAGAGGAGGGTTTGGCAGAACAGAGTAATAAGCCAAGTCCAATAAAATGAACTGTGATAATGATATAATTCTATATTTTTAGTTAAAAATAACAATGACCACCCAGTTTTACAAGTTCAGGATAAAAGAGGTACTACTAGGGGCAGCTAAGTGGTGCAGTGGATAGAGCACTGGCCCTGGAGTCAGGAGGACCTGAGTTCAAAGCCAGCCTCAGACACTTAACACTTACTAGCTGTGTGACCCTGGGCAAGTCACTTAACCCCAATTGCCTCACCAAAAAAAAAAATAATAAAAAAAAAGGGGTACTACTGGACAACATTTCCCATGTAAAAAGATCTGAGGTCTTTTGAGGACAGGGAGCCCAGAATGAGTCTATCAAATTATAATAAAAGGGACAAAAAAGCTAACGTGATCCCCAGCTGCATTAAGAGAGGCATAGTCCATCTGGGACAACATGGGGTGATAATAGCTCCACTATTATCAGACCCTATCACACTATATCTAGAATATAATCTTCAGTTTCAGTAAGTACATGGATGATCTGGAGTACTTGTAGAAGATAACCAGGGCAGTGAAGAGACTCAAATACATGCCATATCATATGAGGGTAGGTATGGACTGGCTGGCTGGCTGGGAGAAGAGATTGTGGCATAATAGCAGTCTTCAAATACTTCATATTCCTGAAGAATGCTATTTGGAATGGAAGTTGCAAAGAGGCAGGTTTAAGCTTTATACAAGGAAAAACTTCCTGATGAAAAGTCTGGATGACCACTCATCAAGTACATTGGAGAGGGGGGCTTCTTGTGCATGTATGAGTTGGACTAGCTCAGAGATTCTGGGAGACCTCCTCAGAAGCGAGTTTCAGTCATTACATTTATTCCGAGTTCAGTGCTCTTTTAGCATTTTTATTTATATTATTATAGTCCTTATGTGTATTATTCTTCTGATTCTGTTTTGTTACTCTACATAAATTGATACAAGTTCTCCCATGTTTCTCTCAATTGTTCTTATCCATTTCTTATGATGTGATCATTCATATGCCATAATTTGATCAGCCATTTCCCAATTGGTGGACACCCATCTCCCCCCCCCCCCAGTATTTTGCTATCACAAAAAGTGTTGCTATGAATATTTTGGATTTCAGGGGACTGTCACTGACTGTGTATTACATGAGGAAGGTATACATTCCTGTTGCTAGCCAAGTAAGTGCTCATCGCACAGTCACTGAGTTATTGTGAGGATCAAATGAGGTTCATAATAAATATTTGTTCATATACCCCAAAGGGTTATAAAACCATGCATCCCCTTTTGGTTTTTTGTTTTGTTTTGTTTTAGTGAGGCAATTGGGGTTAAGTGACTTGCCCAGGGTCACACAGCTAGTAAGTGTTAAGTGTCTGAGGCCGGATTTGAACTCAGGTACTCCTGACTCCAGGGCCAGTGCTCTATCCACTGCGCCATCTAGCTGCCCCCTTACCATGCATCCCTTTTGACCAAGAAATACCACTAGTAGGCCTATAACTCAGAGATAAAAAACAAAAAGGGTAAGGACCCATATGTACACAAAATTATCTATAGCAGCTCTTTTAGTGGTAGCAAAGAATTGGAAATTGAGATGTCCATCAGTTGGAGAATGGCTGAATAAGTTGTATGTGATTGTGATAGAATAATATTATGCTATAAGACATGATGAGCAGGATGCTCTCAGAAAAGCAGTATGCTTCTCAAAAAAAAAACTTACATGAACTGATACAAAGTGAAATGAGCAGAACCAGGAGACCATTGTATACAGTAACAGCAATATTGTACATGATCAACTGTGAATGACTTAGCTATTCTCAGCAATGCAACAATCCAAGACAATTCTGAAGGAATGATGATGAAAAATTCTTTCCATTGCTAGAGAAAGAACTAATAGAGTCTGAATGCAGATGGAATCACACTTTTTCTTTACTTTATTTTTCTTGTTTTTTTGTTCCATGTTTTCTTTCACATTATGACTAACAATGATATGTTTTGCATGACTGCACATGTATAACCTGTATCAAATCGCTTTCCTTCTCAATGGAGGTGGAAGAAAGGCTGGAGGGAGAGAATTTGGAACTGAAAATTTTAAAAAACAAATGTTAAAAAAATTTTACATGCGATTGGGGAAAAATAAAATATTAAGTCATAAAAAATAAATACTTATTCCCTTTCCTCTGGAGGTCTTTTTATAGGTAGCTGGGGGACTCAGTGGATAGAGTGCTGAGCCTGAAGTCAGGAAGACCTGATTTCAGCCCAGCCTCAGACACTTATTAGCTGTGTGACTTTGGACAAGTTACTTCAATGAAGATAATGACAGCTCCCACCTCCCAGGACTGTGAGGATCAAAGAAGATAATAATTGTAAAGTGCTTAGTACGGTGCCTGGCACATAGTAGGCACTATATAAATGCTAGTTATTATTATTATTATCATTCATCTGAAAAAAAGGTTCTTCTAGTCTCACTAAAGACAGCCTGTCATCATCTCCATCTCCGTCATCATCATTATCTTCTTCTTCATTGTCTCTCCCCTCACTCCTTTCCTGGAGGAAGAAACAAAAGTTCTTTTTCTAAAGCAGTGCTTCAGGTAACTGCAGCAAGAAGTTTTCTGCTTTTATCTACAGAAGGATAGCCCACAGTGACAGGAGGGTTATGATAGGTGAGGAGGTTGCTGAGAGATTCCTGTAAAGAGAAATGACCAGAATCATTTCTCTACTACCATCATATTTAACCTATTCCTAGAGTGCATATCTGTTTTCTCTTAGGACTCCTATTGCAAATGCCTGTCTGACAGATTGCAATCACTATACTTGATACTGTAATTGGACCGGTATATAATAGGTATGTAATCAGTAATCATTTGCATAGCATTTTTCCTCTGAAGAACTCAATGCACCTTTATGAGGTTCTCTCCTATCCTTCCTCCCATTGGTAAGGGCAGACACTATTAGTTGCATTTTGTGAATGGGGACACTGAGGTATCAAATGGTGTAGGAACTTCTCCAAGGTTCCCTGAAAAAGTAGTGATAGAGAGCCAGGAATAGAATCAAATTCTCTGTCACCAATTCTACTACTTCAGTATTTTAAGGATTTGTAATTTCTTGCATGTAGGAATAGCCTCCAGTGGTACAGATTGCAACCTATCCATACTTTAGTAGACATATGGACTTTGAGGATTGCTGTAGATCACCCAGTGGCCAACCATCTGGTGACTAACCTCTCCGACTTTGGTTAGGCTGGTCCTTGAATTATAATCAGTCCATCACCAGGCCTATACCCAAAGCCTTTCTAGCTTGGTAGAACCTGCTAGAATGTATGTTCTGCTGACATGGACTTTGACAATGGAGGGGTCACCTACATGCCAGGTTGATGAAACAGAGTAGGACTTTGAGGCAGTATGGTGTAGTGGAAAGAGTACTAGATGACTAGATATGGAGGAGTCACAGGAACTGAGTTTGAGCCCTGGCTCTGCCTGGCTCTGGGGTCTGAGCAAAACACCTCTGTAGACCTCGGTTTCCTCATCTGTAAAATGAAAGGGTTGGGGGTAGCTAGGTGGCGCAGTGGATAGAGCACCAGCCCTGGAGTCAGGAGGACCTGAGTTCAAATCCAGCCTCAGACACTTAACACTTACTAGCTGTGTGACCCTGGGCAAGTCACTTAACCCCAATTGCCTCGCTAAAAAAAAAAAAGAAAGAAAGGGTTGGACTCTCTCTTTGTTGCTCTAGATCTAGAAGTATATGATTTAGTAGAGACATCCACATTTTGTTTAGGATTAATCCTTCCCTTAATTTACCCTCCCTCAAATTCCTCTTTCTTCCTTTCCCTCCTATTTCCATGTTGAGTGAAATGTATTTTTGTATTCAACTGTGTGTGTATTCTTCCCTCCTTTGTCCCTTTGAAAAGAATGAAGTTTGAATTCAGCAGTCCCACTCACCCCTCCCCCCCCATCTCCTTGTTTGTATAAGTATCTACTCTGATAATGTGAGATCTGTGTCCCTAACCTTCCTCCCCTCCCTTTCCATTGTTCTTTTAAGATCAGAAAGATAGATCAGAACCACTCCCAGGCCTCCTGCCTAATAAAACTCCCATGACCTCTGATGATTCATGTATCATCTCATATTAGAATGTAAGCAGTTTATCCTTGTTTGTTGTTCACCCATCATTTACATTTTGTTCATTATTCGCTCATGTCTACTTTTCTTGTTTCTCTTAATTTATGTGGTTGAGCTTTCAAGTTTCTACACAGCTTTACTCTTTTCAGCAGAAATACTTGCAAGTCCTCTATTTCATTACAGATGATCCATTTCATCCTGTAGGATTATACTCAGTTTTGCTAGGTAAATAATTCTTGGCTGTAAGCCTATATCTTTTGCCTTCTGGAACACAGTGGCTCCTCAGTACTTGAATTCTTTCTTTCTGCCTGTTTGAACAATTTTTCCCCTTGACATGGAAGCTTTGAATTTTGGCTATAATATTCCCGAGAGTTTTCATTTTGTGATTTCTTTCAGGAAATGACCTGATTCTTTTATTTTCACTTTGTTCTCTGGTTTTAAAAGATATAGGCAGTTTTACAATTTCTTGAAATTTAATATTCAGGCTCTTTGTTTTAGTCATCACATTCAGTTAGTCTGATAATTCTTAATTATTTTTCTCTTCTATTTGTTATCCAGATCTGTTGTTTATCAATGAGGTACTTTAGATTTTCTTCTATTTTTTAGCCTTTTGACTTTGTTTTAATACATGGAATTATTGGCTTCCATTTGGTGCATTCAAATTTTGGGGAAGTTTGTTACTTGGGCAAGATTTTATGCCTCTTGTGCCAAGTTATTAATTTCCTTTCTAATTCTTCCATACCTCTCATTTCTTTTCCATTTTGGGGGACCTTTAGCACTCTCATTTCATTTATTAATAAAAGAACATTTTAACTGGGTTTTTTTTTGTTTGTTTTTAGTGAGGCAATTGGGGTTAAGTGATTTGCCCAGGGTCACACAGCTAGTAAGTGTTAAGTGTCTGAGGCCACATTTGAACTCAGGTACTCCTGAATCCAGGGCCCATGCTTTATCCACTGGGCCACCTAGCTGCCCCCAACTGTTTTTTTAAAAGATTATTACTTTGTCTTTTCTAGTTGATTTTGTGTCCAAGCTGTTGTTTTTTTTTTCTCCTTTGAGGTCTTGCTTATATATGTTTTGAAGTCATTCTTTTCTGGTTTTCTGTCTTGAGCAACCCTGTCACCATGATAGCTTTTTTATGTTGGGATTCTCTCTTTGTTTGTTCATTATGCCAGCCTACTTCTTGACTTTGAACTTGATATTAGGGCCAGGCTCTTCACATTCCCAGAAAGGTCTGGGCTGGTTTTCTCGTTGCTTTCTTGGAGTATTGACTATTGTTCCAAGACCTCAAGAACAGTTCATCTATGGACCTGCAATCTTTCGGTTCTTCCAAAGTGGTCTGAACAAGACAAAGTTTGATCGTTGCCCCACCTACCTGAGCTTTGCAAGTTCCTGACCTGTGTTTGGGTCTGAGCAACAGTAGCCTGCTGCTGTAAGCCAGCTGGGAAGCTCTACTGCTTCAGAATTATAGAACGTTAGTCTCCCCTGTGATCTGGAATTCCTGCCTTAGTTATTCCTCTTCAGGCTTCAGATGGGGTTGATACACCACTCTGCTTTTGGGGTCTGAGTCACACTGCTGCTGCTGGCTTCTTAAACTTGCTCCTCCCCCAGTATGTAGCCTAGAGCCTGAGACTGCAGAAGATGGGGCCAGGGGAGGGCTGTTGTAGGCACAAGTCCTTGTCAGTTCATCCTGAATCTGTGACAAGGAACTGGGTAGAGGGTAACAAAGTTGTCAGTTTGCACCTGTCCCCATTGTCATGCCCTGGTATGGGTCTAGCACCCCTTCTTGCCATAGTTCACAGCTTCCCCTGGATGCTGGTGTGCTGAGTCTTGGCTTACTCTGAATACTTGTGTGCCCTCCTCCCACTGCCCTCTCCCCTCCACCATACTATGTGCTCTGCACCAGGCCCTATCCTCATGGTCCACAGACTTCTGCCTGGGCCTATAGGATCTGGGCTGGAAAAGTGACTCACTATGACTTTGTTTCTTGAGTTCCCCTATCAGGATTCAGTCTGGTGTGTTTCCTAGATCTATTTGGCGGAACTTTAGGGGAGAATTCCTTGCTGAACTGTTTCCTGCTTCTCTGCTATCTTGACTTTGTACCTAAATATCTCTTTGTAAAAGCTAATTGATGTTAATTGGTTAAATGACATTTGGGCACAAATCACTCACAATGATATAGGGGAGATGCTAACTCTAACTGGTGCTTGATATTGAGGAGAACACACCAGAATGGGGGCTTGAGCCAATAGCATTTTGTAAAAATCCCTAATTCCTTCAGCCTCTTCTTAGAGCCCTGAGGGGAAGATGTAGCTAGTTGCCTTTCTGGAACTTGACCATATATGGTTTGGGAGAGTAAGTATCACTCCCCCAGTATGGAAGGCTGTGATTTTGTTTGTTTGTTTTGGGTTTTTTTGCAGGGCAATGAGGATTAAGTGACTTGCCCAGGGTCACACAGCTAGTAAGTGTCAAGTGTCCAAAGTCATATTTGAACTCAGGTCCTCCTGAATCCAGGGCTGGTGCTTTATCCACTGCACCATCTAGCTGCCCCGAAGGTTGTGATTTTTAAAAAAGCTTCATCAAATTCTATGACTGATTCTGTGCACTATGAAGTCTCCAATGTGGGAAAAGAGAATAACCAGAGGGCACCAGGGGGACCCAGGGCCAAGCATTTCTGAGAACAAGTGTTTTGGGAAGGAGAGGTCCCTAACGCACCATAACTAACTCTCTGAAGTTTTGCTTGTACATGCTTTCAAGTCATTGTCTTCTGTGTTTATATCTTGAGTTTTCTTGTCTCCATAGACAGGAAATCTGGTTCTTCTTTTTTTTTTTTCTAATTTTTCTAGGCTACTTCTTGACTTAAGACTTTATGTATTGGACTGTGCTCACCTCTGGGGAGCGGGTGGTGGTGATGAGCAGGAAATGTGTAGCCAGAACTTCTAGCTTTAATGTCCTTTTGTTCCTTTCACAGCTCAGGCTGGGGTCTTTATTTTTTTTAAATAAAAGTATTTTATTATTTTCCAGTTACATGTAGAGATAGTTTTCAACATTTGTTTATATAAGATTTCTAGTTTCAAATTTTTCTCCCTCCCTCCCCCTCTCCTAAACAGCAGGCAATCTGATATAGGTTAAATATATATATGTGTGTGTGTGTGTGTGTGTATGTATGTATACGTATATATATATAAAATAACATTAAACATATTTCTGCATTTGTCATGTTATAAGAGAAGAATCAGAGCAAAAAGGAAAAAACCTCAAAAAAGAAAAACAACAGCACCAATAACAAAAGAAATAGTATGGTCCAATCAGCATCCATATTCTACAATCCCTTTTTTTCTCTTTTTTTTCTGGATTTGGAGAGCCTCTTCCATCATGAGTCCTTTGGAACTTTCTTCTACTATTGGATTGGTGAGAAGAATCTAGTCTATCACAGTTGATCAACACATAATGTTGATGATACTGTGTGTACAATGTTCTCCTGGTTCTGCTCATCTCACTCATCATCAGTTCATGCAAGTCCCTCCAGGTTTCTCTGAACTCCTGCTCATTGTTTCTTTTTTTTTTTTTTTCCAGGGCAATGGGGGTTAAGTGACTTGCTCAGGGTCACACAGCTAGTAAGTGTCAAATGTCTGAGGCTGGATTTGAACTCAGGTACTCCTGAATCCAGGGCCGTGCTTTATCCACTGCGCCACCTAGCTGCCCCCTGATCATTGTTTCTTACAGCACAATAGAATTCCATTCCATTCACATACCACAACTTGTTCAGCCATTCCCCAATTGATGGGCAACCCCTCAACTTCCAATTCCGTGCCACCATGGGGACTTTATTTTTGATGCTTCCAAAGTGGTACAATCCAGGGGAGAAATCTGTTTACTGCCCTCCTGGTCAGAGCTCTGCAAGTTCCTGAGCAAATTTTGGGTCTGTTTATAGACTACTTCTGGTACTGGCTCTTCCCTGGTCTTGTTCCCCTGCCCTGGTTTATTACAGTGTAGGCTTATGTGTATGGCTAAATGTTAAAACTGAGTCCCCAATCTACTTTTGGGTTTAGAGACCCACAGTTATGTTTCTGGAACTTGTTCCTAGGTCATCACACAAGTAGGGCCCCTGCTCCCTCAGAACCCTAACCCAAACATGATTTCTCCTCTCCTTCCTGGAATTCTGACCTGGAGCTGGGCAATGGGTAACAGAGGTGTCAGGTGGTACCTGTTTCTGCTCCTAGTGCTAGTACAGGGGTCTTCTAGGATTTCTTCCTGCCCAGGTGTTCAGTTCCCTTACTGTCCTTGAACTCTGGGCTGCTTGCTCCCTGTGTCAGCTACTGTTGCCACAACCTGATACTGCTTCTGCCTGCTTCCACCCTGTTCTCCTGACTAGCCCCCCACCCTAGCCGACCTCTCTGTCTAGCTTCCTAAGTTTCCCTGGGCTGGAGAAATGACTCACCATGACTTTTACTTGGCTTTCCTCATCAGAATTCAGTCTGGCATGCTTTATATAGGTCATCGTGGAGGGGGATGCAAAAGAGCAAAGTCAAAATTGATACCTCTAAGGCATCTCCCTAAGATTGCATGTTACAGAACAGTTGTCCAACTGCCTTGTTATGAGGAGTTCCTCACACGGATGAAATCAGATATAGTTAAACACAAAACAAACCTCCCACATTCACTTTTTAATTCCCTGCCACCTGACTTCTAGCTTCATCACTAAAACTCTTCTGTCCAAGGTCATCAGTCAGCCAGGTAGTTCACAAACACTGAGTTTACTATAGGCCCAGCACTGGGATAAGTGCTGGTTATACAAAGAAAGGCAAAAGCAGTCTCTGCACCCAAGGAGTTCACACTTTAATGGGGGAACAACATGAAAAGAACTAGGTATATATAAGATACAGAGTAGTTGGAAGGAGGTGGGGGGGGAAGTCATTAGCAGCTAAACGAGGACCAGGAAACTCCTCTTACAGAAGTGGAATTTGAGGTCAGTTCTAAAGAAAGAAACTAAAGTAGAGGTGAGAAGGCAGGGTATTTTAGGTAAGGGGAGAAGAACATGTGCAAAGGCACAAAGTGGGTAGATAGTGTATCATGTGTGAGGAAGAGCAAGTAAGCTATTGTTGTTCACTGAGGGTCAGAAGGGTGAAGGGTAAAGGGTACAAAGACTGGAAAGGTAGGAAGAAGCCAGGTTATAAAAAGCTCTTTAAAAGCTCTTTGATTCTGGAGTAATAGTGAGCCACTGGAGTTTATTGGGGGGAGGCGACGTCATCCAAGTTATGATTTCGGAAAATCACCTTGTAGCTGAGTGGAGGATAGGTGGGAGCAGAGACAAACTTTAGGTATGCATACCAATTAGAAGGGTATTCCCAATAGTACAGATTTTGATCACCAAATCCAACAGACTGTTTTTGTTTTTTTTTTAGTGAGGCAATTGGGGTCAAGTGACTTGCCCAGGGTCACACAGCTAGTAAGTGTTAAGTGTCTGAGGCCGGATTTGAACTCAGGTACTCTTGACTCCAGGGCCGGTGCTCTATCCACTGTGCCATCTAGCTGCCCCCCAACAGACTGTTTTCAATCATTGTTCTTATATCTTTGTATTAATTCTTTATATGGCTTGGAATCTGGCACCATCTCCTTGATATGTCTGTCTCTTGAATTCTCTGACACTTTGGTTTTCCTCTTTTTTAATCTTTTCCTTGCTAGTTCATCTTCCTACTCCCTACTTTCTAAATTGGCATGTTCTCTAGGGCTCTCTTATTGGACTGCTTCTTATTCCTCTCCAAACACTCTCTTCCACGGAGGTCTCAAGTACTCCTATGGTTTCAATGATCATTTTATGCAGATGACTCCGAAATCTACATAGCCTGTGCTGACCTTTCCTGTGAGTTCTAGTCTCAAGATTTCACCTTCCTACTGGACACTGCCAGAATATTCCAGTGGTACCTCAAATTCAACCTGTGCAAAATAGCACTTACCTGCCACCCCAAATCCAACCTTTCTCTCAACTTTCCAGTTTCTCTTGATTACAGTATCATTCTCTGAGTCATCTCGGCTTGAAACCCCAGAGTCACCATTAACTCTTCCCTCTGTCTTACCCTCTGCATTTACTAAGTTGCCAAGATCTATTGATTCTACCCCTGAAATCTCTCACATCTGCCCCTTCTTTTCTTACTCTTGTGGAAATTTATTTTGATTTAGGGACCCTACCTTTGGGCTGAGATTAGAAAGCCTTGGGCTCTCAAGGTTTTTTCTGGGAGAGGCTGGTGCCCCTTCCTCCTCTGCTTCAGCTGAGCCAAAAAGCCCCGTGGGCTGTACAAGAGGCCAGGTCAGACAGCTGGGGGAAGAAGCCCCGGCTCCCTCTGCCCTGAGCGGATCTATCTGAGAGATCCCAGGCTCGGCCAGGCAGGCCTCTGGCGTAGCCCGTGCAGAGGTCCCTGGGCACACAGCAGGGAACATGGGCCCCTGGAGCCCTGGGTGTGGTACACATGGGACGCTTGAGCGTCCCCCACAGCTTCAGCCCTAGTGTGGCCAGTGGATTAGCTTGGTGTGTGTGGGGGCACAGGGAGCCCAAGATTTGAGGGGTGAGAAGGAACATATATAAAGGGAGAATGCTGAAGGACTAGGAAGAAGGGTGAGGCCGGAAGGTTAAGAGGTTGGAAAGGAGGAATGGACAGAAAGGGGCTACAAGGACACTAAGGAGACTGAGGTTACATAAAGAGAGGAGGAGATGGTACAGGAGGTTAGAGAAACCAGAGGGGCAGCGGAGAGCACAGAAGGGGTCAGCACAGGGTACAGGTTGGAGAAAGCAAGGAGGGGGGGGTAGACACTGGAGCACTAGGAGAACGCTAGAAGAAGGTCCTTTGGTACTCAGGAGGAGGCTAAAAAAGTTCCAGGCGCAGCAGGTGGAAAGAGACGTTCCGGAACGCAGTCAGGTTGTACATTTTATTTCCCTGTATTCTTAATTTTAAATTCTATCTCATAAATAAACCCTCTGCTGTTAAAATGGAAGAGGCTTCTTAATCTTTTGCTTATCAATTTTAGGTGGAGCAGTGTGGTGGAACTTTATAAATGGCCCATATTAAATTTTTTTTTTTGGTGAGGCAATTGGGGTTAAGTGATTTGCCCAAGGTCACACAGCTAGTATGTGTCAAGTGTCTGAGGTCACATTTGAACTCAGGTCCTCCTGACTCCAAGGCCAGTTCTTTATCCACTTCGCCACCTAGCTGCCCCAGCCCATATTAAATTAATAGCAGTCAGATAACCCAAACAGTCAACAATCCCAGATTAAGTACCCCAGTCAGATTAGGCCTAGTCAATTAAAATATTTTTACATTTGAATGGCGACCCAGATGGGATTTACAGCCCAATTATAATTTTTCATATAAGTTCTGTTATATAATTTTTTCCTGATTACATTAGCTAATAATTAATTTTTTTTACACTCCCATTACATATTTCTGTACTACTTCAGTAGTCTCCTAATTGGTGTCCTTGCCTCTGGTCTCCTCCTAACTGATATATTCTTTTTTTTTTTTTTTTAGTGAGGCAATTGGGGTTAAGTGACTTGCCCAGGGTCACACAGCTAGTAAGTGTCAAGTGGCTGAGGCTGGATTTGAACTCAGGTCCTCCTGAATCCAGGGCCGGTGCTCTATCCAGTGCGCCACCTAGCCGCCCCTGATATATTCTTTTGTGACCAATTTTCCTAATGTTTAATTCTGATCAAATCATTTCACTGCTCACAAACCTTTGGTAGTTCCCCTGCTAAATACAGGATAAAATACAAACTCCTTGTTCTGTTCTCTCAATGGAATGGTCTCAATTTACCTTTCCAGTTTTATTTCATGTTACTCTAAACTCATTCTAGGTTTTGGCCAAACTGATTGCCTCTCCTGCCTCCTGTGCATATTGCACATGCTAATCCTTGTCCTGGGAATGGATTCCATCTCCACTAGTTGAAATCTTTCTCTTCCTTCAAAGCTTAGCTTAAATACCACCTAATCCATGAAACCTTCCCTGATCCTTGCCTCCAAAATCTGTCATGCTTGCTCATTTGACCTTTCTTATGCAATTTCCTCATCATCTGTATTACATTTATTTGTATAGCTGTCTGATTGCCTACTATATTGCAAACATCCTGAGGAAAGGAATGGCATCATTTTTCATCTTTATATTCCCCATACCTAGCACAATATCCCCCTTGAATTAATGAGGGCTTCAAAAAAGCATTTAAGAACTTAAGGTTCTTTTCAAATCTATGCATCTTTAAGCACAGTGCCTATTGCAGCAAATTGACACTTGATAATGTGCTACCTTGGACCATTATTTTAATTTATTGTTAGTTTCTTCAATAACATTCCACAAATGTTTATTAAGTTTCCACTATGAGTTACTACTGGAGATACAATGTTTAGATAAGACATGAAATTTATAGTCTAATAGATTCTTAAGAACAGAGGCCACATTGTATATTTCATTTATAGCTTTCGTAGCCAGAAAAAGAATATTTGCTGTTTGTTTATGGGGGAAATTACTCAGTAGAATGATGTATGGCTCAAAAGTCTTCTTCAACACAGAGCCCTCTATGCATAAATTAAGATCATATAAGATTCCTTGATAGATGCAACCACAGAGATATAACTCTGTATAACAGCAGTTTGATTATCTGTAGTAAGGCATACAAAGTAGGGAGGCATATTTGCCAAGGTTGATCACAGGTGTCATGAACGATATTCTGCACAGAATGTAGATAGAAGAGGGATTCCCCATAGATGGTGATCTTCCATAGATGCTCTTATTTGTGAATAAAATTTTTCTGATTACATAAAGCTCCAGAATACTATTGTTATTTAAAGGAGATCAGGGGGCAGCTAGGTGGTACAGTGGATAAAGCACTGGCCCTGGATTCAGGAGGACCTGAGTTCAAATCCAGCCTCAGACACTTGACACTTACTAGCTGTGTGACCCTGGGCAAGTCACTTAACCCTCATTGCCTCCCCCCCCCAAAAAAAACTATGTTGTCCAGATTAAGAAACCTAATTGGATTCATAGCTAGTTGACTGAGGCCATTGGTACACATTTTAAACAGGAACTACATACAGATAAGCAATAAGCAGGACCTAGAGTAGAATAAAAAGAAGAGAATAAACTGGAATCTAACTGACATACTGAGCAGCACTTGCAGTGAACCTATATATAAAAAGCTCATCTTTCCAACACCAATATGGCTGTAAATCATGGAATATAATTTCTGAAAAATCATAAATCTAAACACTTTTTATTAACAAAAGGAAGAATAGATCAATCAATTGGGCATGAAACAAAAAACTATGAAAATAAATTTTAGAAAAACACAAAAATAAAAATTCTGAAAATTAAAGTGATTAACAAAACTAAAAGGAAAAGAAAAACACTGAATTGATAAATAAAAAGCCCAGTTGGACAGATAAATGGATATAGAGAACTGAATCAAATTTATTAAAATAAGAACCATTCCCCTCCTGATTCCAGGGCTGATGCTCTATCCACTGTGCCATCTAGCTGCCCCCCTAATTGACTATTGATTAGAAAGATGCAAGTTGAAACAATTCTGGGATACTACCTCACACCTATTGGATTAGATAATGGGACAGCAGAGGAAAATGACATATGTTGTAGGGTATATGGGGAAAATGAGACATTAATGCACTGTTGGTGGAGTTGTAAACTGATTCAACCACTCTGTAGAGCAATTTGGAACTATGGCCAAAGGGCTATAAAACCTAGGAATATATATTGACCTAGTAATATCACCGCTAGGTCTGTATCCAAAAAGAGGTTAAAACCCCCAAAAGTTAAAGGACTTATATGTACAAAAAAATATAGCAGCTCTTTTCTAGTGGCAAAGAATTTGAAACTGAGGGCATGCCCATCAACTGGGAAATAGCTGAACAAATTGTGCTATGTGATTATGATGGAATACTATTGTGCTGTAAGAAAAGCAGGATGCTGTTAGAAAAACATGGAAAGACTTATATGAGCAGATGCAAAGTGCAATGTACTGTGTACAAAGTAACAGCAAAATCGTAAGATGATCAGCTGTGAATGATTTCTATTCTTAGCAATACAGTGATCCAAGGCAACTCTGAAGGACTTATGATGAAAAATCTTATCCATTCTCAGAGAAAGAATGGTGTCTGTGTACAGATTAAAACATAATTTAAAAAATAATAATAAACATTTTTATTTAAAGTTTTGAGTTCCAAATTTTATTCCTCCTTCCCTCCCTCCCCTCCCCCCTCCTTCAGGCAGTAAGCAATCAGATATAGGTTATACATGTGCAATTATGTAAAGAAGCATACTTTTAAAAACTATTTTTCTTAAGGTTTTTTTTTGGTCTTTTTTCTTTCACAACCTGACTAATATGGAAATGTTTTGCATGACTACACATGTATAACTTATATTGAATTGCTTGCCTTCTTGAAGGTGGGGTTGGGGAGGGAGAAAGGAAGAGAATTTGGATCACAACATTTTAAAAATGGATGTTAAAATTGTTTTTGTAATTGGCGAAAAATAAAATTCTAAACAAACAAACAACCCAGATAAACTGTTAGGTGGCAGATTTGGAGGAGGTAGTTAGGGAAACCAAACCATATATAACAATAATGAAAAGGGAGAATCTACAAAAAATAAAGAGGAAATGAATGACTGACTGAATAAGCAAAGGAAAATCTATCTAAAATAAAGAGGAAATGAATGACTGACTGAATAAGCATTTGTTAAGTGCTTTCAAAGTTCCAAGCATTGCGAAAAGTGCATGGAGATAGAAAGTAGCTAACACTCTGAGAGAAACAACAAATAAAAGAAAATTCAGCTTCAGGGCAAATGGAAAGGTCCAGAAATCCCAAGCGTACAGCCATAGGACAAAATAGGCTTTGTAGATAGTTGAGATGACAAGGGTTGTGGGACTGCAGGGAATAGAGGTGGAACAGATGAAAAAGCCTGGACGATCATGGAAAGCAATAGTAAATAAAGCAGATGACAAAGCCTGGTGGCCAGTATCTCATCTCATAAGAGGGAATATAAGCAGTCAAGCAGCCTGTGGGAAGAGGGAAGGCAAGGGTACACTCAATGACTGAAATTATTAGAAACTCTCTGCTAAAAATTCCTGATAAGGGTTTGGATCTAAATATTTATGAAAATATCAAACTCTCAGATTAATAGAACAAGAAATAGAGAATTTAAGTAAGCCAAATACAGAAAAAGAAATTGAACAAAACATAAATGAACTCTCAAAGGAAGGAGTGAGGGAGTGGAGAGGAACAACCCTAGGGCCAGATGGATTTATGAGAAAATTCTATCATTCAAAGAACAGTTCCAATATTACATAAACTCTTTGCAAAAGGAGACAAAGAAGATATGCTACCAATTTCTTTTCCTGTGATATCAATACATTGTTTATAACTAAACCAAGGAGAGACAAGGCAGAAAAAGAAAACTATAGACCAATATCTCTAATTAATATTGATGCAAAATTATTGAATAAAAATATTAGCAAAGAGGCTACATGACATACCACTAATGTATTAAAAAGATCATATATTAGGGGCAGCTAGGTGGCGCAGTGGATAGAGCACCAGCCCTGGAGTCAGGAGGACCTGAGTTCAAATCCGGCCTCAGACACTTAACACTTACTAGCTGTGTGACCCTAGGCAAGTCACTTAACCCCAATTGCCTCACCAAAAAAAAAAAAAAAAAAGATCATATATTATAAGCAGTTAGAAATGTAGAGTTTCTTCAATGAAAATATGTAACTATGACAGACATATTAATGACAAAATAATAAAAATAAGCATATTATAGCAATAGTCACAAAAAGCTTTTCACAAAATATAATTGCTATTTCTCTTTAAAATGTTTTTTAAAGTTAAAGAATAAATGGGCCTTTCCTTAACATTGTAAGTAATATCTATCCATAGCAAGGGGCTAACATTAAATGTAATGTAGAAATCATATAAGCTTTTATAAGATCATGGGTAAAAACAAATATTTTCATTATCACCAACGTTATTTGATATGGTGCTAGACATGCTAACTATAAAAAATAACAGTGAAAATAAAGTGAAGGAATAAATATAGGCAAAGAGTAAGCAAAACTGTCATTTTTTTGCTTATATGATCTCTTTAGAGAATCAATAATAATTAATTTAAATAAAATAAACCTAGTATAGGCTAGCCCCCCAGTATTTTAAATGACACCACATAAATAATGAACTTTTTTGGATATTACCGACAGAAACAGGAAAAAAGTGATAAAAGGGAAAATTCCATTCAAAACCAGTACATAATAAATAAAATTTCTGAGTGTCTACCTACTAAGACAAATAGAAGAATTCTATTATAAACACTTTTTCTGGAAATAAAGACACTCCTAAATAATTAGAAAGAACTTGCTCATTGGCTGTGCCAATATAATAAAATGACAATAGTACTAAAATTAATTCACTAATTCAGTGTTAAACTAGTCAAATAGTTAAACTATTAAAAGGTTAATTTAAAGAGCTAGAAAAATAATACAATTAATCTAGAAGAATAAAAAGGTCAAGCAATTCAAAAAAATAATAACAGAAGGTGTGAAGTAAGTTGGTCTAGTAGTTGTTCTTGATCTTAAAATATACAATCTTAATCTTGACCTTAAAAGCAATAATCATCTGAACTATTTTGTACTGGTTAACCAATAGAAAAGTTGATTAGTCAGATTATGTACATAAGATTCAGAAAGAAAAGACCTTAGTAATAGAGTGATCAATAAACTCCAAATTACCGTTCAACAAAAACTGCTAGGAAAACTGGAAAACAATCAGGCAGAATCTTACATCATACACCAAGATAAGTTTCTATGGATAACTGACTAAATTAAAAAAAAAATTATACCATGATTAATCCAGGAAAGATACCTTTTGTAATTGTGGATAAGGAGATACCTCTGAACTATTTAAGGGATAAGGGATAACTGCACATGAATCAATGGAGTTAAAAGTAGAAGAGGAAAATGGAGGGGGGGTGTCTATATAGGAAATTTCTCTGATAAAGGTCTGATACTTAAGAAACATAAGGCACTGATTCAAATAAATAAGAAGAATCATTTCCAATAGATAACTGGTCAAAGGATATGAACATTCAATTCTCAAGGGAAGAAATCCAAGCTATCAACAACCATCTGCAAAAGTTATAAATCATTAATAAGAAACATACAAATCAAAACAAATTGTAGTTCTGCTCATACCCATCAGATTAGCAAAGATGGACCCCCAAAAAGTATAATGACAATCCCTGGAAGGACTGTAAGAGGACAGGCACATCGATGTATCATTGGTATTGCTATGAATTAGTCAAGCCATTCTGGAAAGCAGTTTAGCACAATACCCCAAATGTTACTTAACTGTGTTTACCCATAGACTCAGCAATACTACCATTATGCTTATGCTCCAAGGAATTTTTTTAAAAAGAGGAAAAAAATCCCCAAATGCAAAAATATCCATAGTAGCAAAGAACTTTAAAATAAGGGAGGTAGTTCAACCAATCAATTGGGAGGTGGTTTAACAAATTATGCTACATGAATAGAATATTACTGTACTGTAAGAAATTTGTAAGGGATAAATTCAGAGAAACTTGGGAGGACTTGTATAAATTGCTTTAAAATGGAGTAAGCAGAACCAGGAAAATAATTTATATAATCACTACAACATTATAAAGAAAATCATTGTAAAAGACTCAAGAATTCTATTAAACGCAATGACCAACTATAATTCCAGAGGGCTGATGATGAAGCAAGCTATCCAACTCATTTTCAGACGTGCTTACTATATGAATTTGTTTTGCTTAACTATGCTTGTTTGTTATAAGGAAGAGGGGGAGTTTAGGGCATGGTGATATAAAAAAGGTAGCTAGTAAATATTTTTTAAATACATGGAAGAGAACAGAAGTTCAGAGAGACACAAAGAAATAGGGTATCTTTTGAACTAATATGTTAAATTTATTATACTATAATTTTTTCCCTCTTTAATAGCATTTTATTTTACTTTTTTCCAACTACATGTAAAGATAGTTTTCAACATTCATTTCTGTAAGATTTTGAGTTCCAAATTTTTCTCCCTCCCTCCCTTCCTTCCCATCCCCTGAAGCCAGCAAGCAATCAGATAGAGTGATATCATGTTAAACATATTTCCACATTAAGTCATTTTGTGAGAGTCAGAAAAGGAAAAAAAAACACAAAAAAAGATGAAACAGCAACAATGAAAAATAAGAGTGAAAATATACTAGTTTATCTTTTAAAAAGTGGTATGTAACGGAGATGAATGGTTTCATACATATTCTTATTTGTGGAAATGTTTTGTTTGTCAAATTTAGAATAACAAAGAAAATATCAATTTAAAAATAAAAAGATATATGTGATCAGAAATAGTGGGCCAGTGACTCGATGAGAATGAAACAAAACATTTGGACAGTCTAAGTGTTGTATTTGTATCCTTAGAATATTAAAAGACCCCCCTCCCCAGTTGCTAATGTTTTCTTCCTCAAACCATTACTACTATCAATATAGCTTTAAAATTTGCAAAACACTTTATATAGATATTATTTCACTTGATCCTCACAAATGAAGTCCGGTAGGTGCTATTATTATTTATAGATGAAACTGAGGGTCAGAGAGGTTAAGTGACTTCCCTATATTCGTAAATATCAATCTAGATTCAAACTCAGGACCTTCTGACCCCAGCTTAGATTCACTTTCCATTATACCATACTGACTCTCCAACTTGGATTTCATTATCTGTGTACATGTTGTTGTAGGAACTTACCACAGTGCCTTGAACGTAGTAGGTGTTTTCATAAATATTGGCTGAACTTAATTGAAGGGAAAAGATATAGAAAGAGGCCTCTAGGACATTGCACATATTCTTTGTGTAGGATTTGTGGAAGGACATGGACAAGAATTAGGACAGGAAGGTGCAGATGGGTTCTGATCTGCAGTACTGGAGGAAGTACCCACACATGCATATTTCCCTCTCCCCATATCACTTATAAGGCACATAAGCATTAATATTTGTTGAATTGAATTGATGAGGTTATGGGCTTTCCCCACTTGTCTTTAGAGGTAGCTCTGCACCTAAATCATTCTAAATAGATCATTGCCAATCTTGTTTTCAAAGCTCCCCAGGGAAAATTTCAGAGACTCCCTTTTTTTGTTGTTGTTCCAGTATTCCATCACCCTGTCAGTTATGAAATCCAAATCCCCAGTGCAATTTAATAAGCCTATTTCCTTTCATTCTGATCACTGTGAATCAAGGGGAAAAAATGGGTCTGCATATCCCTCCAAGTGTTTACTAAGCCAGACAACCTAGAGAGAATTATAGAGTGCAGACATCTAATACTATTACTACTACTACTAGCTAACATTTATATAGCACCTACTATGTACCAAGTATTGTGCTAAGTACTTTACAAATATTATCTCATTTGATCCTTACAATAACCTTGAGAGGGAGGTGCTATTATTATTTTTTTTTACAGTTGAGCAAACTAAGGCAAAGGTTTAGTGATTTCCTCAAGGTCATAAAGCAATGTTGTCTGAGGCCATATTTAAACTTAGGTCTTCTTGACTCTAGGCCCAGCACTCGATTAAGCCATGTAAGTATTATTAAGTAAATAATATGCCAAAAATCACTTAAGGCATATTCAAGGGGTTAAATTTCCCTTTACAGATTAACAAGAAAAAGCTTTAAAAACATCTCCAATCACTAAGTTAATTAAGAAGATCGTGCATTATATGACTACTATAGTCTACCTTGGGGTAATGAATCAGTCAACAAGACTGTATTAAGCACCTACTCTATGGCTCTTCTGGGCTTTGGGGATTACAAGTGAAGTAGTCCCTGCCCTCAAGGAACTTGCATTCTATCGAGAGAAATAAAATGTACACATATAAATATATATACACAAAATATCTATAAAGTAGATACAAGTTTGGGGTGAGGAAAAAGCCACTATCAGCTGGGGGAATCAGGAGGTGCTGCATGGGCTTGAACAGTGAAGGAACCTAGGGATCTAAGGGCAAGAAAGCATACATTCTGCAACCAGGCAGAAACAGGAAATGCAATGTTGTATACATAAAAGAGCCAGTGGTCCCCTTATGTTTTTGGTTGAACTGAAGAATGAAAGGGAGTAATGGAAGTCTGGAAATGGAAGTTGGAACCTGACCGTGAAAAGCTTTAAATGCTAAAGTGAAGAATTTGCACGTCATCCTAAAGGAAAAGCAGGACAGTTAAGTGATCAGATCTGTGCGTTTGCTGTTGAGCAGAGGAAGGACCGAGTGGAAAGACTTATGCGAAGTCGACAATTTAGATGATTATTGAAATACGGCAAATGAGAAGTGATGGTAGCCTGCACTAAGGTGGCGGCTACCTTCCTGAAAGGACAGAGGCATTCACGTGTGAAAGACAGAGAGGTACAATCTTCAAGACTTGGTAACTGATTGGATATTTGGGGCTAAGGAAATTGTAAAGTGGAGTGTGATTACAGGCTATATTTTGAACCTGGGGCACTTGGAGAAAAAGAAATGGCAACAAAACTTCGGAAGAGGGAGGGGTATGAGGAGAAACGAAAGAGGGAGGAGGAAACGAAAGAGGGAGAATGAGTTCGGTTTGGGGAAAGTCACTTCCCATCTCCAGGCCTTAGTTTTTTTCATCTGTGAAATGAAAGATTCGAGCCAGATAACCTCCAAAGTCTCTTACAACTCCTAACGATTTAAGAAACTCACGAAATTCCCAATTGGGCAAGGAGAGCGAAGATATCAAGTGGGGCGAGGGGCGGGACAAGGCAGTGCCGGGCAGTGAAAAGAGCGCTGCATCTAGAGTCAGGGGATTCCAGTTCCGCCACTTCCTGGTTCTCGGGAGACCGAGAGCAAAAGACTTCTTCTCTGGGATTCACTTTCTTCCTCTGTAAAAGGAGGGAAGTGAGTTATAAGGTTCCAGATCTCTGATCCTAGCAGTAGGAACCAGAGAACCCCCACGTGGTCCAGGCTCCAGAGCCGCAGAGCCCGGGCTTTGGCTTCGTTCCCTCCCTCGTTTCTCATCTGAAGTCTGGCCACCCTCCCGCCCCTCTTTTCTTTTCCCTCTCGGGTGTGTGGCTGAAGCACAGCCGGCCAAGCCTTTTCCTCAAACCGCTGATCGCCAGCAGCCAGGTTACCGCCCCAAGGTCCCTCCGAGGCGTGCCCCAACCCCCTACCTTCGGCTCTCACGTCCACTCCGGTCTCACCAGCGATAGGCCGAGCAGGAGCCTAGGCCACACCTCCTCTTCCTCTGGATTGGTCAGTAGGGCTTCGGTCTGCTCCTCCTCTCCCTGCGCGCCCCCCCTCTTCCCCCGGCCTCGGGCCAGCCGGGAGTCCGGGGGTGTTGGGTCCCGCCTCCATGTGACGGCCGGGTCTGGAATTGGCGGCGGCGCGGCTGCCATTTCCGGTTTGCCGGAGGTGGGCGGGTGGGGTGCGGCGCCGAGCCGGAGCGGCCGCCAGATCCTGCCTCGCACCTGGTGCTGCCGGCAGGATGCGCCCAGGGCCCGGAGGCTGCTGCTGCCGCCGCCCTCCGCTGCCGAACGGCTGCGTCGCGAACGGGGAGCTGCGGAACGGATATGTGAGGAGCAGCCCGGCAGCCGCCGCCGCCTCTGCTACCGCCGCCAGCCAGGTACGGGGCCGGGGGCCGGGCGGCTGGCGGGGGGGCCGGGCGGGCTGGGGACCCGGGCTTCTCCAGGACCCGCTGCGGCCACCGCCACGGGGTGGGGCTCGCTGGCCGGCGGGGCTCGGGTCCGAGGTTCGGCCGCTGTCTGTTCAGGTGTTTGGCCCCGGACTGTTCCCCCTCCCCCCTTCCTCCGAGCTGCCCCCCCCCCCCCCAGGATGCTCGGCCCGTGCGGAGCTGGGGGTGCCTTCCTGTCACCTGATTCTGCTGGGCTCAGGCACCCACCACGGCTGATGGGGATGGACGGAGAGAACTGATCAGGCGGCGGGAGACACCCCCATGCCCTGTCCCTCCCCAAGCCAGGCCGCGTACCCCCACCTGACCTCCTCTCCCTCGTTTACTCCACTTCCTCCTTTTTCCTCAGGTGTTTGCCTTACCTGTTGGTCGATTGGGGGAATAAACCCGCCTTCTTCGCGTTCCTCCAAAGGGTGTGGGAGAGGGCAGCCAGAGGTTGACATCCAGCCCTTCGGTAACATTTAGTGCTTGCCACGTGCAGAGCGAGGCTGCAATGCCTCTCTTGCATATGTATAACCGGGCTAGCTAGCTGCCCCACAGGCACGCACTTGTCTCTTCTTCCCTCTTTGGAGCGGACCCATCCACTGGGCAGAGGAGTCTTAGTGGTTTATATGGCCCTCTGTTCAACCTGAACACTCAACAGACTGGTTATAAACGAGGGGATCCTTTGACCTGGTAGTGACTTGCAGCGAGTCTCTAATAATTGAAAGCCAGGGCTGACTCACCAACTAACTTGAGGAGGCATTTATTTCCCGCAGAATATCCCGCAATTCTACGTGTACTAATTTCTCGATACGTGCACGGATCACAAACAAAAATCACATAGTCCCTGTCCTCGAGGAGCTCCGAGTTCTCTTGAAATGCCATAACTTCCACTCCCCACTGAAAAGTTTTATGTTCAGAACAGTGACTTTTTTTTCTGTCAGGTATCCTGGCTTTAAAAATGCCAGGTCTTGGGGCTGCTAGATGGCGCAGTGGATAGAGCACCGACCCTGGAGTCAGGGGTACCTGAGTTCAAATCCGGCCCCAGACACTTAACACTTACTAGCTGTGTGACCCTGGGCAAGTCACTTAACCCCAATTGCCTCACTTTAAAAAAGAAAAAAAAAATGCCAAGTCTTCGTGGGGTAGTTATGATGATTTGCAATTGCTATTAAATAGTTCCTTCAGGGACTGGTTTTCTGATTTGTGTGTGTTTCTGTGGAGGGGAGAGTATTCCCAACCCTTAGCTTGGTACCTGATACAAAGTGTTGTTAGTAGTTTTCAGTCCTATCCTACTCCAGTCCTGACCCCATTTGGGGTTTTCTTGGCAAAGATCCTGGAGTGATTTGGCATTTCTTTCTCTAGTTCATTTTACAAATGAGAAAACTGAGGCAAACAAGATTAGTGCCTTGCCCAGTCTGTGGCTGAATTTGAACTCAGGAAGTTGAATCTTCCTGACTCCAGGCCCAGTACTCTATCCACTTTGGCACCTAGCTGCCCTGCTACAGAGTAGGTGCTTAATAAATGCTAGTTGATTAACCTTCTAAGTTTAAGAATAATTTGAAACAAGGAAATCAAGGTTACCTCCAGTAGCTGTAGTTTTCAGTAGGATGAACGGCTAGTCCTGGGAGAAGAGGGTCACAGCACCCCCTATCCCAAGACCCATTACTGTTTAGCAAGGAACAACAACAAAAAAAGGTATGTTTCTCCAAATAGAATATCGATCAATGTTTGGTAGTGGTGGAAGTGCTGTTGAATTCAGTAAAGAGAAAGAATAGGTCAGATACCCTTTCAGTTAAGTATAAGGTGAACTATAACAGATAATGGTATCCTGAAGTGGAAGGAGCCTGTCTGTCTCCATTGAATTCAGAAGGACCTAGGCCAAAATCCCTGCTACATTTACTACCAGTGTGGTCTTTGGCAAGTTAATATTAATTTCTCTGACAGTTTCCTCCTTCCTTAAATGGAAATGATACTTACACTCCTTCAGTGTCACTGTGAGTGAAGTATTTAAGATTTATGAAGCATTGGGGGGACGTTAATACACTGAACTATCCCTTTCTTTTTCTTATAATTGTATGTGAGATTAAATGATAAACAGGTAATTAGTAATAATGAAAGACGTTATCACTTATATGGTGATATGAAAATGCACGTAGCATGTTTTTTTCTGGGCTAAAATGTAGCATTGACATTTAACATGTTTTCCTGTTGAAGTTGTAACTAGGAAAATAAGTTGCAGATGAATGAAAACAGTGTTTCTTTTCCAATGGGTCATGACCCTTCCAAGGGGGGGTGGGAAGGAATCTAGAGGAAGATCTTTTCCAACACAGGCCTGTGTTCTCATGCTTGGGGTGCTTTCTGTTTAAGTGCTTCCTTCCCTTCTCTAGAAACAAAAATTGTTTTGCTTTAGTAAAACCAGGGTCCAGCCACCCCATAATTTCTTATTTATAATTGTGAATTGTATTCAGAGGTTTTCAATTTGTAAGAAATGTTAAATTACAAGAATGAGATCAATATACAAAATATAGGTTTGCAACAAGTATCTCACTTACATAGTCAAGTTTATGGCCCAAGGAGGAAAAATATAAATCTTAACATCTTTTGTCTTTAAAAGAAGATATAGAGCAAATCCTCTCTGGAATTCTTAAGGTTTCAGTATATCCTATTTGAAACTGATTATCAGAATAAAGAGAATCTTAAATTTTTAGAGCTATTAGTGCTGAACTTCATTTTCAAAACTTTTGTTCAGTTGGAGGAACATTGCTCAATTTGCTTCCTTTCTTTTTTAGTAGAGAACTCAATATTGGTAGTCTTGTAAGGATACAAAGTGTTCCTTCATGGTTTGGGGGTTTTTGTTTTTGTTTTTTTTTTAAGCAAGATAATAAAAGTGTTCCTTCATTTTTTTTTAAAGCAAGATAAGAAAAGAAATAAAGCTCACAGGCAATAAAGAATAAAACTGAATCATAGTGATCCAACTATTTTGTTCCTGTTGGGGAAAATGTTACGTCATATAATAAAAGATAAATTTGAAGACGAGTGGCACTTAGCTATTTGTGAACTATTAGCTAAGAAGTACACTAAGACACTATAATACAGTTTTTTTGTTTTTGTTTTTTTGGTGAGGCAAATGGGGTTAAGTGACTTGCCCAGGGTCACACAGCTAGTAAGTATTAAATGTCTGAGGCCAGATTTGAACTCAGGTACTCCTGACTCCAGGGCTGGTGCTCTATCCACTGTGCCATCTCGCTGCCCCACTATAATACAGTTTTTAAAACTAAGTTATAAGGTGGCTTCCTTACCAAACCAAGTATTCACCCACTATAAATGGACAAAAGCTGGTTGGACCAACTGGGCTACTCTACAAGGTATTTTTGATCCCTACCACCACCACGTTGTTGTAATTCTTAGTGATTGATTTTCTGTTCTAAATTCTATGTGTGATTACTATTTTTATATTTCTAGCTACTTTGCAAGGTTGTTTTGAAATCTGTTACTACACTAACTTTAATTGTTTTTTTTTTTTAAGTGAGGCAATTGGGGTTAAGTGACTTGCCTAGGGTCACACAGCTAGTAAGTGTTAAGTGTCTGAGGCCAGATTTGAACTCAGGTCCTCCTAAATCCAGGGCCGGTGCTCTATCCACTGTACCAACTACACTAATTTTAAAACTCAGTCCTAGGAACACAGCCATGGATGATTAAAACCAAGTTGACATGATGTAATGTATCCAGACCAATCCCTTTTTTTGGCAGGGCAATGAGGGTTAAGTGACTTGCCCATGGCCACACAGCTAGTGTCAAGTGTCTGAGGCTGGATTTGAACTTAGGTCCTCCTGAATCCAGGGCCGGTACTTTACCCACTGTGCCACCTTGCTGCACCCCCAGACCAATCCTTTTTACAGATGAGGAAACTGAGGCCCAGAGGGCCAAAGTGCAGGGCATTGGACATTGCCACCTAGTCTTGTCTACCTGTGCTTATTTGCCCAGGAGCTTTTTGATTGTCTTTGCACTTATTCTAGCTCAGACCTTAGGAAGAATAGAAAATATGATCACCAGGGCAAATATATGGCCAGGAAGGAAACGTACCTGCCACATGTTCTCAGATTGTGCTTTGAGCTTTCTTAGAGGGTGTCTCAAGGCCTTCAGTGAACCCAGTTTGGGATCCCAGACTGTACTATGTCCTATGGTAGCATGCTATCTTTTTTTCTCTCTTCTTTTCCTTGAAAATTGGGGGGGGGGATTGTTCCCAGAAATCCAGGGGCTGAATTGTAGATGCAAAATGAAACTTGTGAAGGGATTTTTAAAAATGTGCTTAAATGGTAAAAGCTCTAGACTGCTTGTGGGATTTTAAAATTGTGTCCTTTGTGCATAGGAAAGCATTTTGAGGGGAACAATTAAACATTATTGTGTAATGGGTGCCTCTGGATGCTTATGGATATCACCAAGAAACACAGCAATTGAACAATAAAGCATTGATATTTCAGGCTCTCCCTCCCCCCATGTACAGCTGAATGGGAGGGTGGGTCTTGGTGATAATTTATAGTTGGGAAATTTTGCTGCTATTACCAGGAGCTTTCAAAGAATCATAGAGCTAGAATTCATCTTAAAAGATTTTATAGTTCATTTTCTGCCTTCTTGTAGGATATTATTTAAATCATCCTAGTTAATTGGTTCCCTATCTTGGTATAATAGGAAGAAAAAAGAACACTATTAAAACGAGAAGATTTGGGTGACTTTGGGAAAGTCATTTAACTTCCCCAAGCCTCAGTTTTTGCCTTTATAAAATGAAGGGATTGGAAGATGATCTTTAATTTAATGTCTCTTAACTCTAAATCCTATGATTCTAACCTCCAGGGAAGGAGACTGAATTATATCCCTCAAATAGTATGTTGCTATCAAGAATATATCTCATGAAGCAGCTAGACAGTCAATCACTTGTTCTATCTGCAGAAGTGAGGTTATGTGACTAGTTACCATTCTCCATTATCTGTGAGTCTCAGCCTTCATTCTTTAGATAACCTATGTACCTGCCTGATCTGCACAAATCTCAAAACAAAGTTAACTTTAAAACTTCTGAAAAGTTTATTGCTCTAGGGAAGGAAGTGTTACCAAAAAAAAAAAAATAAACAACCAAAACCCCAAAAACATTATAGGGCATTGTCACTGCACTGAAGTTGAGGAATAATACTTGAACATTTGGCTATATTAAACTTTTTTGAATATTCACATACATGTATAGTAAAACGTTCACATTTCCATTCAGAAATCTTGATTTAGTAGAGATCATTATCCCCATTTTGATTTTGTAGTCAGAAGACAGTGGTTTGAACTATTTTGTCACTATTCTGTGACCTTAGTAGGCAGGTTACTTCTGGGGGAGGGGAGACACTCAGTTTCCTCATCTATAAAATGAAGGTAGTCAATTCAACCTCTTAAGGATTCCCTTCAGCTCTAAAATCCTCAATTCAAATCCAGCCTCAGACAGTTACTAGCTGTGTGACCCTGGGCAAGTCACCTAATCCCAATTTCCTCTCCCCTCCCCCCAAAAGACTGAAACAATCCATATTTACAGTGCACTCATATTATAAATGGAAAGACAAGTACATATAAAAATGTATGCAACATAGATACAAAGTTAATAAATATACAAAGTACAATGTACAACGTAGTTTTTTAAAGGGAGCGTACTAGTATTGGGGGTGGAGAGGAATCAGGAAAGGCTTCATTTAGACGATGCTACTTGAACTGCATCCTAAAGGAAGAGATGGAGCAGAAGTAAGGGAGGTTAGGAATGCATTCCAAACAAAGAGGGAAGTCCACTGCAAAGGTATAGAAGCAGGAGATGAAATGTACTGGAACAGAAAGAAGGCTGATTTGAATGAATTGTGGAATATAGGAGGAAGAGCAACGTCTAATAAAATGGGGAAGATTGGTCCAGGTTGTGCAGGACTTTAAAAAAAGCTAACCAGGGTAGTTTATAATTGATCCTAGGGGCAATAGGAAGCCACTGGAGTTGGTTTAGTAGTGGAGTCATGTGTCCTAGTTATAGGTATTCAATTCTCCTTTTGTATTTTTAAGACTTTTTTCCTTCTCCAAATGTACTACTGTCTGTTTTTTCCTACATTTAGCATCATTCTTTTGTAATTCCTCCATTTTTACCAAAGTCATTTTGATTTCTAATCCTGTTTTCCCAGGTACTGGCTCTTCTGCACTCAGACTTGGTAGTTGACCCTATGCAATTTCTTAGTCTTTAGCTATTGAAAAAATATCTTCCAACTTCATCCATAAATATATCTCATAAGTGTTATATTTAGATTTCCATTTTTTAAAAAATCATTAGTGTTGGAAGGATTGTAGGAGGACAGAGATACTAACTGCACCATTGGAGCTGTGGATAGATCCAAACATTCTAGTTTCAATTTGGAAATTTAAAGTAGGTTATGTAAATTACATGTAACTTTTTACCCAGGGATCCCACTACTGATGACTAGCTTTATATCCCAAGAACATTAAAGACCAAAACAAAGACATATCAAAATATTCATAACAACTTTCATTGTGATTGAGATTCTTCTCCCATTGTTCTCAAGTTTCTATCTAAGAATATGAGGTATAGTTCAGAGTGGCACAGAGTTTCAAGAACTGGAAACAAAGTAGGTACTTATCAATTAGAGAACAGCCCAAAAGGCTATGGTATATGAATGTAATAGAATGTGCAGTAAGAAATTACTTATTCAGAGAAATAATGTTAAGATTTGTATGAACTAATAGAGTGAAATAAGAACCAAAAGAAACAATATGTATCATTGTACCAATTGTAAATAAAAACAGCACTTATAAGGAAGCCAAACTGATCTCATGAAAAACCAGCAAAGATCCCAGAGAACAAATGAAACGTACCTCCTCTCTCGTAGCATCAAGTAGGAGATTTACTGGGTAAGAATGCCTTTTTTTTGGTTGTTGTTTTTTTCAAGGCGATGAGGGTTAAGTGACTTGCCCAGGGTCACACAGCTAGTAAGTGTCATGTGTCTGAGGCTGGATTTGAACTTAGGCCCTCCTGAATCCAAGGCCAGTGCTTTATCCACTGCGCCACCTAGCTGCCCCCGGGTAAGAATGCTATAGCCATTGTTAGATGCAGGGACAGTATTAAATATATTTCCTTAATTTTTACTCTTTGTAACAAAGGACAGTTTAGTTGAGGGAGGAGAGTTTTTTCCCCCTGTAAAGTTGACAGGTGTAATGACAAAATGCATCAACAAAACGTTTTCTGAAATATCAAATATACAAACCTTCTGAAGTGGAGAGAATATGAGAAGACAGGAAGCAAGCTTACCTGAGTTATATTCATGCTGACAGGAGACCAGACTAGTAAACTGTAAGTAGCTTCATACATATTTTGTGAATTCTAATTTTACTGGGGTTGGTAGATGCATACCTGTGAATTTAACAATAGAATGAGCAAATGTAACTTCATTCTCATTCTCAGTGCACAAATTTCTTTTGAAACTGTCTTCTATAGTAGTTTATTTTTTTTAAGACCCACCATCTTATTGCACAATAATTTTTGAAGATTTGGGCAATTTTTTTGCCCTCAATCTTTTACAAAGGCAGTAGTGTGTTATAGTGAATAATAGAAGACTTTCCTTGGAGTCAAGAGGACCTGGATCCAAGTGTTTCCTCTAACATGCATTGTAATAGCTGTATGACCTTGGACAAATCACTTGGTTCTGACAGAAAGATATAAATTAGAGAGGACTTGCTGGAGTTTCCACATTGGGATTTCTAGACCAAATACAAAATCTGTTTTTCTTTTCCCCTGCCCCTACTGAGTAAAGGTTGAAAGGGAGAGAAAATAGGTTTTTGTTAATTTTTTTTAAATAGAAAGAGGGGATGCTGTGTTAAGGCTAAAATTCTAGCTAGTCTGTCTAAAATATCTAATGAGTGGTTGCCAATAAATTATAAGCTTTAGCAAGAGTTAGACTTTTAAGCATTTATTAAGGAGAATAAGAATTTGGTAAAGAGAGAGAGAGAAAGGCCTACATTCATCTATCTATTAGAGGGAGAGCACATTTCTAGCTCCCTTCTCCACCAGCGTCCTCAGGAAAAAGAGAGAGACAGAGTGTCTGGCTCCCCCTTCCTCCTCCCACCAGCAAACATCACTTCCTGACACCAAAGAAAAGACGCATGGTCTTGCCCTCAAAGACCTTCTTTTCATGGCGGAGCTTTTCCACAGTAAGTCTCCAGCAGGTGACATCATTCCAATCGTTACAGCTTTAGATGTGAAATGTTATGTGAACCTTCTAATGAGGTCACTGTATTAATAGTTTTACTTTCACTGTTACAAAATAGCTCTCATGAAGTGGGAGTAATCCATGAATATGTATAATGTTAAAACATATCAATAAAAATTTTAAAACCATAAGAATGGAAGGGGAGGAAAGAAGTTATCTTCTCAGAAACCTGCTATTAATCCAAACCTGACACCTCCTTGGGGGAGTCATATTGATGGGATTATTTGTTTGGTTTTTTTGTTTGTTTTTCTTTTTGTTTTGGGTGGGGCATTGAGGGTTAAGTGACTTGCCCAAGGTCACACAGCTAGTAAGTGTCAAGTGTCTGAGGTTGGATTTGAATTCAGGTCCTCCTGAATCCAGGGCCAGTGCTTTATCCACTGCACCACCTAGCTGCCCCCGTATTGATGGGATTATAAGAAGTCCTTCTAGCTAAGAAGATAAATTAGATGCTCTAATGGGAAGAAGCAAAGTCATTTAAAAAATTAATTTCTAACTCAAGTAATGAAATCATAAGGTAAGCAAAGGAGGAAGAGAAGAAAGACTCTGAATGTCCTGCTTTTTAAAATAGCCAGATGTAGAAGGAATAATAATGAAAGATTCCTTACTTAACAGTTAATACTAGCTTCCAATAACAGGATGTTAGTTACTTAAACATTTTTAAGGGCCTACCATGTGCCGGGTTCTAGTGCTAAGGGGAAACAAAGAAATACCAAAAAAAAAAAAAAAAGTTCCTGCTCTCAAGGAGCTCACAGTCTAATGGGAAAGACAGCATATAAACAATTATTGTACAAACAAACTGTACACAGGATAAATTGGAGATAATCAACAGAGCATAGGTGCTAGAAATAAGAGGGATCCAGAAAGGTTTCCTGTAAAAGGTTGAGTTTTTAGCTGGGATTTTAGAAGCTTGGGGTGTTGAATGTGGTAGTTGTCGAGGAGGAAGGGCAGCTACCTGGTACAATAGATAGAATGCTAGATCTAGAGTCAGGAAGACCTGAGATCAAATGCAGTCTCAGGCAGTTCCTAGCTATGTGACCCTGGTCAAGTCACCTAATCCTGTTTGCCTCAGTTTCCTCATCTGTAAAATGAGCTAGAGAAGGAAATGGCAAACCATTCTATCATCTTTGGCAAGAAAACCCCAAATTGGGTCACAAAGAGTTGGATATGACTGAAAAACTGAACAACAATCAAAGAGGAAAAGGAAAGGTCCTTCTAAGGTATACCAAGGCAAAACAGGCAACAAGTTCAGCAAGGCTCAGTGACACTTATCCTGGAGACCTAAAGACTGCAGAAATATTTTAACTATTTACAACTTGTGAGACCAGATCTTGGAACACTCAAGGAGTTTTTTCTTAAAATATTGTTTGCTTTAAGAACGATAAAATTATGGTACTTGTTAACTAGGCTTGAAGGATTCCAAAATAATAGGTGCATGGTATGGCCATGTGGTGTAATGGAAAAGCACTGTATTTGAAGTTGGAACAGTAATTGAATCCCTCCTCTGCTATTTTATTATCTGTGTGATCTTGGTGAAATCATTTCAATTCTTGGGGCTTTGGTTTCCTCATCTGGAAAATGAGGGTCTTGGATTAAATAATCTCTTAAATCTCCCTTCAACTCTAAATCCTCTGGTTCTAATCAAGAAACCTCTTTTTTTAGAGATGTACTTGGAGGGAACTCAGACACATATTTACATGCAAAGGTGTCATATTTTGGGAGGGCAGTCATTTTGACTTTGGATATCCAAGGGTATCTATTTAGAAAATTCACTGGTGTCTTGGAAACTTTGCGGTGCTCTGACCAAAATAGTTAATTTGTTCAGATTTAATTTGTACAAAAGCAATATAAAAGGAAGAATGATTGATTGGGGTTGGGGGGATGGGTAATTAGAGCCAGTATTTAGTTTTTGCATTCCAGAGAGGTATGCATGCCTATCTTGGTTAATTTGTGACTTTAAATTAAGCCCTTTCTTCTTTGTTACAGTAGAGGACTAAGAATGACCAATATTTTCATCTGTGTTGGTTTCAACACATTTTCCACCAAAATATCTTGAGGACCACCAGGAAACTTGAGGAAGATATATATTTTTCTCAGTAAAAACCTTTTGTGCAAAACATCCATTGTGAAGTCGTGAACTTAAAAAGTTAAGACTATTTGGGGCAATGTTCTTACTTTTTTATTCTTGCTGAATAACTTTCAGGAATTAGGGAAGATTTTCTCTTTGGGAATCCTCTTTATTATTTATTTTTAAAATAAAAGATAGCTTTCTATGGAATAAGGGTAGATAGATAAAAATAAAATTATTATTTAAAAAATGCCTATTGCTTTGGTAACTAGGGGTTTAGATTAGTTCAATATGTTACACTACCATACTGTAGGTCTTCATTTGATGCTGAATAGTCTCAGGCAAACCACCATAATATCATATCGCTGAGGTAAGATTAGTTTACCTTGATCCAAATGTTCATTTCTTTGTACTACAGAGGTCAGCCATTCCCCAATTGATGGGCATTCCCTTGATTTCCAATTCTTTGCCACCACAAAGAGAGCTGCTATAAATCTCTTTGCACATGTGGGTTCTTTTCCCTCTTCTATGACCTCTTTGGGATACAAACCTAGTAGTGATATTACTGGGTCAAAGGGTATGCTCAGTCCCATAGCTCTTTGAGCATAGTTCCAAATTGCTCTCCAAAATGGCTGGATCAGTTCACAGCTCCATCAACAATGCATTAGTGTTCCAGTTTTTCCACAGCTTCTCCAACATTTATTATTTTCCTTTTTTGTCATATTAACCAATCTGATAGGTGTGAGGTGGTACCTCAGAGTTGTTTTAATTTGCATTTCTCTAATCAATAGTGATTTAGAGTATTTTTCAAATGGCAATAGATAGCTTTGTTTTCTTCATCTGAAAACTGCCTATTCATATCCTTTGATCATTTGTTAATTGGGGAATAACTCAGATTCTTATAAATTTTATTTAGTTCCTTATATATTTTAGATTTGAGGCCTTTATCAGAAATACTGGCTGTAAAAATTGTTTCCCAGTTTTCTGCGTCCCTTCTGATTTTGGCTGCATTTCTTCTGTTTTTACAAAACCTTTTTAATTTAATGTAATGAAAATCATTCATTTTGCATTTTATAATATTCTCTATCTCTTGTTTGGACATAAATTGTTCTCTTCTCCATAGATCTGAGAGGTAAATTACTCCTTCCTCTCCTAATTTACCTATGGTATCACCCTTTATGTCTAAATCATGTACTCTTTTTTGTGTGTGTGTGAGGCAACTGGGGTTAAGTGACTTGCCCAGGGTCACACAGCTAGTAAGTGTTAAGTGTCTGAGGCCGGATTTGAACTCAGGTCCTCCTGACTCCAAGGCTCATGTACTCATTTTGACCTTATTTTGGTATGCGGTGTAAGATATTGGTCTATGCTTAGTTTCTGCCATACTATCTTCCAGTTTTCCCAGCAGTTTTTTTCAAATACTGAGTTCCTGTCCCAGAAGCTGGAGCCTTTGGGTTTATCAAACAGTAGATTACTATAGTCATTTACTACTATGTCTCCTGTGCTTAACCTATTCCATTGATCCACCTTCTATTTCTTAGCCAGTACCAAATAGTTTTGATGACTACTTCTTTATAGTATAGCTTCAGATTTAGTATGGCTAGCCCACCTTCCTGTATATTTGTTTTCATTAGTTCCCTTGATATTTTTGACCAGATGAATTTTGTTGTTATTTTTTCTAACTCTATAAAATAATTTTTAGGTTAAGACTTCCTAAATTCTAAAATGTTGTGATTCTTTTTTCCTGAATTCTACAAAATTTTATTTACTTTTTTTGCCTGTCTATTTTCAGAATCTTAAGGATCTTATAGTATTTTCAGTCCATTAATAAGCATTTATTAAGCATCCTTTATATTCTAGGCACTGTGCTAAGTGCAGGAGGTACAAAAAGAGGCAAAGGACAGTCCTTGCCCTTAAGGAGCTTACAATCTAATGGGAGAGACAAGCAAGTAAATACTTAAAAACTAGCTATATACAGGATGGAGGAATGGCCCAAGAGTCAAGAGGAATTAGGGAAGGCTTCCAATAAAAGATGGGACTTTATTTGGGACTTAAAGGAAACCAGGAAGGTCCATAGGTAGAGTGGAGGAGGGACAGCCAGAGAAAATTTCTGGAGTGGAGAGATGAAGTATTTTGTTCATGGGATTGCTAGGAAGCCATTGTCTTTGAATCTAAGACTATATGTCATGGAGTAAGGTGGAGGACTGGAAAGGCAAGTAGAATGTGAAGGACTTTGAATGCCAGAGCCTTTTGTATTTGATCCTGGGGGCAATAGGGAACCACTGGAATTTATTGAGTATGGGTTGGGGTGGTGACTTCGTCTAGTTTGTGTTTTAGGAAAATCACTTTAATGGCTGAATGGAGGATGGATTGGAGTGGGGAGAGACTGGCAGCAAGCTGACCTCCCAACTGCCTGTTACAGTAGTCCAGATATGAGGTGATAAGGACCTGTGATAGAGTGGTGGCAATGTCAGAGAGAAGGAAACATATTTGAGAAATGTTGCATAGGTGAAATTGACAGGCCTTGGCAACAGTTTGGATGTTGGGGGTGGTGGAATGATTGAGAGATAGTAAGGAATCCAGGAGGACTTGTAGTTTGGGAGCCTGGGGGACTAGGAAGTTGTCCCCTACAGTAATAGGGAAAAGTAAAGAGTGGGGAGGATGGGAGGATTTAGGGGGAAAGATAATATGTTCCATTTTGGAATATTGGGTTTAATATGTCTACTGGCCATCCAGTTTGAGATCTCTGAAAGGCATTTGGGGATGAGAGATAGTCAATGAAGAATCAATAAACATTAAGTTACTTCTGTGTGCCAGGCACTTTGCTAGACACAGGGAATACAAATTTTAAAAGGACAATCTTTGCCCCCAAGGAGCTTACAATCTTCCTTAAAATTAGAATTTTATTTTTCCATTTACATGTTTGGCTTTTTTGCTTTTTGGTGAGGCAATTGGGGTTAAGTGACTTGCCCAGGGTCACACAGCTAGTAAGCGTCTGAGGCCAGATTTGAACTCAGGTACTCCTGAATCCAGGGCCGGTGCTTATCCACTTCGCCATCTAGCTGCCCCTTTCCATTTACATGTAAAGATAGTTTTCAGCATTCATTTTTGTAAGATTTCGAGTTTCAAATTTTTCTCCTTCCCCTCCTACTTCCCAAAGCCAGCAAGCAATCTGATATAGGTTATACATTACAATCATGTTAAACATATTTCCACATTAGTGATATTGTGAGAGAAGAATAAGAACAAAAGGAAAAAAAACACAAAAGAAGAAACAACAACAACAAAAGTGATAATAGTATGCTTCAGTTTGCATTTGTATTCCATAGTTTTTCTGGATGTGGAGAGCATTTTTCATTATGAGTCTTGGCTTTGTCTTAGATCATTGTATTGCTGAGAAGAGCTAAGTCTATCACAGTTGATCATCACACAATGTTGTTGTTACTGTGTACAATGTTCTCTTGATTCTGCTCGATTCACTCAGCATCAGTTCATGTAAGTCTTTCCAGGTTTTTCTGAAATCTGCTTGCTTGTCATTTCTTACAGCACAATAGTATTCCATTACACTCATATACCACAACTTGTTCAGCCATTGCCCAGTTGATGGGTATTCCCTTGATTTCCAGTTCTTTGCCACCACAAAGAGAGGTGCTATAAATATTGTTGTACATGTGGGTCTTTTTCCCTCTTCTATGATCTCTTTGGGATACAGACCTAGTAGTGGTATTACTGGGTCAAAGGGTATTCACAGTCCCATAGCCTTTTGGGCAGTAGTTCCAAATTGCTTTCCAGAATGGTTGGATCAATTCACATCTTCACCAACAATGCATTAGTGTTCCAATTTTTCCAAAAGGAAAAAAACCTCAAAAAAATAAAACAACACAAGAGGTAAAAATAGTATGGTTCAATCTTCATTCATACCCCACAGTTCTTTTTCTGAATGTAGAGAGCATTTTCCATCATGAGTCCTTTGTAATTGTCTTGGATCATTGTGTTGCTGAGAAGAGCTAAGTCTGTCACGGCTGATCATCATACAATGTTGCTATTATCATGAATATTCTTCTGGTTTTGCATACTTCACTCAGCATCAGTTCATATAAGTCTTTCCAGGTTTTTCTGAAATCTGCCTGCTCGTCATTTCTTACAGCACAATAGTATTCCATTGCATTCATATACCACAACTTGTTTAGCCATTCCCCAGTTGATTGGCATTCTCTTGATTTCCAATTCTTTGCCACCACAAAAAGAGCTGCTATAAATATTTTTGTACATGTGGGTCGTTTTTCCTTTTTTATGATCTCTTTGGGATACAGACCTAGTAGAGGTATTGCCGGGTCAAAAGGTATGCACAGTTTTGTTTTGTTTTTTTGGTGGTATGCACAGTTTTGTAGCCTTCTGGGCACAGTAAGGAGCTTACAATCTAATGGGGCAAGGCAATATACAAGAGGAAACTGAGAAGGGAGAAGAAGCAGCTAGAGGGTAGGGTACCTGGTGTGTGTGGGGGGGGGGGGAGGGGTGTGATACTTGGAGTCAAAATAGAGTAGCTGATGAAAAATGAAGAAATTGACAAGGAGTAGTCTGAAAGGTAGAAGAAGCAGGAAAGAGTGGTTCTAATTATAGACAAATAGGAAGAATTCTTAGTAGAAATACTGTATGCCTTATACAATGATGGTTAACCATAAAGTAGAAGAGAAAGGAAATAAATGATTTTCATGGAAAAGGGGAGCCATCTGCCTTGCCTTCTAAGGTTTATTATGTTAACCATATACAATAGCTCATATGAAAACACATATTCCTCTTTGTGTGTGAACTCTTAACATTCTTTCTTTTCTAAGTGACAGAGAAAATTACTAATGAATTCTAGTGAGAGCAAGAGGACAAGCTACTTTTTCTTTATTTCAAGCAGAACTTGACAAGCAGAAACTTGAAATTTTTTTAGATACTTCTGGTTTATTTTTCTTAGTAATTTAGGGTAATGCTTTCTCGTAAAAATGTTTTATAGATTTGTTTTCATGGTGTTTTATAAACTAGTGTTTGTCAAAGACAAACCAAGGGAAAACCTTTTAAGTATTTGATCAAAAGAATAAAGGCTGGGTAATGAGATACATAGTATTCTCCTCACTGAAGGGAGATTGTACAATGATAGTAAGAAATGAGATGTTGTTTGAGATATCATTTTATTTATGTTAAGCTTAGTTTTGAATCACTTACATTGTTGTTACTGGTACTTACGAACCTAACATTCCTAAAATCCTGGTCTAATTCCATTTATATTTAGAGTGACAGTCCATCAATCTTTTCTTTTTAGTTATATGTGGCAGTTTTGTTGTTTGTGTTGCCAATAATTTTGCATAAGCATTTTAATTTCAAATCTTGAAAGAATTTTTGGCTTATTTGATGTGTTTTTGCGTTCTGCCATTTTGTCTTTGGTTATTTTATGGCTGAGAAATTTGTCCATTATTTTTTTCAAGGTTGCCTCATCAGGTATGGGGATTATCTATGAAGTTACTGTATTCGGTTAATACTTACAGTGCTTTCCTTCTCAGGGTTGTTATGAGAATCAAATGAGATCACATGTAAGTGATAAAACTGTTAAATAATAAATGACTTGAATCTAGGAATTCGGTATTCTCTAGGAATGGAGAAAAAAGCACCTGATATTATGTTGGACCGATTTTTCTTAACTGATTCAACCCAGAGGGTTTGTATGCTTAGGTTGGCTTACTTCTATCTGGGGCAAACCTGGAAGTTTCTGTTTTTTGATGGACTTTGGATTTTGGTTCCTATAAGAGTGTATATAAGCCTGAGAGGATCCATGCAGGAATTCAAAGGTTATTTTTATTTGCTTCCTTGATTGACTGGAACCCAATTAAGCTTTCCTTTGCCAAGGAGAGAGGTAGAGTATAAAGTGATTGGTGCCTTTTGGTGGGGCAGTGAGGGGTAAGTGAATTGACCAGGGTCACATAGCTAGTAAGTGTCAAGTGTCTGAGGTCGGATTTGAACTCAGGTCCTCCTGAATCCAGGGCTGGTGCTTTATCCATGGCACCACTTAGCTGCCCTTTAACATTCAATTTTATAAGATTTTGAGTTCCACGGGGCAGCTAGATGGAACAGTGGATAGAGCACCAGCCCTGGATTCAGGAGGACCTGAGTTCAAATCCGGCCTCAGACACTTAACACTTAATGGCTGTGTGACCCTGGGCAAGTCACTTATCCTCAATTGCCTCACTTTAAAAAAAAAAAAAGATTTTGAGTTCCAAATGATTTTCCCTCCCATCCTTCCCTCCACTCTCCCCAAGACAGTAAGCAATCTGATCTAGGTTATACATGTACAATCACATTAAACATTTTTTTTTTGTACTTTTTTTTTTTTGGTGAGGCAATTGGGGTTGTGACTTGCCCAGAGTCACACAGCTAGTAAGTAAGTGTTAAGTGTCTGAGGTCAGATTTGAACTCAGGTCCTTCTGAATCTAGGGCTGGTGCTCTATCCACTGTGCCACCTAGCTGCCCCACATTAAACATATTTCCACATTAGTCATGTTATGAAAGAAGAATCAGAAGAAAAGGGAAAAACCGCAAAAAAAATAACAAGTAAAAACAGTATGGTTCAATCTGCATTCAGATCCCACAGTTCTTTTTCTGGATGTGGCGAATATTTTCCAACATGAGTCCTCTGTAATTGTCTTGGATCATTGTGTTGCTGAGAAGAGCTAAGTCTGTCACAGCTGATCATCATACAATGTTGATGTTACTGTGAATATTCTGGTTCTACATACTTCGCTTACCATCAGTCCACTTAGGTCTTTCTAGGTTTTTCTGAAATCTGCCTGCTCATCATTTTTTTATAGTACAATAATATTACATTACATTCATATACCACAACTTGTTCAGCCATTCCCCAGTTCATGGGTATCCCCTCAGTTTCCAATTCTTTGCCACTACAAGGAGAACTGCTAGAAATATTTTTGTATGTGTGGGTCCTTTTTTTTTTTTTTTTTTGGTGAGGCAATTGGGGTTAAGTGATTTGCCCAGGGTCACACAGCTAGTAAGGGTCAAGTGTCTGAGGCTGGATTTGAACTCAGGTCCTCCTGAATCCAAGCCTTGTGCTCTATCCACTGTGCCACCTAGCTGTCCCCATTTCCCCTTTTTAGTGATCTCTTTGGGATACAGACCTAGCTAGCAGTGGTTTTGCTGGGTCAAAAGGTATGCACAGCCCCAGAGCATGACGCCATTCATGCCCAGTGAGATTTACGACATAAGATCTGGTGATCACCATACTTTATTAAAGATAATTGAGAATGGGTGAACTACAGCAGATGGTTTCAGCCTATGCCTTTGTTATCTATTGGTTTATCCCATCTCCATAGAGATTTTAATTGGTTTGTACATTTTGTCATGTGCAATTAGTTATTTTATACACGAGTGTGGATAGATCTTCTGAAGACTTCTTTAAAGTGACAAAAAGTACTGCATGTGGTTTTTTTCCCCTTTAAGACCCTGCTTGAGAAATTCCAATTGTGTCCTTTGATCAATTTTCAGCTTGGGCAATTTCCTAGGAAAAAATAGCAATATGGATAGGGGAGGAAAGCTTCTATTCAACCAGTATCACCCAATGGGATTTGATGTTCTTACTGATAAGATTCTGTGATTATCTGTGATATAACTTGTTTGAAAAAACTAGTTCCCTACTTGTCTGTGTAGTGTGGTATTAAATCATTGCTACTTTGAATATACAAGCATTTCTGATTATTTTCCTTGAAGCAATTTTGTTAATTTATATGCTGTGTGATTGGGAAAACAGTAGAATTTAGTAGTGTGAATACTTATGGGAAGGATACTGTTAATTAATTAACAGTTATAAGTTTGTTGGAAATAGGTAGATGAACAAAAAGTTAAATTGTGGACTAAAACTGTACACTTCTGATACATAGAATTCTTGTATTCATTGTTCTTCCTGGATAAGACCTTGTTCTATTTAAAACCTAATGTTAAGTTTAAAAAAAGTATTAATATACTTTTTATCACTCTTAATTTTCCAATATGTCAATCATCTCTCATTCCCTTCCCTACCAGAGAGCCATTCCTTGAAATGAATAATAAATTCAAAAGAGGAGGTAGGAGAAGCTATTAAGAAAATAACCAAATCTGACTATAAAAGAAAGGATAATTAAGAATCGTATTAATTTAAGTTACTGAGAACCTTGGAATTTAGATTATTGGTGATCAAATTTCTCTTTTATTATCTATCAAAAAAGGTACCCCTTTTCTCTATTCATCTCTTAAAATGACGTTGGGATATTATTTAAATTCATTCACAACCCATTCGTAGGATTATAAATTTTTTTTTTTTTGCGGGGCAGTGGGGGTTAAGTGACTTGCCCACCCAGGGTCATACAGCTAGTCAAGTGTCTGAGGCCGGATTTGAACTCAGGTACTCCTGAATCCAGGGCTGGTGCTTTACCCACTGTGCCACCTAGCTGCCTCTAGAATTATAAATTTAAATATGGAAATTCAGTTGTGGTTACTTTTAGTAAGACTAAAGATTTTATTGGATCAGGTTTGATAATAACTGACTTTGTTAGTGCAGATTGCTTCACATAAATCATCTGATTTGAACCTCACAAGATCCCTGTGAAGCAGACATGTTCTTTTTTTACAGATGAGGTAACTGAACCTTAGGGAAGGTGTGATTTGCTCAGTCACACAGCTAATGTATCAAAAGTGGAATTCAAACTCAGGTTTTCCTGATGACAAGTCCAGCACAATATACAAGGCTGTTTCTGTGACAGGTGTCCAGTTGATTTAAATATATAAATATATATCTCTCAAAGCTGAATAACTTAAATTATTAAAAATCAGAGGTGAATTGAAACGAGAAGCTAAAACTTGTCTTTATTTTTCACCAATATCTGTCTTTTGAAACATTTTCATTGATGGCTTAAACTATTGATGGCCTGGTGGAAGTTGGTTAGTTTGTACCTTGATTTACCAGTCTTTAAACAAAGGTAACTTGAACTCTCTTTTCTTCATCTCCCCCCATCCCCACCTCCAGCCCTTTTTTGTACTTCCCTGGTGGTTGGCAGCAGCAGCAAATTAGCTGAAAAGGAGGAATTGGGGGTGGGGGAAAAGGATGTGCTAAGACAGTGATGGTGCTGGTGGTGTATCTGGGAGCTGTCCCATGGGAAGTGCTGTATTTTATCCTGAACTCCAAAACAAAGTAACTAAAATGTAGCATATTTTAACAACCCCCTCGGAATCTTTATGTATAGAAATGTTCCTTAATGATTCAGTTTCTTTTCAAATAACTACTTTGTATTTTAATGTTTACATTAAAATTTTTAATATAGTAGCTCAAATGAAATTATAAAATTAATAACTGAGAAGCTAATGTTCTGAGCTTAATAATATAACTGATTATTATTTGGCTTTGGATTGTGCAAATAGCCAAACCTCTCAGCAGTGATTGTCATCCTACCCTGGAGAGTCTCCTGTGACTTAGCTTGACACTTTGGTTTTGGAATTAGCTCTGAAAAAAATGAGTTGATTTTCAGCTGTTAAAAAAAGAAAAAGCAAGGAATACTTACATAGCCTTTTACTTTAAGATCCCAAGCCTCAATATAGTATTTAGATTTGGGTAACTGAAGATGAGAATGGATCTTGAGGGAAAGTTTGCAGGGCATGCTGAATGCATTTGTCAAAAGGCCCTTCACTACACTGTATAGGAGGTGAGCAAAATCAGTGGAGGCTGGTTGTACCTCCCTTGTTCTATTCAACAATGGGTCAATGCTAAGCTGGAACAAGTTTGAAGGAAGCCTAGAAGTTTGAACACTGTTCAGATAGATCTGCACTATTGGTTGTAATGCATCTGTTCCTTTGAGTTATGTTGGTAAAAGGAAAACATGCATGAGCATGAAGAATTAGGTGTACTTCTCTATAGAGCCCTGAAAGTACTACATAAGATTTCTTAAGCCTTGTACCAGTGACTTTTAATATATCAGTTCTAGGATTGGGACTTGCCTTTTGGAAACATCATTAAAACTTTGGGGAATACTTAGTATATAAATTGCTTAGTAAAGCCTTTAAGCACAAGGTCATAAACATATTCATTGAATGGATATGGTATATGTTCTATGAAAAAGCCTTTTGTTTCAGACATTATTGACTTATTTGGTACTGCTAAGCATTTTCTTTAGTCAAAGCAGCAAAAAGGACTTGAAAGTGTTCAATACAAAGACCTATGGAATGGCTTCATCCTAATACCTGTGAGTTGATCTTAAGAACTGAAAGGCATGGAGGCAGCTAGGTGGCGCAGCGGATAAAGCACTGGCTCTGGATTCAGGAGGGCCTGAATTCAAATCCAGCCTCAGACACTTGACAGTTACTTACTGGGTGACCCTGGGCAAGTCACTTAACCCTCATTGCAAAAAAAAAAAAAGAATCGAAAGGTATCACAGAAACCATTTAGTTCAACCTGCACCTGGACAGAACTCATTTCTGCAATATGCCCAAAGAATGGTCAGCCAATCTTTAAATGAAGGTCTCTAGTGAAGAACATATTAACTCTCAAGGCAGCCCGTTCCAATTTTGGAAAGCATTAATTATTTGGAAGTTTTCCTCACATCAAGGCTACATCACCTACTACTCCTGACCTCTGGGAACACTCAAAACACATCTAGTATTTCTGCCACATGACAGCTTTTTAAATACTAGAAGTTAGCTATCATGTTTTCTGCCCCATCCCTCCCAGTCTTTGCTTAAAAGTTGACCCTAATACAAGTTGTTGACTAGAACTAAATACAATTTAGATGTTTCTGACTAAGCCAGAAGGCAGCAGCAATGTTATCTTTTTTTTTTTTTTAAGTGAGGCAATTGGGGTTAAGTGACTTGCCCAGGGTCACACAGCTAGTAAGTGTTAAGTGTCTGAGGCTGGATTTGAACTCAGGTCCTCCTGACTCCAGGGCCAATGCTCTATCCACTGCGCCACCTAGCTGCCCCAGCAATGTTATCTTGACGCTTCTATTAATTCACACTTAGAATTAGCTCTTTTGGCAATCATTTCACACTGGTTTATTGAGCGTGAAGTCAAAGCCCTGAGTCTTTTCCCAAATGAACTGCCTATTCTGTACTTGGCCAATTGATTTTTTTTAACCAAAGGGTTAGATTGTACAATTATTCTTATTGAAGTCCATAATATTAAGAGTCCATTCTCTTAAAATGCTAAGACCTTTTTGGATTCTGCTTATTATATGCCATATTAGTTAACCCTTTCAACTTGATATCTTTGGAACTTTTGATAGACATGCTTTGTATATTTTCACTGTCATTGATTAAAATGTACAGAAAAAAAGGACATTGGAGTACAAGTGTTATATCAGTAGATATATTCCTTCATTTTTGTAACAATCATTTAACGTTATAAATCTATTTACTGTTCTTCAGTCTATATTTTTTCCATCTAGTCCAAAATGTCCCATGAAATAGTCAGATACCTTATTAAAATACACTAACAAACCCATATTATTTACCTGACTGCAAGTCTAGTAACTATCAGAAAAAATGAAATAAGGTGACTCTAGCATGATTTTTTAGTCTTTCAAGGCTAAAATTCTAGCTAGTCTGTCTAAAATATCTAATGAGTGGTCGCCAATAAATTATAAGCTTTAGCAAGAGTTAGACTTTTAAGCATTTATTAAGGAGAATAAGAATTTGGTAAAGAGAAAAGAAAAGGCCTACATTCATCTATCTATTAAAAGGAGAGTGCATTTCTAGCTCCCTTCTTCGCTGGAGTCCTCGGGAAAGAGCAACAGAGCGCCAGGCTCCCCCTTCTTCCTCCCACCAGCAAACATCACTTCCAATCGTTACATATCTTAATTTTTAGTAATTACTGCTTCCTATTTTATTTAAATGTTTTATTGATGCTTTTTAACAAAAATTGCTGTTGTCCTAGTGACTCCTCCATGTATACCCACCAGTAGAGCTCTTCTTTGTAACAGAAGTACAACTAAGCAAAACAAATTAATCCATCCATGTTATCTGGTAACATGTGCATCATTCTTATAGTATAGTATCTTCTGAGAGGAAGAAGCAGACTTTACTGTCAGTCCTCTGAAGTCAAGATTGATTTAAAGGTCTTTTTATTGTTATTTTCCTTTATTATGATGATCATTGTGTAACTTGTTCTCTTTGCTCTGCTTGTGTTGCTCTATATCAGTTCATACAACATTGCCCAAGTTTCTCTGAATCTTTACTGCCATACATTTGATAACCATGACAAAATAAAAACTTATATGCTATGGAGAATTGCATTTCTTTTTTTTTTTAGTGAGGCAGTTGGGGTTAAGTGACTTGCCCAGAGACACACAGCTAGTAAGTGTTAAGTGTCTGAGGCCAGATTTGAACCCAGGTACTCCTGACTCCAGGGCCGGTGCTCTATCCATTGTGCCACCTAGCTGCCCCTGAATTGCATTTCTTGCATTAAAAATATGTGCATCTGTAAAAAGTAGTATTTAAAAGTATCCTTCATCTTGACCCACTTTGTGTTGTACCCTAGGTAGCATATCTTCCCAATCTCTAGGATACTTATATAAGAAATTAAATTATTTACATAGACAAGTGTGATTCTTGCACTCTTCAAAAAAAATATCCCTGCCTAATGGAAGAAATTTTTTAGAAGTAGATATTTGTGAGCTTAGCATGCTTTGTGTGTCTACTACAGAGGTATAAACTGTTCTCTGTACTCTGTGTGGTATGTTGTGGTGAGAGGCTGGATCATTTTAATAAGATTCCAGCAAAAGATTATTTCAGCAGAAATGATTTTGAAGGGGGCATTTCAATAGATTATGCCACTATGAAATAATTTTCATTCCTCTCAGTGCAAGGGCATGGAACCAGTCTCCATTTTGAATACCAAAGGGAGTTGGAAAATATAACACTGGAAAGTATTATATTTAAGGAGTTGTTTGTACCGCCACAGCCTCTTCTAACCCAGAACAGAGGAGAATGTTTGCTTAGTCTAAACCTGTAGGTAGGTGACTCCTGAGTACTCTGCATTTGTATAATTATTTTTTACATTTACTCTCTGTGCTAGAATGTCCTATATTGCAACTGGTTTTTTGTTTTGTTTTGTTTTTCCTAATACCCGGTAATTTAACTCATATCTCCCACCATTGGCATTGCTGCCACAGTTGACATTTTTTTGTTTGTTTGTTTTTGTGGGGCAATGGGGGTTAAGTGACTTGCCCAGGGTCATACAGCTAGTAAGTGTCAAGTGTCTGAGGCCAGATTTGAACTCAGGTACTCCTGAATCCAGGGCCGGCGCTTTATCCACTGCACCACCTAGCTGCCCCTCACACTTGACATTTTAGGGTACTGTGGTACTCTGGTTCTCTTGGTCTTTGTATAGACAGGCTTATTCTCCTAGACAAGGTTGCAATTTTTCATAATGAACTTTAGCTGATTAAGAGAAAAGTAAAATACAACTATAGAATTGACAAGTTTACAGAAAATGGGAAACTAATGCTAAAGTAACCACAGTCTCTATGTATTGCCTTTGCTGAGAAAACTTAGTTCTCTTATCTTTCCTTACTTCCCTTGTCTGGCTCTGGCCCCATTCCTTAATTATGGATATACCCTAAAGCTCCTTTTTCTCTTATCTCATCATTTCCCACATATTTAGTTATCTCTGTGCAGAAGACTCCCAGGTCTATCTCTCCAGCCCTACTGTCTTTCTTGAGCTACAGTCCTCCACAACCACCTGCCTCTTGAGTGTTTCCCACAACATGTCACATAGACATCTCAAAACTTGTATGTCCAAACTGAACTCTTTTCCTTTTCTCTCCCAAACCTACTTCTCTTTCTAACTTTCCTATTCCTATTGAGGGCACCATCATCCTTTTGTTCACCACTCAGGTTCTCAACCTTGGAGTCATCCTATATTTCTTGCTTTTCCTTTTCTCCACATCACCTTCCAATCATTTGCCAAACCTTGTTGATTTTATCTCCATACCATCTCTGTATCACCTCTCCACCCAAAAAACTTCTAATCTAGTTCAGGCCCTCATCATTTCAGTTGCCTACTAATTATCTCCATATCCAGTCCAATCTAATATTTACATGGCTGATATTCCTAAAGCATAGAACTTACCATGTTACTCCTCTGCTCAAAAAGCTTCAGTGGTTCCCTATTGCCTCTAAGATAAATTGCAAACTCCTTTCTTTGATAGTTAAAGCTCTTCACAGTCTGGCTCCAGACCACCTTTCTGCATTTATTATGCTTACTCCCCTTCACACACTCGATGGTTAGTCCAAACTGGTTTACTTATTGTTCTTTGTACACAATGTTCCATCTCCCTTTTCTGTCACTTCAAATGGCTTCCCTGTGCACAGAATGCTTTTCCTCATCCTCTGCCTCTTAGAATCTCTGGCTTGTTTCAAAGTTGAGCTCTACCACTATCTTCTACATGTGGCCTTTACTGATTCTCCCTTGCTACTAGTGCCTTCTCCTACTACCCAGAAATTACCGTGTATTTATATGGACTTAATGTATGTTGTTTTTTGTGAGAGAATATAAGCTCCTTAAGGACTGCAAGAGAATGTTTTATCTTTGAATCACTAATGCCTAATCAGTGCCATGTACCTCTTAGTTTCTTAATAAGTGCTTCTGGATAGACTGACTTAAGTATTCTGTCTCCCACTTCCAGGTGAAGGTAATCTCTCCTTCCTCAAATTTCTCTCAGAACTTTGCCTGCGTCTCTTTGCATTTCTCTCTGGTATCATATTTGTTTATCTACTTACCTTCTTCTCCCACCTCCCACTAGAACACAGGATTTTTTTTTTAATTATAAAAGTATTATTTTCCCGTTACACATATAGTTTTCAACATTTGTTTTTTGTAAGATTTTGAGTTCCACATTTTTCTCCCACCCTCCTCTGTCACCAAGACAGAAAGCAATCTGATATAGGTTATATATGTACAATCACATTAAACATATTTCTGCATTAGTCATGTTGTGAAGGAGGAATCAGAAAGGGAAAAACCTCAAAAACCAGTAGAAACAGTATGGTTCAATCTGCATTCAGATTCCACAGTTCTTTTTTCTGGATGTGGAGAGCATTTTCCATCATGAGTCCTTTGGAATTGTCTTGGATCATTGTACTGTTGAGAAGAGCTAATTCTATCGCAGTTGATCATCACACAATGTTGCCGTTACTGTAGAACATAGGATTTTTCTTTTCTTTTTCTTTTTTTTTTTTTTAGAACATAGGATTCTTTTTTCTTTTTTTTTTTTTTAAGTGACTTGCCCAGGGTCACACAGATAGTAAGTGTTAAGTGTCTGAGGCCGGATTTGAACTCAGGTACTCCTGACTCCAGGATCGGTGCTCTATCTACTGCGCCACCTAGCTGTCCCCAGAACATAGGATTCTTGATGGCTGGGTTTAATGTTCTCTTTATTTATAAATTCCCCAACACATAGCATAATGCTTTACACGTATTATTCTTTCTTGAATTGTTTTTCAGTTGTATCTGACTCTCATGACGCCATTTGAGATTTTCTTGGCACGAACACTGGAGTGGTTTGCCATTTCCTTCTCTAGCTCATTTTACAGATGAGGAAATTGAGGCAGACAAGGTTTAAGTGACTTGCGCAGGATCACACAGCTAGTAAGTGTCAAGCTGGATTAGAACTCAGGAAGAGGAGTCTACTTTGCCACTTAGCTGCACATAATAGGTACTTTATGTAAGTTTATACTTCCCATTTGGTTTCCCAATAATTGTAGAACTTAGATGATAGCTACACTTTCCCATTTCCACCTACTTCTCCAGATAAACTTTAATGATTTAATGCCCTCTTCCACAGGGGAATAACATTTCAGCATATTATCATTATGCTTTTACCATAAATATATATGGTTGTGGGTTGTGGGTGGGGGGGTTAGGTGGCATGAAGTATGTGTGGGTGTATTTATATACATGGACCTGTGATTTTTTTGGTATAGTTATCTGCTTATGAGGAAACTTCCTCTACCAATGCAGATTGGCAAATGCTCTGCAATTTTTGATCAGAGCTGCTGGAGGCTCTGAGAGGTCTAGTGACTTGCCCAAGGTCATACAGCTAGTTAATGTGTTAGGGGTGGGGGTCCAGTCTGCTCCTTCTCTCTCTGTCTCTTTCTCTCTTCTCCCCTTAATATTAAGAAAAAAAAAACTAGTGATAATATTTACCCACAGTAAAAGAAGTCTTTGCTTCCCACTCTGGTAATTTTCATCTTTATTTTATCTTTATTTCCCTTTGTATACCCACAAATGGGATTTTTAATACTGTTAAGTAAAGAACATTTCTTCATAAAGTTCATAAAGTAATTTTATATATTTATATATATGTGTGTGTGCATACACATATATGTATATATCTGAGAAAGGATTGCAGTACTCATCTGTACCTTCTTGGAATTTGTGAATAAATATCCTTTATGATTCCATTTCATTTTTTTCCTTTTACCAAATTGTCATTTCAAGGGTAAAATAAAATAATATATGTGTGAAAGTGCTTTGTAAGCTATAAAGGATCAAATAAATATCAAATGTTATTTTATCTTAATTTGTCTTGCTTAAATGAGAAAAATGTAATAAGTTCTCCAAACTATCTTTGCCCATTTTCCTTTTTGGAAGGAAACTACTTTTAGCTATTGTCTGTTTTATAGATGTGGCTTTTGACATGTTATGAAAATGATTACTTAATCACAGATCTTAGAGCATGTAACAATGTAATTCCTTACTGCAACTTTCAAGGTAAGCAGTTATATATATTATTGTCCTCAGTTCACAGATGAGGAAAACTGAGATATGGAGACTTTTAAGTGACTTGCCTAGGAGTTCCACTCCTAGAAATTAAACATAGGTGTCCTTTGTGATTTATTCTGCCCACTATGCTGACTCTGTACAAGCTTAGACCATTTGTAATTAAACATTTTTAAATAATGCTTTTTATATATTTTTTAAAAAATATTTTCTTGCTTTGATTTGATTTGCTGTTATTTGAAGTATTATAAACACACAAACTGAGTATGTCAAAGGAATTTACTTCAATCTTCAGGAATTCTGAAATCTTCAGTTCAACATTTTTAAAGAGCCTATTATATGTGCGGGGTGCTTTGCTAGGCAGAGTTACGAGGATAAAAAAGTCTTTGTAAAAAAGTCTGCTTTTAAAGAGTTTATATTCTTCTCTTATTCCTTAAGATATATCTCTTAAGATTCTCTAAGGGATTCTTCCCATAAATTATATTTCAGCAACAATCTAACATTCTCTTGTCACTGCCAAATGTTTACAAATATTAATATTGATCTTGTTTTTTCATTTGGAAAAATGTGATGCCAAGGTTGACTTTAGTCTGTTTTTCTTGATAATCTCAAGAAATTTGCCTAAACGATTAATGAAATCAGGCTTACTCAGAGATTTTTTCTTTTTGATATTGAGAAAAAGCATTTGAATAACTTTAATTCTCATAAATTCTTTTGATAATGAATATAATATGTGTGGTGTCCCTTTTCTGTATTTTGGTGATCATCCATTTGAAACTGAGTGGAGTGGCCTTGGGCAAGTCACTTAACATTTTGCAAATGTAATTTCCTTGTTTTTTTGGTTTTAAATAAATAATTAGTATTATTACTTGGACTACTGCTTATGGGAATTAAATAAGATACTGCATATGAAAGTGCTCTGTATGATGTAGGAGGCAAAAAACCTAAGACCCAAGCTCTAATTCAGATATGAGCTCCAAGAGGGATTCAGACCCCAGTTAATGGATACCTTACAAGTCAGGATGCTAAGTTCTCTTATCCGCATAAATCAGTACCCATAACGGGAACAGAGGGAGGCAGGCCATGTAGACCTTAGACTATAACAATGATACATTGACAGGCTATAGAAACTCAAACTAGGAATAAATGAAAAATGAAGATATTTTGAAACTAGCCATGGGAATCAGAAAGAGACGTGCGCAGAAAAGGCCAAATTTGTCCCCAAATTCACTTTATGCCATGTTAACTCCCAAAACACACTTCCACAGAAAAAGGTACCCGCTTTGGGAGTTGGCTTAGGACCCCAGGAACTCTAAATTAGGATAAGCCCTCCCCTGTAACTCCCTAAGGTGGAGATTATCATAATGAGACTGATAATCAATTTATTCATACAATAAATATAACTTTCTATCTTTCTTTATTTGAGAGATACCTTTCTATATTCCTTTTGGTTCTCTCCCTGTAGTCAACAGTCTTTTTTTTTTAGTATCAAAACCACCAAAATTGTATTTGTAACCTTTGAACTAGACATGACCTGAGCAAACATTTCAATTCTGTTTATCGAAATACTTCAGTTTTCCAGCTGGATCTGGAATTATTGTTTCACTACCAGGTTTCCAACCAGCAGGGCAGACTTGTCCGTGTTTGTCAGTATACTGGAAAGCTTGGACTAAACAGTGTTTCATCGACTGATGTGCCAACAGGAAGGTCATTCATTGTAATCTGTCCTAGGATTCCTTTGTCATCAATAATGAAAAGACCTCTAAGAGTATGACCAGAGTCCTCCAGATAAACTCCATAATCCTTAGAAATCTGGTGTTTCAAATCAGAAAGAAGTGGAATTTTCATTGGTCTGAGGCCTCCTTGTTTCAGAGGGGTATTAATCCATGCTAAATGGGTAAACTGTGAATCAACAGAGCATGCAATCACTTCAGTATTTATAGCTTTGAATTCTTCAATTCTGTCACCAAAAGCGACAATTTCAGTAGGACACACAAAAATGAAGTCAAGTGGATAGAAGCAAACCAAATATTTTCCTGGATAATCAGTTAATTTTAGTTCCTTAAATTCTCCATTTATCACAGCTGTTCCTTACTAATAAGGTGCTGACTTAGAAATCTTGGCCTTGCTGAGGTGCAGGGAATGGTCCAAGACCGGCACAAGGGCTGCCTCCTCCCGGGTACACTTGACCTCCAGTGTAGAAGTGGCACTTGCCGTTGGGGGCTGGGGCGATGGTGCCCTGCGGGCTCCTCAGCTGTCTTGACCTGCGCAGCACGGCTGTCCCCTTGGCTTTCCCCAACCCACAGCAGCACAGCCCGCGGAGCCTGCCCCAGTCCTCCATGGCCACGCAGGGGAAGTAGCTCTGCATGTTCGCAGTCAGTCTGCCCGCCGTTCAACAGTCTTTCAGTAAAACTTGGGAAACTGAGTCACTGAGTCTTTTAATTCTTTTGGGACAACTCACAATCAATTTGACCCTAATTCCATCCCACATCTTGTATACTGTAAAGTACTGTACAGTGTTAGGTATTTTGTTTTTTTTTTTATTTTATTATTATTTTTTTTTAGTGAGGCAATTGGGGTTAAGTGACTTGTCCAGGGTCACACAGCTAGTAAGTGTTAAGTGTCTGAGGCCGGATTTGAACTCAGGTCCTCCTGACTCCAGGGCCGGTGCTCTATCCACTGCCACCTAGCTGCCCCAGTGTTAGGTATTTTGGATAGTGGCAAGAGCACTTGAAGATTATTAAATTTTAAATAGCTTCAACTCCCATTAAGATTCATTTACTTATTTATTTATTTTTTTTTTTGCGGGGCAGTGAGGGTTAAGTGACTTGCCCAGGGTCACACAGCTAGCAAGTGTCAAGTGTCTGAGGCCAGACTTGAACTCAGGTCCTCCTGAATCCACGGCCAGTGCTCTATCCATCTGGCTGCCCCCTCCCATTAACATTCATTGGGCACTATAGGTCTGAAAAACTTGCTCATCCATGACTGGATTTTTGTGTCTATTTAAAAACACGATTTGCCATGCCTTTTGGCCAGAAACCCTCCTGATTTCATTTTTAACCACAAGTGGTTCTTCAAGGGGGTGAAAAGGCATTTGGTTTTCTGAATATTTTACTTTGTTTCTCTAAGCAAAGTCAACATGAAATAGTGGGAAGAACACTGAGTTTGGAGTCAGAGGATCTGGGTTCAGATTCCACTTTTGCTGTTTACTGTCCTTGTGACCTTGGTCAATTCTTTTTGGACCCAAGTTTTATCATCTGTAAAATGTGTTCTTTAGACTAGAGATTTTAAAATCTTTCCCAACTGTAAATCCTGTGACCCTAAGATCCTGATTGAGAGAGCTTCTTACTCAATTGAATTGTATGTACATATACTATCACTTTCACTTTTATTGAATGCTGATTTGGTTTAGGACTAGCTGATCCTTTGGGAGACTACTTCTTTTTTAAAGTTTCTTTTAAAAATTGCCTACTGCTATGAGAAATGACAGTAATGAAACTACTTAACCACACACTTGATTTCATTTCTTTTTATTCATATATATGTATCCTTAAATTACAGGAGGCTTGACCTGAGTCTCAAAATCTTTAAAACCAATTAATGGTTTCTTCCTTAATAGACCAACTGTATTAATTTAGTTGGTAGTGCTAGTTTGGGTGTGTCTCAAATCAGCATTGATATCTTGTAAAGAGTTCCACCCATAACATTCCTGAAACATAAATCTGCTACACTTCAGTTAACTAGAGATTGCTGGGCCTCTGCAAATTGCCTGGCTTGATACTGATATATTCAGTTGAGTGGGAGTAGTTTTAAAAGCAAAAGGAGGGGGCGACTAGGTGTCGCAATGGATAGAGCATTGGCCCTGGATTCAGGAGTACCTGAGTTCAAATCCGGCCTCAGACACTTACTAGCTGTGTGACCCTGGGCAAGTTACTTGACCCCCATTGCCCCGCCAAAAAAAAAAAAAAAAAAGGCAAAAGGAGCTTCAGGCCAGCATTAAACAGTCTGTTTAAGACAGTTGGTAAAACTTACTGAAAGTTTTTTTAATTAATTGAAATTTTTCTTTTCATTTACCTTGATATATGCACCTATTTGCATTTTCCAATTCTGTAACCATTTTTTATTTTTATTTTATTTTATTTTAATTTTTTTTTTTTAGTGAGGCAATTGGGGTTAAGTGACTTGCCCAGGGTCACACAGCTATTCCGTGTCAAGTATCTTGAGGCCGAATTTGAACTCAGGTACTCCTGACTCCAGGGCGGGTGCTCTATCCACTGCGCCACCTAGCTGCCCCCTGTAACCATCTTTTTAAAACACAATTTTCACTGCCTTATCAATGCATAGACCTTCAGATCTATTGGTTCTTTCCAGTTTATCCTGTTGGAAATCCTATGGAAGAACCTTATTTTCCCACTACCTGAAAATTATTGGGCTTTAGCTTTTCAGGAGAAATGGACTAGTTTTGCAAATAGGTTTCAAAAACAGTTACATCTATGAAATTCCTTTTTGGGCCAACAGATTTGAATTTGTTCAGTGTCGTCATCCCCAACTAGATTTCCCACTCCGTCTGTTTTTTTTTTTTCCTGGCCAAATATTTCTCCTTTCTGACAAAACTCTGCTTAATACTTACTATAGATAATTTTCTAGACCAGGGCTTCTTAAGCTTTTTCTACTCACGACCCCTTTTTGCCCAAGACATTTTTATTTGATCCTGGGTGTATAGGTATGTAAAATAGATATACATAGCCTTTTACTGTTGCCAAATTTTTCATAAGCCCCACAATCCAGTTACACAACCCTACGTGGGGTCATGACTCACAGTTTAAGAAGCTTTATTCTAGACAAATAACATTGTGGAATTTTTTTTTCCTCACAACCCCTTAATATTTGACTATATGCATCAGTAGAATTGTGTTTGGTTATATGTGTGTTCTTAGAGTGATGGTTTATGTGTATTTGGTTTTTTGTGGGTTTTTTTGGTGAGGCAATTGGAGTTAAGTGACTTGCCCGGGGTTACACAGCCAGTAAATGTTAAGTGTCTGAGGCCGGATTTGAACTCGGGTCCTCCTGAATCCAGGGCCGGTGCTCTCTGCACTGTGCCACCTAGGTGCCCCATGTGTCTTTTTTTGTTATTGGTGTTTGTCAAATCTCCAAAGATCAGGAAATCACATTTCTTTCACTGTCAGTAAATTTTTACAATATTTTCCTATTGCATAGCTAGAAATGTACAGTCACTATTTGATTGACTGACTGTCCTCTCACAATAAGCAATACCCCACAAATGTAAATTCTCTTTAAGCAAAAAGGGAGGGGGGTTCAGAGTGGCTAAGATACTAATTCAAAGGTATAGATTAATATTTAGCAATTAAAATTCCAAAAAAACTAACAAGGAGGTGTTCTTTTCCTTCCAAGATTAGGAACTGAATTTTATTTCAATACATAGAGACCCAATTCCAGTTGCTCACTACTGTCTTAGTTTTCTCTTTTTCTTCCATTGGGTTTCATTTCCTTTCATCTCTGCTTTTATACCAGAGTATTCCAGCATTGTATAAAAGTTATGCATCTGTGTATAATTCTGTGAATTATTATTATGTGAATTATCAGCAGAAACTTAATGAGAATCATATGATTGCATAGTTTGTACCTGCACAATTGTACCACAATAACATTAAAAAAATTATTTAACTGTAGATTTGAAATAATTTTATAAAATAATAAAATAAAAATAATGTTATTGTGACTACCTTTTCCTAAAATGCTTGATTTGCTATGCATTTATTAAACTTGCAAAGGAAATAATTCTTAAATGTTGTGTTTTTGCATTTTTTATGGTGTGGGATAGAAGATAATTGATAAAGATTTACTATGTGCCAACAACTGTGGTAAGCACTGGCAACACAATAGAAATTTGAGATCGCTTATGAAACCACCTATGACAGAACAAAGATATTAGCTCCACTTACTAACTTTTTTCCCCCTCCCTCTGGAACTGACTGGGAGTTTTCTTGTGATGCTTGTCTTCTTATATGGTAGAGGTACATGTAACTTATGTGTTCTTTCTTTTTTTCTTTTAACACTTTCTTTTTTCCTAATTACACGGAAAAACATTTTTTAACCTTCATTTTTTTTTTTTACAATTTTTGAGTTCCAATTTCTCTCCCACCCTTCCTCTTCTTCCTCCCCATTGAGAAGGCAAGCTATTGATAAAGGTTATTTATGTGCTCTTTCTATATGAAACAAGACTATGCTGATTAGATTTTTTTTTTAACGGATTAGATCTTAATGTTTTAATTGAATCATTTTCTCTTGCTCAGGCCTATGATTTCATTGGTTTTGGGAACTGTTGCTTATAAAATTCTCTACCATTGCAGTTATTCTGAAACAGACTTTGAGAGAGTTGCCTGGGGGCACTAAGAGGCTATGTATTGTACCCAGGATCACACAGCCACTCCGAGTCAGAGGCAGGACTGGAAGACAGGTCTTTCTGACTCCATGCTGTCTCTCTATCCCCTAGGTGATGCTGGCTCTTATGCTCAAATGGATCTGTGATCTCATCAATGTAGATGTTTCCTCTAGTGATTCAGATGTTCCAAATCAGGATGATAGTTTGGGGCCATTCAGGGAGCTTTGCATTTTCCTGAAGATTGTCCAGCACACTCGCTATCTCCTGTTTAAGTTGGAGCCCAACTTATTGTCTGTTTACAAGGTTTGTTCAAAACACACACACACACACACACACACACACACACACACACACACACACACACACACACTTTCTCTCTCTGATGGATAAGCTTTATATGTTGTCCATCCAAGTCCATGTTGTAATTTGGCCAATAAACCTTCATTTGATTTCTTGGTTTTTGTTGGATTTTTTTTAAAAAATCTGGTTACTATGAAATAAAATTACTATTTCTATATATACTAAAGAATAGAAGGAGAGCATTGTACATGAAACTGAAAATCTCTATGTAGAACTTTCTTTTCTTTAAGTATATAATAAATTCATGTAACTTTCAGAGTCATTTAGCTTGTTTATTATTCCTTCTGGTCTTCTATTCTCATCTCATTTTGGAATGGGAACCCTATACTTAACCCCACTCTCTCTCCCACCAATCCCTAATGTGAAAGAAAAACAAAAAACCTTGTAACAAGTTTGCACAGTCAACCTAAACATGTCTCCACATTGGCCTTATATAAAAATACTATGTTTCATTTTGCATCTTGGACTTATAACCCTTTCTCAAGAGGTAGGCAGCATGCTTCATCATTATTACTCAGGAACTGAGGTTAGTTATTGTTATTTTTGATCATATCATTATATAATGTATTATTATTGATTATTGATCAGAGTTCTGAAGTCTTTTAAGGATGTTTTTCTTTACATTGTTGTTATTGTATAAATTGTTCTCCTGGTTCTGCTTATTTCACTCTGTATCAATTCATGCAAGTTTTCCCAGGGTTCTCTGAAATCTTCCCTTTCATTATTTCTTATGACTCAATACTACATTCATATGCCATAATTTATTCAGTTCCCCAGTTGATAGCTACTCCCTAGTTTCTAGCTCTTTGGTACTACAAAAAGAGTTGCTATGAATCTTTTTGTACATATGGTTCCTTTTCTTCTTTCTTTGATCTCTCTGAGATACAAGTCTAATAGTATTGTGGCACAGTTTGTTTACTTTCAGAGCATTGTTCCAGATTGCTTTTCTGAAAATGTCGATACCAATTCATCATTCATCTGTATTAATCTGCCTGTATCAACAAATTTTTCATCTACTTGGTTTTTCTTATGTAGATAGTTAGGCCAAACTCTTTCGAGTGTTTTTGAATCTCATCCAAGAGACTCTTCAGTGTAAGCTTTCCTTGTTATCATTTGTAATTATAGTGTCATTGTACAAGGTTGTCTCTGTTGTGTTTTTCAAGGAATCATTAATAATTTTTATGCATGAAGGGGAGATGCTTTTTTGGAGGAAAGCCTCTAATGAAACATTTTTGCTCTATGAAATCAAATGCTTTTTAAATTATCAATAAATAATAGGTACAGTGGGACCTTGCATTCTTTCTGTCTCTCAATCATTCAGGTGATAGTGGTCTACTGTATAATATTTCTTGTCTGTTTCCTCCGAAGACTCTAATTAAAGATGCTCTTTATGTAGATTATTCTTTAGAAAATTTCATAGATAGGAAAAGTAAATCTATAGGATGTTTTGTTTGTTTGTTTTGTTTTGGTTTTTTGGAGCAATGAGGGTTAAGTGACTTGCCCAGGGTCACACAGCTAGTAAGTGTCAAGTGTCTGAGGCTAGATTTGAACTCAGGTACTCCTGAATCCAGGGACAGTGCTTTATCTTAGTCACCGTTTTTGTTAGTTTTAATTGGGCCTGAAATTTTTTTCCCATCCTTTTAGTATTTTCCCCTTCTTTAGCTATCTTATGATCCAGTCCCTCAATGCTTTTAAAATTGTTTCCTCCAGCAGTGATCTTTTGGGGATACATTTACTTTTCTCATTTTATTCTCTTTAGTGTCATTTCTTTCTCCTTTATAGTCACCTCCATGATTGTGGTATTATCATCTAAGTGTGGTGGCTCCACTTTCCTTAATGGTGAGGTTTATTACAAAAATATTTTTATAGCTTTACTGTTTTTTCTTTTCTTTGTTGTCCTCTTTCCATTTTCATGCTCAAATGCCCTCAAGATGACTTTGCTCAGTTGGGTTTCTTGTTAAGCTTTTTAAAACTAGTTTTTGGCTTTACTGCTTCTCTGTTTTAAAAGGTGATCATAACCTTTTCATGATCTTTCAGTTTATTTCTCTGTGAGGTTTTACTGATGAGTTTATATTTTAACACAATGTTACCCATGACTGCCATCCATCACAAGTCATTTCTTGTCTGTTAAAATAAAGTCTTTTGTTTTTATGATTTTATTAGATGCATACCATGTCTAATGTGTTTTTTCTTGAATAAAACATTTATATTATATAAACATAAATCATCTGTGTAATCTATATGATTTTGAAGTCTCTCATTCTTTATACCTGATACATATTTTCAAATACTTCTCATTATCATCACCTATTCCCATCTTTTCACTGATGTCATTAAGTATTAGAGCATATATTGATAGAATTTGGAGGCTTTTTTTGAGGTCTGTAATGGATTTTGGTGCATGTGCTGGAATTTTTATGGTTATTATTATTATTTTTTGCATTTGTCATGAGCACTGCCATTATAGGATGACTTAGGATGTATGGTACAACCAATTCTGCTACCTTCTGTCTATCTTTCCTAGGAGAATCTTTTACCCATCCTATTTTGCTACAACTTTTTCTGTGTTAAAGCTTGTATATATTGAGAATGTAAAAATTAATGGAATTTTGGTCTTCTAGTAACATATTCATTTGTTGCTCATTGGACAAGGATATCATATTTAGACTATCAACAACCGAACCAAATGTATAGCTACACTTAAAAACTAGGCAATTCTTGGTACTCTCTGCTCTGTTTTCTAGCATTCTTCTGCATTGTAGAAACAGGAGGACTGAGAGCTGTTTCATATTTTTTTCTTTGTTTCATGGATTGCCATAGTCATCACTAAGGCTATTGGTGATGATTTTCTTTCATGACTCACAGAAGACAGACCCACAGATGGCAAACTCAGTGTGATTCAATAACATGCACAAACTTTTCATCCTGGTAGAAAATACAAGATCTTATATTCTGTAAACATGGTCTTCAAGAGAATGTAGATTACTTCTAAGCAACAGTGAGGTATCAGATTAGGACCTACTCACTAAAACTTTCATGTGAAATTGGCTTCTTAATTATGTAAATTTATTTGCTTATTATCTTCTGAATAAACAAATAATAAAATTTTTACACAAAACTGAACACTGAGAGCTTAACAAAATAGGATCAAATGAATGAATAGACAACAATTTTTTTAAATGTTGGAGTCCAGCATTTTAAAAACTATCCACTGATAAAGCACCAGCCTTGGATTCAGGAGGACCTGAGTTCAAATTTGACCTCAGGCACTTGACACTTACTAGCTGTGTGACCCTGAGCAAGTCACTTAACCCTCATTGCCCCACAATAATTTTTTTTTTTTAATGCTGGGGCAGCTAGGTGGAGCAGTGGATAAAGCACTAGTCCTGGATTCAGGAGGATCTGAGTTCAAATTAAGCCTCAGATACTTGACACTTACTAGCTGTGTGACCCTGGGCAAGTTACTTATCCCTCGTTTCCCCACAAAACAAAACAAAATGCTGCTTCCCTTTTCTTCAAGTCCATCTGAAATCCTGCAACATTTGTTTTTGTTTGTATGTATGTATGTGCTATCAAGGTACATACATTCTAATGGAGAGGGAGGGATATATGAATATCTAGTTATATATAAGATATATCTAGAGTATCTGAAGGTAATCTGAAAGGAGAAGGAATTAGCACGGGGGGGGGGGGGGTACAGGAGAGCAACCAGGAAAGGCCTCATGTAGAAGGTGGTAGGAAAGCCAGGGAAACAGGAGATAGGGTATGGGGAATAACATTTTTCAGACATGGAGATAGCCATTACCAAGGCACTGAGATGGAAAAGGGACAATTATGTTCAAGGAACTGCCAAGTAGCGTGTGTGAAGGGGAGTAATCTTTATGAAAGCTGGAAAGGTAGCAAGGGACCAGGTAGTAAAAATCTCTAAATGCCAAACAGGAGTTAGTATTTGATCCTAGAAGTGATAGGAAGTCACTGGAGCTCCTTGACCAGGGAAGTGATATGATTGGATCTAAGCTTTAGAATAATTATCTTGGCACCTAAGTGGAGGATTGTTTGGAATAGGGAAAGACTTAGACAGGGAGACCAGTTTAGAAGACTGTCCAGTGCAGGGTGCCTGGCATATATTGTTGGTCCTTAATAAATGCTGATTGATAGACTGAACCAGAATTGTAGTAGTCCAAGTAAGCTGTAAGAAGAACCTGAACTAGGCCTGTAGATATAATAGTGGAGAGAAAAAAGATACATCCAATAGATATTGAGAAGGTAGAATCCACAATATTTGGCAATGGATTGATGGATGAGATGAGAAAATAGGGGATGGAGGATGATTGTGGCTGTGTACTTGGTGATTGGGAAGATGAAGACCGAGAAATGGCCAGCAGATTTGGCAATTATGAGATCTCTGGTAACTTTGGAGGGGTCAGTTTACACACACACACACACACACACACGCACGCACGCACGCACGCACGCACGCATGCACGCATATGAATATGCATTAAACCCATATCAAATTGCTTACCATCTTAGGGGGAGAGAATGGAGAGAGGGAGGAAATTTGGAACTCAAAAAAAAAATTTTTAATGAATGTTAAAAATTGTCTTTACATGTAATTGGAAAAATACTCTTTAAAGGGGGGGAAGTGGGAAGAAATGGAGAAACTGACAGATGATTTTCACTAGTCACTAAAGGGAGAAGGGATATAGAACAATAGTTAATGGTGATGCCTAGGTTTAAGTGAAGTGTTTATTTTTTTAAGGGATTAGAGAGACATAAACATGTCTGTTAACAGCAGGAATGCAGCTAGTAGATAATGAGAAATTAAAGACGAGAGAGAATGGGAATGATAGTAAGGGTGATATGCAGAACCAGGAAGGGTTGGAACCAGAACACACTCAGAGAGGTTGGCCTTGGCAAGGAGAAAGGGCTACCTCTTAATATGAGACCAGAGTGAAGAAGATTATGAAAGCTGTCTGAATGGTGTGAGATGAGGCAGGGAGGAAGAAGATGGACCTCTCTGCTCTGTTTTTGTTTGTTTCGTTGTTTTGTTTTTTGAAGTATAAGTATGAAGTCCTTGGCTGCAAGGATGGGTGGGTGTGGGTATGGTTCAAGACTTGAAGAGACCTTCATCATGTTAACTATCTCTCTTAGATTTTAAGGACCCCTGGTCCTTGCCGTCTTCCTTTGATGTTACATTTTAAGGGCCTTTCTGTCCTCTTTGCAGCTGAAGTCTCCTATATGTTATTTCTCCCAGTTAAAATGAGACCCTTGTGAGCAGCAACTACTTGTTTTACTACCTTAGTATCCCCATTACTTAGCTCATTTCTTGGCAAATAGTAAACACTTTAATAAATGCTTTTCTATTCTAGTAACCCTGTCAAAAAGGGAAATGAAGTTCATCTTTCAAGATGTTCTTTTTTTTTTTTGAGGCAACTGGGGTTAAGTGACTTGCCCAGGGTCACACAGCTAGTAAGTGTCAAGTGTCTGAGGCCGGATTTGAACTCAGGTCCTCCTGACTCCAGGGCCAATACTCTATCCACTGCACCACCTAGCTGCCCCTCAAGATGTTCTTGAAACCATCCATGTCAGCTCTTAGTGAACACTTACTCCTTTTCTAGATGTTCTCTTACCAGCTTCGATGATGATGATGTCATTAAGAATCAGTGTCGGGGGCAGCTAGGTGGCGCAATGGATAAGGCACTAGCCTTGGATTCAGGAGGACCTGAGTTCAAACCCAGCCTCAGACACTTACTAGCTGTGTGACCCTGGGCAAGTCACTTAAACCCCATTGCCCTGCAAAAAAAAAAAAAAAATTAAAAAAGAATCAGTGTCACCAGTATCATCAATATTGAGTGTTGATCTACTGTGATGGACTATATTCTTCTCACCAATGCAATGGCACAGAAGAGTTCCAGGGAACTCGTGATGGAAGAGGATCTCCAAATCCAAGAAAAAAAAAAAGAACTGCGGAGTATAGATGCTGAATGAACCATACTATTTCTTTTGTTTTGGTGCTGTTGGTTTTTTCTATTTTGAGGTTTTTCATCATTGCTCTGATTTTTTTCTCTTATAACATGACTAATGCAGAAATAGGATTAATGTTATTATGTGTGTGTGTGTGTATGTGTGTGTGTGTGTGTGTATATATATATATATATATATATATATAAAACCTATATCAGATTACCTGCTGTCTAGGGGAGGGAGGGGAGGGAGGGAGAAAAATCTGAAATTGTAAAGCTTGTATAAAAAAAAGTTGAGAACTATCTTTACATGTAATGGAAAAAAATAAAATACTTTATTAATTTAAAAAAAAAAAGAATCAGTGTCACTAGCCTACACTTTGCAGGACCCAATTTTTTCCATTTTATAAAAACCAAGGCTTGTTTTTCATTTTTAATAAACATTTTATTTATTGACCAACAAGAGTAGTTATAAAACCGTAGCTTCTGGAAGAACCACTTGTTTTTGCCTGTCTTGTACCTCTCCTTAAACTTGACCTTGGCCTCCTTTCTTGCCTTATGTGCAGGTTCATGGAACACATCCTTGTTGACAACTGTTTTGTCCAATGGGATATCCACAGAGTATTTGGTGGGCATGAGGTGGTTGTAGTTATAAACTTTCATGAAGGACTTGATTTTCAATCTCTTGGCAATCTTCTTTTTGCTGATTGCTGCGGTCACCTTTCAAGGGTAGCAGTGGATGCCTGCCACCAAGGCATGGCTGTAGGGCCTGTCAGATGTCTCATCATCAATGTTCTTGACAATGACGGTTTTGCACCGGCAGTACCGCCTGGCCAGGACCAGCACCACCTTCCCAGCTTTCATAAACTTGCCCATTTCGACACGAAGTGGAACTCTCCTACAGCCAAAAGGACACTGGCAGTTTTACTGTCTTGTGGTATCTTTTTCACTTTGTGGAGTCTTTCAGAGATCTGTAGCTGCTTAGCAATTGTACCTGATACTTTCAGTGCCCTAAGATATAGTATATTTGGGCCTGATGATACACTCATCTAGGGCAGCTAGGTGTTTGCTCTCTTAATATCTTTCCACTAATCTTGTTTTTCAACTCCCTGTTAACCATTTTTGTTTAGTCCTTTCCAGTCCAGAGACTCTCCTTAACATAAAAAATAAGCAAAATTAAACTTGAGTATCTTTGATTTGTCTATCTAAGCAGTAGATAGTAGATTGATGTCCTTTTTTTGAGCTTCCTCTTCAGCATATTTTAAAAATCCTTTTTAGTTGTTGTACTATTTAGTATCAAAATTGTTATATTAATCCTTCCTTATAGGTCAACAATATTTGATTATGTTGATGTACCATAATTTGTTCGGGAGTTTTTCAGTTGATGGGCATTTTTGTTCCTAATTCTTTGCTACCACAGATGCAAAAATGTATCAGTGAATATTTTGGTGTGCATGATACTTTTTCATCCTTGATCTTCTTGGGGTATATGCTTATCAATATAATCTCTGGCCAAATATATTATTTTTTTCAATCTTAATAGTATTTTATTTCTTTCCAGTTACAGGTAAAGATAGTTTTCAACATTTGTTTTTATAAGATTGAGTTCCAAATTTTTCTCCCTCCATCCTTCCATCCCTCCTTCCCTCTCCTCCCCCCTCCCCAAGACAGAAAGCAATCTGATATGTTTTATATATATATATATATATATATATATATATATATATATATATACACACACACACACACACACAATCACACTAAACATATTTTCACATTAGTCATGTTGTGAAAGAAGAATCAGAACAAAAGGGAAAACCCTCAAAAACGAAAAACAAAAAAAGGAGAAATAGTATGGTTCAATTTGCATTCAGATTTCACAGTTGAATTGGCTTGGATCATTGTATTGCTGAGAAGAGCTAAGTCTATCACAGTTGATCACACAAGGTTGCTGTTACTGTGTACAATGTTTTCCTGGTTTTACTCATTTCATCAGTTCATACAAGTCTTTCCAGCTTTTTCTGAAATTTGCCAGCTCATCATTTTTTATTGCACTTTATTATTACATATATATATATATATATATATATATATATATATATATATATCCCCACCCCACCCCCCCTGTTTCCAATATTTTGCCACTACAAAAAGAGCTGCTATAAATATTTTTGTATATATAGGTCCTTCTCTCTCTTTTTAAAAATCTCTTTGGGATACAGACCTAGTAGTGATATTGCTAGATCAAAGGGTATACACAGTTTGGTTGCACTTTGGGCATAGTTTCAAATTGCTCTCTAGAATGCTCAGATCAGTTCACAACTCTACCAATAGTGCATTAGTGTTCTTATTTTCCCACATCCTTTCCAACATTTTTCATGTTCCTTTTTGCCATATTAGTCAATCTGATAGGTTTGAGATGGTACCCCAAAGTTGTTTTAATTTGCATTTCTCTCTGATTTTCTCTCTCATCCACTTGAAGATGTGTCTCAGGTTACCTTGCTTCTTTTTCTATCTCTGTTTTTCATTCTTTAGCTGTTTGAGTTGTATAGGTAGACCCTTTTTGTTGCCTTCCTCATTTTTCTGTTTTTTGTGTTAACAGAGCATTTTTTCTTCTCATAACTGTTTCTTTCCTTTTAGAAAGAAATATATAAGAAGACTTGTTCCCTTCAATCTTCTCTGTCTGCCTTTTTTTTTTTTTCCTTCGTGAGGCAATTGGGGTTAAGTGACTTGCCCAGGTTCACACAGCTAGTAAGTGTTAAGTGTCTGAGGCCGGATTTGAACTCAGGTACTCCTGACTCCAGGGCCGGTGCTCTATCCACTGCACTACCTAGCTGCCCCTCTGTCTGCTATCTTGACTGGAAAATTTTTACTCACAAAAAGCTGAAGTTATATCCTATTAGTATTTTTAGGACTTTGCTTTTAAATTGAAATCCTGTATGAGTTCTAAATTCAAATTTAACTTCTGTCCTAGATTCATCATGTTACTCAAAATGGTGGTCTTTATAAAAGACCATTTAATGAAGCCTTTGAGGAAACCCCGATGCTTGTTGCTGTGCTTACATATGTGGGGTATGGTGTTCTAACACTCTTTGGATATCTACGTGATTTCTTGAGGCATTGGAGAATTGAAAAGTGTCATCATGCAACAGAAAGAGAGGAACAAAAGGTAAATGAGATTTTTTGATTCTGCAATGAAAGTTCATTATGAATTTGTTTACCTCCTTAGCCCTTATAAATATTATTTTATTGGAGCCAAGTCAAGATATAAGGTTAATGACAACTAACGGGAAAAAATTAATTAGAAAACATCTGTGAACACTATAGACAGCCCCACTTAATAAATAAATTGTGTTATACAAGTTAATTTGTAAGTTAATTGTTTCAGAATATTTCCTCCTGAAACAAGGTTATGATTAATGGGTTCCTAGGCCAACCCAGAGAAACAATGCTATTAGTGATGATTTACTTTCTCAGCCAATCCACAAATGACTGGTTTAACCCATACTGTACTTGAAATATTTGCCATATAAACACAGCACAAATCAAGACTATTATATTATTTGTTTTTTGTTTTGTTTTGTTTTGGTTTTTTGCGGGGCAATGGGGGTTAAGCGACTTGCCCAGGGTCACACAGCTAGTAAGTGTTAAGTGTCTGAGGCTGGATTTGAACTCAGGTACTCCTGAATCCAGGGCCAATGCTTTAACCACTTCGCCATCTAGCTGCCCCCTATTATATTATTTGTAATCCAGTAAGTATGTATTAAATGTCTACAATATGAAAAATAACGTTGAAGGCGCAAGGAGAGGGAGGAATGTTATGGGAATGTAGTGGGACGCCAAGAAACCTAAAGATCCCACCCCCCAAGGCCAAGGAAATAACAGATCTTGCTCCTACTTCAGGTATGAGGTATGGTAGGACCTGACTCCAGTATGCTGATAAGCAATATCCATGTCTTCAAGATGCTATACAAGATATGGATGGGATGCCCCATTATTCCAACATCCCCTCCCTGTTTTGCATTTCCCTCCCAGTGCTGTGTAATGCCCTTCCTTCCTTTTGTTTTGTAAAGATGAAAAGTCCAAGTCTTCTCTTATTCCAGCCAGACAGTCACCAAGGTGATCTGTTCCCCAGCCATTATTCCTCTCTCTTAATAAATCTCATTTTATTTTACAAGAAGAAAAATAATAAAGGCATGGATATGGGTTTTAATTAAAAACATGGAGCTTACAGCCCCTCTTGAGTCTCTAGAACCATAGAGAGAGGTAGGTAAAATGAAAGAATAGTACATATGGCAGACCAACACTCAGACTGCCATTGTTGATTCAGTGTTTTCACTGAATCACAGAAGGTCTTCACAATTTTCAAATTCACTAATGTCCAAATGTGAAGAAAATAGAAATTGTAGGGAATTTTGGAATTAATTATTTTGGATAGTTATAGCATGGCCGCTCTAATGTTTTCATGCTGTATTTTAAATGATTTTATTTCCAGAAACAGGAAGGATAGGATGATAAGGATTAAAGATTTAGAGATGAAAGGAGAGTTAGATTCATCTAATTGGACCCCATCATTTTAAAGATAAGACCAGGGAAGATAAATGTGTTGTTTGAGGTTACTCAGGAAACAGCCCAGGCTGGGTTTAAGCCGACGTTTTGAGTACAAATCTAATGTTTTTTTCACTACACTTCTCTGAAACAAGATACCAAGGAGGGCCTCATATGTGACTACAACCAGGATTGTTTAATTTTCATATACAATAGGAGGAAATAGATCTGATTATGTGAATAAGGATTCCTGGAAGGATTTTGTTCTTAACTTCCTTCAAAATGTAACCAACAGAGACTTTCCTAGTAATTGCTGTTGTGATACCCTCTTAGGACAATTAATAACACAGTGTTGTCGCTTGGCATATTGAGCTATAATAGGTCCATCAACAGGGCATAAGAGTGTTTATTTTCTCAAAGCCCTTCCAACATTCCTTTTTCATCATCTTTAACACTCTGATGGGTGTGAGATAAACTCAGAATTGCTTTAGTTTTAAATTGCTTTCCAGAATGGCTTGGATCCACCAAAAGTGCATTTATGCATTGGCCCTCTCACACCCTCCAACAGTTGTAATTTTCCTTTTTGTCATCTTTGCTAAATAGGTAAAACCTTTGAATTGCTTTAATTTTGCATTTCTTTTATTAATGATTGGGAGCATTTTTTCCCCACAATTAGTAATTTTGGTTTCTTCCCTTGAGAACTGCCTGTTCATATCCTTGGACCTCTTGTCTGTTGGGGAAAGAAGTCTTTGGTTATGTTTGATTTGCCTCTTTCTCCTTTGCATTAAGCCTGCAAATAATTAAGTTTTATGTGCAGAATTATACATGCAGCCATTATACTATCTTGTAGTACTTATTTAATAAAAGCATCAGCTTTTATTTAGAATATTTTGGAGCCATCAGGAATGGTTCATATTCTCAGGTTTTCTATGCACTTGGTAATTTGGAACATATCTGGGTTTTTTTTTAAAAATGTATGAGGTATTTTATTTTTTTCTGCTACATGTAAAGATAGTTCTCAACTTTTGTTTATACATGCTTTACAATTTCAGATTTTTCTCCCTCCCTCCCCCCTCCCCTAGACAGCAGGTAATCTGATATAGGTTATATCTATATATCTCTATACATATAGATATAGATATACACACATATATATATACACATAATAACATTAATCCTATTTCTGCATTAATCCTATTACAAGAGAAAGAATCAGAGCAGTGATGCAAAACCTCAAAATAGAAAAAAAAAACAACAGCACCCAAAACAAAAGAAATAATATGGTTCAATCAGCATCTATACTCCACAGTTCTTTCTTTCTTTTTTTTTCTTGGATTTGGAGATCCTCTTCTATCAAGAGTTCCCTGGAACTCTTCTGTACCATTGCATTGGTGAGAAGAATATAGTCCATCACAGTAGGTCAACACTCAATGTTGATGATACTGTGTACAATGTTCTTCTGGTTCTGCTCATCTCACTCATCATCAGCTCATGCAAGACCCTCCAGGTTTCTCTGAACTCTTCCTGCTCATCATTTCTTACAGCACAATAGTATTCCATTGTATTCATATACCACAACTTGTCCAGCCATTCCCCAATTGATGGGCACCCCCTCAACTTCCAATTCCTTGCTACCACGTAAAGAGCAGCTATAAATATTTTTGTACATGTGGGTCCCTTTGCCCCTTCCATGATTTCTTTGGGCAAAAGACCTAAAAGTGGGATTGCTGGGTCAAAGGGTATGCACAGCTTTATCGCCCTTTGGGCATAATTCCAAATTGCTCTCCAGAATGGTTGGATCAGCTCACAGCTCCACCAACAATGCATTAGTGGAACATATCTGTTTTTAATCATAAAAATATTTTATTATTTTCCAGTCATGTGTAAAGATAGTTTTCAACATTTGTTTTCATAGTATTTTTTAGTTCCAAATTTTTCTCCCACCCTCCCTTCCCTACCCCTTCCCCAAGATGGAAAGCAATCTGATAAAGGTTTTATTTATATTTATATATATATATACACACACACACACACACACACACACACATACATACATACATACATACATACATACATACACAATCACAATAAACATAATTCTGCATTAGTCATATTGTGACAGAAGAATCTGAACACAAGGGAAAAACCTCAAAAAAGAAAAAAAAACAGCCAAACAGTAGAAACAGTATGGTTCAATCTGCATTCAGAATCCACAGTTTGGAACATATCTTAACTTTTAACTTTGTATGTTGACAGACTGTTTCTGTTAAGTTTCTATTAAACATCTTTGCAAGTTTAAAGGGCTGATTTTCTGGCTGTTGATCTCTATCCCAAAGCTTCAGAGTTGAGGTGATAATGGGCCTTTGGTCAGTAGCTGTTCTAGAGTTAATAGCTGTGAAACAGGTTAATCTCATACCAGAGGAATGAAAATGCCACCTTGCTATTCACACATGTAACTAACTATTCAGCACTGAGTGAAGTTAATTTTTCTCTTTTTTTTTTTGTTTATGAACATCACTTAAAAAAAACTTTTTGAAGATTAGGGAGTTAGATGCATAGTATAGCTATGGAGCAACACTTGAAATTTTCAAAAAAATTTATATTGCAATTTTTAAAATTTGTTTTATAACACATGCCTTTTTAAATATCTCCCTTCCCCAGCCTAGCCCATAGGTATCCCTTATAACAAGGAGTAGAAAAGAAAATACAGTTTAATAAAACTAACCAATATAATAAGCAAGTCTGACAGTATTCAACATAGATCTCTCCTGACACATGCCCTCTGCAAAGAAAGGTAAAAATTTTCATGTATAATTTCATGTATAATTGGATTTTATTTTTGTGGTTTTGTCCTCTGATGAATCCTTTCATTTATTTAGACATAAAATTTTAAATACAAGGTTGTTGTATTTTTAAAGGACAGTTTTAAGATCTTGGTTTTTACTTTGTGTGATTTTTTTAAAAAAATGTCACCACAGGGGCAGCTAGGTGGTGCAGTGGATAGAGTGCCAGCCCTGGATTCCAGAGGACCTGAGTTCAAATCTAGCCTCAGACACTTGACGCTTACTAGCTGTGTGACCCTGGGCAAGTCACTTAACCCCAGTTGCCTCACCAAAAAAAAAAAAAATGTCACCACAGATTGCTTAAGGAACAGGAGAAAGGGTTGGTCTTATAGTTAGGAAGACCTGGGTGCATGTCCTGCCTTTAGTAAGAGTGGCTATGTGAACAGGGGCAAGACTTTTACCCTCTCACTGTCCCAGGCAACTTTCTAAGATTCCAAGTTACAAGGGATTTGACAATCTGTATTGGTGGAGGGAGCTGTCACCACAATATCACCCTCATGAACTTTTTGTTAGCTCACTGATCTTATAATTTATTGACTAATGGGGCAGCTCGGTGGTGCAGTGGATAGAGCACCAGCCTTGGATTCAGGAGGACCCGAGTTCAAATCCAGCCTCAGACACTTAACACTTACTAGCTGTGTGACCCTGGGCAAGTCACTTAACCCCAATTGCCTCACCAAAAAAAAACCCCAAATAATTTATTGACTAATAATTTAATGTGTCCAGTTTTCCTTATTAAATAATGATATGTTGAGATTTTTAATACTAAAAACCTTACATTTTACACAAAATAACTCTATGCTTTCTAAAACAGTAATCAATTTTTTTAGTTTTGCTTCATGTAGGAGTTCTTTGCGATGTGCTCATCTTCTAAGTCACAAAAATTTGAAGTTAGTTGCTTATTCCTGAGATGTTTCTAAATTAATTGTGTTGCTTTCTACTGTGGAAAAGTAACTACCTCAATTCAAAGGTTTATAATTTCCATTATAATTTGCCTTTGGTAAAAATCCATTTATATCTGTCTTTTGGCCCAGAATAACTCAACAGCTCTATTGAACTATTGTAATTCAAAAGCAGTTCATTATTATTGTTTTCAGGTGGCTTATACTTGGGTCTAGTTGATCCAGAGTATAAAGAGCTTGGACCTGTCTCATATAGAGAAACTGGAATAATTCTAGCACTATTCCAACCCAGTTAAAATGGATTTCCTTAAGGTCAGATATTAGTCTAGACTCTAGAAGAAGCTAGATTATTGTTTTTAGGGGGACAGTTAGCACAGTGGATAGAACACCAGACCTGGAGCCAGGGGGACCTGAGTTCAAATGTTCAAATGAGACCACTCAGATATTTACTAGCTGTGTGACTCTGGGCAAGTCACTTAATCATGATTGCCTCCAAATCCCACCTCCCCCACCAAGAAAAAGTTATTATCTTGGGCCTCTATCTACTCAAGATAGACACAGAATGTTTCTGGGGAGATAAAAACTCTTGAAGGAGAAGAGAGAAACACAGAATACATAGTAAAAACCTTTTAGAAGAAGTTGTAAGTCATGAGCACAATCTCTTAATTTAAAAAAAATGTAGAAATTAAATTATTAAAAAAGATGAACTGGGGGCCTGGAGATATTTTAGATTATGAATTTATTGGCATCCAACTTGAAGAAGGTTTAGTCAAGAAACCCTAAATTTCAGAAGTAATTTGAGCACCCTTCTCTCACATAGAAACACCATGGGAAACTATGGGAAACCAGTGTGTTAAAAGTATATGTCGGGGCAGCTAGGTGGCTCAGTGGATAAAGTGCCAGCCCTGGATTCAGGAGGACCTGAGTTCAAATATGGCCTCAGACACTTGACACTTAGTAGCTGTGTGACCCTGTGCAAGTCACTTAACCCTCATTGCCCTGTCCCCCCCCCCCCCAAGAAAAAAAAAGGTATACGTCCTATCAATATCTTTATGTAGAGAAAATATACAAGCTGAACTCTCAGCTTTGGAAGTATAAACATAGGCAGTCTCAGATTTTTTTTTTTTAGTTTCTTACAGAGTTATGTTTATCTTTTAGGAACATAAAGTTTCTCTGCTTTTGTATGAAGTAGCTGTCAGTTCTAACTTAGGTTAGTTTTAAGAGGGTTTCATTTCTTTGCTAGATATAACTGGACCTTATTGATCTCCTAGACCATTATCCCTCTCATACTTAGTAGTTATGGATGTCTTGGATCTTCTTCCCTTTATCTCTCTATTTTTACCTGGTGATCTCATCAGCTCTCATGGATTCAGTTGTCAAGGATATAAACTCCTTGAGCATAGAAACTATTTTCCTTTTGTCTTTGCATTTCCAGGACTTGGAGTATATTAGGTGCTTTTATATCGCCAGTTCTATAGATCTAGCTCTAGTATTTCCTGAGTACTAGTCCTGTATCAATGACTACTTATTGGCCATTTTGAATTGGATATCTACTAGGCATATAACCTAGTCCCACTCTGCTTTTTCAGCCTTCATTAATGTTCTCCATGAACTCTACCCTTACTAGACTACTTGCTGTTGCTCACACGGACATTTCGTCTCCCATCTCTGTATTGTTGCACTAGATATACCCTATGCCTGGTGTGCTGTATCTACCTTTTCCTGTCTCTTAGCATCACTAGCTTCCTTTAAGACACAGTTTAAACTCCACCTTCTATAGGAAGCCTATCCTGGTTCCCCTAGTTGGCAGTACCTTCTCCTCCAAGGTTCTCTGGTATCTACTTTTTATGTGTTTTGAATATCCCTTTGTATGTATGTGGGCAGCTAGCTGGCACAGTGGGTAGAGTGCTGGGCATAGAGTCAGGAAGACTCATTTTCCTCAATTCAAATGTGGCCTCAGACATTTAATAGCTGTGTGACCCTGGGGAAGTCACTCAACTCTGCTTCAGTTTCCTAATCTGTAAAACAAGCTGGAGAAGGAAATGGCAAATTACTCCACAGTGAGTCATGAGAAGTTAGACATGACTGAAAATGGTAACACTTGTATGTATGTGTTATCTTCCTGTTGGGGATGTAAATCCCTTGGAGGGTAAAAACTATTTTGTTTTTGCCCTTATACTCCCAGAATCCTGTATATAGTAGGTGCTTAATAAATGCTTTCTTGGTTCTCTTTAGTATATAAGGGGTGTGTGTGTGTGTGTGTGTGTGTGTGTGTGTGTGTGTGTGTGTGTGTGTACACACATACATACATCCTTCAAGGCATAAGTGTCAGTATATGGAGAAAAGGAGTAAAAGATTGAGAGCCTTATGGCTACATGAGATATTTCAGAAATAGGTCAAAGAGAAAGAAAAGGACAATAAATATTGGGGAAAATTATGCCTCTTTTTTGTTGAAAAGTTACTGGGCCATCATTTGTTCCTTAATAACAGGAATACATAACTGTTTCAGTGTTTAGGTTGTTTCCCCCATGCTTTCCTCCTCTTAATTTAAAATTTTCCCTGAGGAAGAACCATTGCTCACTTCTTTTTGGGGGGGGGGGAGCAACGGGGGTTAAGTGACTTACCCAGGGTCACACGGCTAGTAAGTGTCAAGTGTCTGAGGCCAGATTTGAAATCAGGTACTCCTGAATTCAGGGCTGGTGCTTTATCTACTGCGCCACCTAGCTGTCCCCTATTGCTCACTTCTAAACAAGTAAGAAAGTGGAAGGACTGAGTGTGGAAAGCAGGATCTTTTTTTAGAATGTTGTTTTATAACTATAGCTAAGGATCCTCTCTTCTGTACTAGCAGCTATGGTTTTTATAAGAGAATAGGTAGCTCTCATTTTTAAAATGAGGAAATACCAATTTAATTTTCAAATTCTTTGGAAAAACTTGAGAATTATTAATTCTTTGAAAGCATTTAATATCTAAATACTTGGTGGTATTATTTCATGGACAGGAAACTTTGATTTCTTAGCTTTACTGATTTTTGGAATTGGCTTGTTTACCTTTCTGAAATGAGTTTGTTTTTTTCTTAAATTTATTTTTTATGATTTTTATTTTAAGAAATTATTTGAATGACTGCTAGGATAAGTTTACTTGATTGTGGTTCTCCTTCTGTCTCCCAGCTCTTCATTAAGGCACAGAATGTCAAGGATGGCATTTTAAATCCCTTTGTGTGGACTGACAGATTTTTGAGCATGAGTTTTTTCAAGTTCTTCATCTCAGGGTCAGAACAGTTATTGTTAGTGACTTCAAAAGCTAGCATGTCGAAATGAAATCTCATTTGGTAAGGCATACAATGTATTTTAAGCTTTCTTTGAAAGGAATAGAATTTGGGTCATCAGAACTGGAGGTGAGAGTTCTCATTGGGATCCATGTTGAGGACACAGCCCTGTAAATAATTCCAGACCAATGAGTGTACTTGCTGTGCCTCTGAATTCTGGTGACTTTTGACAAAATATGTCATCTTTCTATTTCTAATACATAAACTGAGAATCATAATTATAATTATGATCTTTGAGATATAACTATGAATTACATAGAGACAATACTTTATATTCAGGTAGAAGTTGTTATATGTGGCTCTTAATAGTTGGCATGTTTGCTTATGAAGTTTGTCCTCTAATAAAGGATGTCCCTGAGGTTTAAGAAGGAGCTGAAACATTATGTTTTTAAAAACAACAAAAAGATTCAGGGTATCTAGATGGGGAGATCATTTTGGTCAGGGACACTCCTTTTTTTTAAAATCATATTGTGGAGAGGGCACTCTATTCTGTTGACCCTGATCACATTTCTCATCACAGTGACAGCACCAGCCCTGAAGGAACAAAAGTTGATATTATAGAGAAGCGGGGCATAATTTGCCCAGAGAATTACTCAGCTGCCCCTTGCTCCTGTAAAAATTAAGGAATTCATTGGTCAGAGGTTTGAGCATGGAGTCATAATGTTAGAATTTCTTTAGTAATAAAGCCAAATTGTAGGTAGGCCCTTTTGTTTTTTAACTACTAAGAGCTTCCATCATTCTAGCTGAATGTGGGAGGTGCTAACGTTGGGAGTTTAGGTAGGATGAGCAGAGATGATAGGGATAAAAGTTTAATCTGCTCTTCCTTCTTTTAGTAGCCTTTTCCAACCTCTCACCCCTCCCCCCCATTTCTGTTCCCAAGATCTACTCTTTTCTCAAGACTTCAGTTGTCCCATTCTGTAAAATGGGTAGGGAGGGATAGAACCCTTGTCTAATTCCCAGGCCAGGCACAAGTAGAGGCAAGGTACCTGGCTAGGCTAGTTCACTCACCTAGGGTTCATCTTCCCTTAACCACTTGTCCAGCATCTCAGACACTCACTGGGAAAGATTATTTTCATCTACATTCCAATGAAGTCTGTAGGGAAGACCACTAACCCCAAAGGTTTCTATTTCCTCTGTTGTCCAGGAAGAACTCTGACCTAGCATGAGCCTCTTTGGATGGTCCTTCTTAAGCATTTTGTTAGATTCTCTGTGACCCTGATTAGGCCTATACCTGAAATTGGAAACTAGTATCCTAAAAGGTGGCAGAGAAGACTTTTGGAGAAAACCTTAACATATTTGTGGAAAAAACCTGACTGGCTGTTTTTTACCTTGTTGCATTTTTTTTATTCTTTTTTCAAAGGCATACTTTTTTTAAAAAATCAAAGCAGAATTTATTTATAAAAATCAATGTAAACGATGAGGGTTAAGTGACTTGCCCAGGGTCACACAGCTAGTAAGTGTCAAGTGTCTGAGGCCAGATTTGAACTCAGGACCTCCTGAATCCAGGGCTGGTGCTCTATATACTGTGCCACCTTGCTGCCCGCCCCCCGCTCCCCCAAGGCATACTTTCTGCCTGTAGGATAGGTTTCTATAATATACAATTCATACAAATAAATATCCTGTTCTAAGTACAACTGAAATAGTTATTTGGAACATCTTAATCTGGAAACTAATAAAATAGAGACATGTAACATATTAAAGGGCAGCTAGGTAAGTACTGAACCCAGCATCTGGAATTAGAAGACCTGAGTTTAAATCCCAACTCTGACATGCAAGACAAATATTAAATCTCCCTGGATCTAAGGTCCATCTTCTATAAATCAGGAGCATTGAACTAGATGGCCCTTGACGTCTCTTCCAGCTCTTAATCCACGATCCTTTAATCAGGCAAATAAAGTTGGTTAAACGAAAAGAGATTGGATTCTTTAGCATTTCATCCTATGTAACAATATAGAATTAGCATGGGTTACTTCTTTTGTCTTTTCTCTCCCCTTCCTAACTCCTTTAGTAACCTAGGAGAGTGAATAAAGCAGCCACTCACTAATGTTTCTATTGGCTGACTAAAAGAACCTCCTGCCATCCTCTAGATATACAGGCAGAATTGTACTTAACAATTAGGATAGCTGTCCACTTTTTTCTTCGCTCAGTAATAGATATTACATAACTTCATGTCAAGTAACTTACAAAAACAGGAAATCTTTCCTAATGTCTAACTTACTAGTTATTTTTTTTTTAACTAGTGGGAACTTTAGGTTTTAAGTACCTTCTGCTTAAAAAGACATCATTAGGCAAAGTCAAGGATAGCTTGTAGACACCATTGCATGATATCTAAAAATATTAAAATACCTCAAGGGATAAAGGATTCTCATAAATACGTTGTAAAGTTGCTCTACAGAGGATTTATGGAAGGATGGCTAAGAATTGCATAGAAGAAAAAGTCATAGTTGGATTGTAGTCTTCATGGATTAATGGTGTAGCCACATTTGTGATATCATGGGTCCCATGAAGTTTCCCTTTAAATTTATGCTTCTGCTACATTTTAAGTTTTGTTAAGATCTGTGGTGAGGGAAATGTTACAAGTTTGGTTTTGTGAGCTTTTTTAAAAAACACAAACATTTGAAACTATAGTGCTTGAACTTCTAAAAGCTATAATATTTACCTTTTTTGGCATTGATTGCTGGCTAAAATGTGAAGTCAATGAGAGAGGCAATATTTCTAACTTTCAAGTACCATGGCTTTTCTGTTTTATTTCTTTGTCGGCCAGGACTTTGTTTCATTGTATCAGGACTTTGAAAACTTTTACACAAGGAACCTCTACATGCGAATTCGAGACAACTGGAACCGACCAATCTGTAGTGTGCCTGGAGCCAAGGTGGATATCATGGAAAGGCACTCCCATGATTACAATTGGTCATTCAAGTGAGTCTATATTACAGATAAGTTCCCAGATGATAACTCTATAGTGAAAAACAAAAGAGACTTAATTTTGGAATTGAATGAAAGTGTTTCGTTGTGGTTTTGGGTTTTTTTGTGGTTTTTTTTTTTTTGGTAAGCTTAATTCCCAACATAAACCTACAGGTTTCATTTAAACTGATGAGTTTCTAAAGTTCTTTTCTGATATTTTATATGTCTGTTACATTTAACTTTGTTGGAGTTAAAGCCCTAGCCAACAGTGTTACATATATGTTGGGTTGCTTTGGGATCACTGAATTTGGCCTTTAGACAAAACTAATTTTATGCTCCTTATTACAACCAAATGTCTCACTTTCTAACTGCTTAAAGGGTTTTAATAAGAATACATGGAAATACCCCCCCGCCCCCCAAATAGAATTCATAGCATATTTTAAATGCTTTAAGGTTTGCTTATGGTATGGAAATTTTTCAAATTATTTACAGACTATGGGCTGTGGGCCTTTTTTTTTCACATGTTTTAACATCTGATGAGCAAAAACTCTTGTCAGAATCATAGAATCTTAGAGTTGAAATGGATTTCACAAATCTAGTTCAGTCCACATGTGATATTAGTGAGAAGTGGTCATAGCTGTTGAAGACACAAAGGAATAGAAAATTCATTACCTACTGAGGGAAGCAGGTCCAATTAAAATATCTCTAATCACTTATGCTTTTTCCTTATTTGGATCTATGTCTTCTTCTGTGCAATTTCTATCTACTGTTACCAATTCTCTTCTTTGGGGCCCAGAGCATCAAATCTGATTCCTTTCCCCCACAACATTTACTCCAGTACTTGAGATGCCTTAGCTACTCATCCAAGCTAAACATGCTCAGTTTTAAATTCTAACCTTGGCTAACTATCTGCTAAAAGTATTTAAACAGGGTTTGCTTTATAGATAGTCACTGGCAGTTTTTAATACCACTAGTATATTTATTATTAAATGTTTCTTTTTCTTTTGATTTATGGGTTTCATTGATCATGTTCTACTAAAACATAGGTACACAGGAAACATAATTAAAGATGTCATCAACATGGGCTCCTACAACTATCTTGGATTTGCAAAGAACACTGGGATGTGCAAAGAAGCAGCAGCTAAAGTCCTGGAGGAGTACGGAGCTGGAGTATGTAGCACTAGGCAAGAGATTGGTAAGCTTAGCCCTGGGGTTACATTTGCAAAACAGTAACTTAACTTTCATTCGTTAAGAAAGGGAATCAGAATTATGGCTGTAAATCTCACATAGTCAAAATATTAAAACTGAATATTTTACCATTTTAAATTTTAGTCATTGTTCATATCAAATCATTACAGGTAGCTTGAGATGATGGAAGGAGCATTAGATATGTAGTCAAAAGGCCTGAGTAATCATTCAACAGACATTTTCTAAGTGTCTGCTATGTACTGACTATGTACTATAAAGTAATATTATTATTCCGTTGTTTTTTTCCCCTTCATGACATTGGGTAAGTCCTTTAATGCCTCTAGAACTCATTTGCATTCTTTGTAAAATAAAGAAGATTGGACTAAATGATGTCTAACATCATAAGTCATATGAAATAAGCATCTTGACTATGGAATTTAGCAGACTTAGTTTTGATTTCTTTCTATTCTAAGTGTTCTTACTAAGTGATATTAACTAGTTGCTTGAAATATAAGAGAGCTCCATGAAGATAGAAAAGTTAGCTTCATATAAAGATGGACTTTTTAGAGACCAAATTTAGTTTTTTTATTTCAGAGACAGAATAAAAGAAATGTGTCTGCTCTTAAAGAATGTTATAGAATAGCTTTATCCTTCTTTGTTTTTAGAGCATCATTAAGCTTACATGAATGTTATAGAATAGCTTTATCCTTCTTTGTTTTTATAGCATCATTAAGCTTACAAAAATACAGATTTGAACTACAAAATTTACATTGATCTTACCATTATTGACTACTGCCACTTCCATAACTTTTCTCCTTTGTAACATTTAGTCGTTTGTGGCTCTTTTGGTTAATGGTACAAATTTTGATAACATCAATTTTGCATATTAAAGTATTTTGCTATGTTATATTGTACAGGTTCCTATTAGTCCTGTGACTTTCAGTTCATGGAAGTTGCAAAAGTATCTTCACAGTCATAACTGTGTAAACAAACATTCACCTAGAGAAAACACTCATTTCCTTCACTAAAGTAGATTCCAATGAAAAGCGAGCTAAGACAAAAGGTCAGACGTTCTATTTCCCTTGGACTTCAGATGGCCTTTGGGGGGGGGTGCCTTTAAGATCCTTGGATGTCCCGGCTAGCGCTATTACAACAGAAAGATCTTATAGTATGATGTTCAGCTCACAACTTTATTTGTCCTGATCAGGTGCATAAGGAGCATTATTTCATAGCTACATGTAGCAGAAATAATCTGACTTGGATTCAGACTAGAAGTGATGCTTAAATTTTGAAAGTTTGGGTTTTTGAATCTAGTGTTTATTCTGTATCTAGGAAACCTGGATAAGCATGAAGAGCTAGAGAAGTTAGTTGCCCGGTTTTTGGGAGTTGAAGCAGCCATGGCGTATGGAATGGGTTTTGCCACCAACTCAATGAATATCCCTGCTATTGTTGGCAAGGTAAGACAATAACTCGTTTGTTATAGACTGTGATCATTTCCCCCTTTGTTTTGCTGAAAAGGTAGGACAATACAGCATTGGTTATACATTTCAGTTTGGGCTGTGATTACCACATATACCAACCAAATTTACATACAGCAGTTGTCATGTTTCAGATAAGCACACACCACAGCAAATTTGGTCACACTCAGGAAATTTAGGACTCTTTATTACCTTGAGATTTCATTATCTTCCTCTTTCTTTTTAGCAGAAAAAGTTTATTTCAGTTCTTGTCATCTAACAAAAAATAATTTAAAGGGGACTTTTCATTTTATGATGAAGATTTTTGACAAAAGTCCTGTTCTGTTGTCTTCATCATTGCATTGAGATGCCCCTGGGCTTTGCTATGCAAGCAAACTCTAGCAAGTCAGGGTAATCTATATGTGTATGGACCTTTTGACAGAATTTATGTATATTGTGGTCATGTGTATTGTTTTCCTGGTTATCCCGCTAATTTCACTTTATGTCAGTTCGTATAAATCTTCATATGCTTCTCTGAATTCTTCCTAGTCATTTCTTACAGTTCTCTAGTGTATTTTAGTGCATTTGCTTTATTTCCAATGTTTGCTGCTATAAAAAGTGCTTCTGTTACTAGCTGTGTGACCCTGGGCAAGTCACTTAACCCCCATTGCTCCACAAAAAAACAAACAAAAAAGTGCTTCTGGGATTAACTACAAATTACTGGAAATGCTGAGACTGAGTTTCCTCATCTGCAGAATGAGGAGCTTGGAATTCATAATCTCTAAGTTTCCTCTCAACTTTAAAATCATATCATTGTAAGGAGAGGAATTCTAAGTAACTCAACATGTATTTTGATACTTTGTACTTCAGTTTAAAAAATATGGGCATAGGGAATGATAGTGAAGAACTGGGAAATATAGTTAAGTTCTCTTTTTGGAGGTGGATAGCATTTTTCATCATGAGTGCTGTAAAATCGTCGATCATTGTGTCGATCATGGATGTGAAATCTTTCACAATTGATTATCATTACAGTATTATGGTTTACAATATTCTGGTTCTGCTCCCCTCGCTTTGCATTGGCTTAAATATGTCTTTGCAGGTTTTCATCTCTTGTAGCATAATAGTACCTCATAGCAATCATATGCCATAACTTGGTCAGCTATTCCCTAATTGATGGCAATCCAGTTCTTTGCCACCACAAAAAAAATTGCTGTAATTATTTTTATATGTATGGGTCCTTTTCCTTTTACCTCTTTGGAATACACACCTAGTAGCAATATTACTTGGTCAGATAAATGGTATGCACAGTTTTATAGCCCTCCCTAATGGTTGTACCAGTTTCACAGCTCCACCAACAATACATCAGGGTACCTCTTTTCCCATATCCTCTTTAGATTTTGTCCTATTCCTTTTCTTTCATCTTAGCCTGGAGGGTGTGAAATGGTACCTTAGAGTTGTTTTAATTTGCATTTTTCTAGTTATTAGTGATTTAGAACTTTTGTGTGTGTGTGACTATTGATAGCTTTGATTTCTTTTGAAAACTGTTCATATCCTTTGATCATTTTTCAGTTGGAGAATGGCTAACAGTCTTCTTTCTAAGAGGAAAAATATACACAAGGAGAATGTCAGTTGACAGTATAATTTCATTTGCAAAACATCATGGAGGAGGAAGGTTGAAAACTGAGTGTTATTACCTCACAACAAGAACAAAAAATATTTCAGAAAATCAATCTTCAAATAGCTAAGCCAGACCATTCTGAAAGCATTTGCAGATAAAATCAGGATAGCAGAAATGAAATAAAACATTTTCTGGTATCTTTATATTGTTTTATTTTTATCAGTGATATATAAACACTGACAGTGACAGCTCAGTGCCCAGTGTAAAACATCAATGGCACTTAGAAATGAAGTAGAAAAGCATAACAGAACCTGACCAAATATATATGAAAAAAATCTGTGAATATGGCATAATTTTTGATGCTCAGGAATTGATTTTTCAAGCTATTTCAAAGGAGAAATCCTGAAGAAAAGGATATTTCCCTTGTTTATATCTTGCCATAGCATTCAGGTTGAGTTATTCTCCAGTTGATGGACAGCTTATTGCTTTCAATTCTTTGCTACCAGAAAAATTGCTGTTATGAGTATTTTGATGTATATTGTCTTCTCTCTCTGTCTATGTTTCTGTCTTTCTTGCTCTCTCTCTCTCTCTCTTCATCTCCCTCTCTCCCTCTCTTTCCCTCTACTTACTCCCTTCTCCTCCTCCCTCTCCCAAATTTCTTTCCACAATGGCTGGACTAATTCATAGCTTGATCAACAATATTTTTAGTGTGCCTGTTCTGATAACATTGATTGTTGTCATTTCTTGATTGTCTCTGCAAATGTATTAGCTATGAAGTAAAACCTCAGAGTTGTTTTGATTTCCATTTTTCTTATTAGTTATTTAGAACAATCTCGTATTAGATAAATTCCAAAGTAAGAAAAAAATTCAGGAATGTTCAGGAAAATTTCACTATTGTTAATCTATTTCTCTCTTATTTTGTTCTATTCTTAGCCTTTCTCTTCTCAACAGCAAAAATTATTTAAGAAAAGCTCAAGTATAAGGAATGACAAATTCTAAGTCTTAGAGTTCTGAAATATCTAGGATAATTTTTCATTATGTATTGTTTAGCTGAAAAATTGAGGTTGTATGGGATGGTAGAAGCACATTGGACTGGAAGGGAGAAGAATTGGATCCAGCCCCAATTTTTCCTCTAACATAGCTGACCTACGAACCTTCTTAGGTACCTTTTATCTGCAAAATGAAGGATTTGGATTAGATCTCCTTGATTGTCCCTTCCATTTCTACTTCCTATGTTTTTTGTGAAATTTTTTATTTTTAAATTCTTCTGAATTCCTACTTCCCTTTGTGAGAAAGCATTACTTTCCTGAACTTTGAAAAAATTTTCAGTACTTTCCAGAGCAGAGGATTGGTTTAATATCTATCTTATCCTGTCTCTGGAGAAATTATTTGTTTTTATCATCTAGCAAAAGTATTATTATACCAAATACATATCAAGCAATAAAATACATCACCAGGATTGTAAGGAATCAAGAGGCGTTATGGCCTATTAGAAACTGACTTTGGAGTCATTGAACCTGGAGTTTGAATCCCACTTTAGACACTAATTATGTGACTCTGAGTAAATCGTTTTAGCTCTGAGCGTCAGTTTCCTCATATGTAAAATGAGGCATTTAGATTAGACGACCTTTGAAGTTCTTTCCACCTCGAAATCTATAATCCTAATCGGGAGAGAGTAGGAAAACTGAAGGAGAGACCTGTTAGACAACATTTTTTCCTTCCTGGTCATGAAGACTGTATATTGTCATTATAGTTTTATGGTATTGTAAAAAAAAATCCAAGATAGGACTTTGGATATCTATTCCTAAGGTGAGGAAAGGGTGAATTCTACAAATGATTTGCTGTCTGAGACCATGAAGAAGTAGGTGGAATTATGGCTAGGTTGGAGAGCTTTGGTATGTTTATTGCTTCTATAGTTAAGGCCTGTCGGAAACTCGGAGTCCAAAAGGGGTACCCATTTTGATTTCAGAAGTAAAAGATATTTGCTTCTGAGCATCAGTGCCTAGTTTTCAGGGATATAAAACAGCAGGGCTATGTAGACAGGCTTGGTTTAAACTACAACACTAGTTAAAGGGAAACAATCTGGGCTTCACATAAAGAATGAGCCAGCTCAGTGACCACTAAGTGGATGCTGATAGAATGAGGTATGAACAGGATTCTAGAAAAAGAAGGCCCTACATAGACATACTGAAGAATGTGACTATATTTTCGAATTTCAACTGTCCTATCCTTCCTAAAATAAAAGTTTTATTCTGCCCCCCCTCCCCCCGCTTAATTCCTTAGTAACCTGTTTCTTTGACTTTGTGCCAGTTGAATTGAGGGTTCTTAAATTAGCTTCCTGGCACCAAGATCAGAGAGTCAAAGGAAGCGTTCACATTCCCTTAAGATGCTCTAGTGTAGTCTGGTAGTAGGATGAGAGGAAGAAACTCATTTCTAGAAAACTTTAAGGTTTACAAAATGCTTTCTCACAACAGTCCCATGAGGAATTTGTAAAGTGGTATAAAAATGCTTGTTATTAGAGAGCATAAAAATTATCTCCATCTTACAGATGAGGAAACAGGCCCAGATATAGAAAATGATTTGCCTGTAATCATTTTTCTTAAGTATCAGAGCTGGTTCTTGAACTCAGCTCTCTTCTAATTCCATATCTAGCATACTTTCCACTGTCCCATGCTGATGCCAGAAAGAAGAAACTGCCAGTGTGGGGTGGGATGGAGAGAAGGGATTTCATTTGTGGAAACTGTTCCTGGCCTGCCAGAGAGGATTTTATACTGATAAGAACCTAGGGAAGTTTTAACTTGAAACAAGTTTAGAAAATGAACTCAGACACCAGACATCACCTGGGAAAAAAGTAACAAAGCACTAAAGGGTGCACTTTGCAGAGCATGAGAAATGATTACTGGAAATAATTAGTCTAAAATTAGTCTTTAATAGAACTTCTAGTTGATTTTTCTGCTTAAGTTATGCTGAGGTGTGGTTAACTTTCCTGGCCAAACACCTGTTAGATAACTCACTGACCTTGCTTTTCTAGTAAAACGTGCCAAAAGAGTCACTTGTAAACATGAGTCTGCTTGATTCATATACCATAGATCTCATCTGTTGAAATCCAGCTAACCTTGTTTTAACTTTTTGCTGCATGAATAATCCTTTAGATATATGTGAACTGTTTCAAAGGTTATTGGATTTTTAGTCTGAAAAAGTACCCTTAATACTCTTTTGAGGGGAAAAAAAAAAAGCAAAATAAAGCAGTCAAAGGGAAGAATTAAATAATTTCATTGATGTTTTTGGGGGGCAGGGCAATGAGGGTTAAGTGACTTGCCCAGGGTCACACAGCTAGTAAATGTCAAGTGTCTGAGATCAGATTTGAACTCAGGTCCTTCTGAATCTAGGGCCGGTGCCTTATCCACTGCACCACTTAGCTGCCCCCAAATGATAGTTTTTTTTGTTTGTTTGGGGGAGGGGGAGGCAATTGGGGTTAAGTGACTTACCCAGGGTCACACAGCTAGCAAGATGTCAAGTGTCTGAGGCTAGATTTGAACTCAGGTCCTCCTGACTCCAGGGCTGGTGCTCTATCCACTTTGCCACCTAGCTGCGTGCCCTCTCCCCCCCCCTCCCCCCATTGAATTTAAAAGTATAAATATATGTCAGGAATGTATTGGGCCCCATAAGTGATCAGGTTCAAAACTATTCCCTTAACTTGCTTAATGGGATCAGAGGAATGTAGCCCCTCCTGAAGGGGGTGATCTGGTAGGTAGCCTTTTTTTCAGATAGGGTGGTTTTATTGGAGTTGCTAGTTACAACTCGGAGAGTTCACATTCGTTGAATCCTGTATTTAATCAATTCAGACTATCTGAGGAAGTACTGAAAGAATACTTCTGTGATGTGTCTGGACAGTTGGGATCCATTTGTAAGAGGGAGAAGAAGAAATTCTAATCATTGCATTAGTGAGATAGAACTTCACTGAACTTTTTTCTTTCAGGCTCATTTTGGCCAATAAATCAAACCCCCCAAGTTGAGCCATTGCCAGGAATGAAGACAATTACGTTCACTGAAAGAGACTTATATTTGACAGGAAAATCTGCTTTTGAGTACCGGTCTTACCTGTTGAAGATTGTTAGCAAGATTATTTTTAGTCCTAGGACAATAGGAAGGTGGAACATCAGAATCTGGGAGTGGTTAAATAAGTAGTAAAAAATCACACATTTTCCTGCTTCAGCAAAAACAAGTATCTTTGTGCTGGATGGAGCTCTGTGCTAAATTTTAGGAGTAAGGCTAAAACTTTGGCTTTACTACTCATTTCTAACATTGAGGAAGGGCAAAAGTTAGATTGTGTGAGGGAGAACAGCGTCTCCCTTGGTCCCAATTCTTCTTCCCCCACTCAAAAAATAAACATATACAAAAACCTCAGAACAGACAACTCAGAGCCCTATGAAATTGGACAGGTTTCAGATAGAGATTTTCAAAAAATTATTCTTATACTTCACTGCATTTTTACTAATGCCAACTGAAGTCTCAACATGACATAGAGGTGGGCCTGCTAAGACTAAGCACTAAAGACTTTAACTGTGAACCTACAACATATTGTCATCCAAGTCCTAACCTGGAGAAGCAATTGACTACAACCTTCTCCTAAGGCATGTGACTTGCATCAATTTGAGGTATTGTTTGTTTGTGTTTTTTTTAGTGAGGCAACTGGGGTTAAGTGACTTACCCAGGGTCACACAGCTAGTAAGTGTTAAGTGTCTGAGGCTGGATTTGAACTCAGGTCCTCCTGACTCCAGGGCTGGTGCTCTATCCACTGCGCCACCTAGCTGCCCCAATTTGAGGTATTGTTGAACTGATGATAAGTGCTTTGAGGTATGTTAGTCATACATATGACAGTTTAGTAGGCCTGGGTTCTTGGAATGAGAGAATAAGTTGGAAAGGTTAAGATTTTTTTTAATTGACCTCTAAGGTAGATCCCTTATCAAGTTGAGTATGGAGAAAGTATGATTTATTTGCTTTCATGCTGAATTATTTTTCCCCCTCAAATTTTCTGACTTTGCTTTTGTGTTAGTTCTGCTTAACAGGATATTACATTTTTAATGGTTTTAATTTTTTGTGATTTGTGTAACCTGTTTTTCCTCCCCAACTTTTTCTTTCCACTGACTATTCTATACAGGGCTGCCTCATATTGAGTGATGAACTGAACCATGCATCTCTAGTTCTTGGAGCAAGGTTATCTGGAGCAACCATTAGAATCTTCAAACACAATAGTGAGTGGTTTCATTTTTTTCTGGTTAGTCTTAGTTATTTAATGCTTCTTGATCAGTGGCTAACATAGGCTAGGAATCCCATTGTGTATACCAAACATTATACTTGTATTGGAAAATATAGAGGAAATAGCAGAATTTAAAGCTGTTTTTATTCTTTTAGCAATTATTATCTTCTCAGCTGGATTATGGGGGAAAACTGAAGGAGGGGTTTTTCTCCTAAAGTAATTATTCCCTTATATTCTTGCTCCCCTTTGTTGTTCAGTTAGCTTTCTTACTGCAAGAATGGCAAAATTTCTACATATAAACCATTTTCTTGGAAATATTTTTTCCCTTTGAAATCTAAAATAAACTTCCTAAATTTTTCTTCTTCCCTTGTGAATATAAACATGAAAAACCAAAATAATTAGCACATTTTCATATGGTTCCTTCTAGCTTTCCATACTTTCTTGACTATAACAGAAACTTTGGTCTCTACTCCAGAAAGCAGACTTTTGGGAATCTTTTTGAATGTCTAGTTTAGTTATCATTTAACTTGTTTAGTAATGCATAACTTGAGATTTAAACATACATATTATGCTGCTTTATTGTTTCTAATGCAATGTTTCTAACATCTACCATCTTTCCATGTACCATTCTTTGTGAAAATAGCAAAGTAATGTTTTCCCCTATATATCTGTATTGTTTTTATACCTGTATTTTTAAAAAGCTCTTTATGACAGGGATGTGTATTTTATGCTGCACAGTTGTTGTTTTTTCTAGTTTATCTTGATGTATATCAGACTCAGCATAAGTATGCAACTTGTGATACTTAGAACTTTTAAACTAAATAGATCTAACATGATAACTTCATTCTGCTTAGGAAAACTACAGCAATGGAAATGGCAGTTAAGTTATTTCTCATGTTAGTAAGCCCCTCTAAGGGACAGATAGAAAAGGAAGAGCTCAAGATGTTAGAGTTCGTGGGATATAATCCAGATATAATTAAGCCCAATTGAAATTCCTAGCCCAGGTGTAGTATAGAGGGTGCTTTTTATTTCCCAAACTAAGATAATTCTTTTCTCCAAATAAATATTATTCCCCTAACAATTTTTTAAGAATCATTATGGCTAGTTACCTTAAGGGTCAAAACTCTGTGCTCAATCCTTCATGGGAATGTTAGATTTTGTTCCTGTTCCATGATGAAACCTATCCCAGGCTACCTATTTTACAAGTCAGTGCTTGTGTACAGGAAAGAAAGGGTGAGTGAGTGGGTGATACAACTATCACCATTATTGAGAAAAGTGAATCATGCTTATGGTAAATTATCATTGTCTAAGAAACTAAGGTGTAATATATTTTTACAAAGTATATGAAAGAGATATAGTCTCTGCCCTTTAAAAAGCTTACGGTTGGGCTAGGTGGCGGCACTGACCCTGGATTCAGGAGGACCTGAGTTCAAATCCGGCCTCAGACACTTGACACTTACTAGCTGTGTGACCCTGGGGAAGTCACTTAACCCCAATTGCCTCACCAAAAAAAAAAAAAGCTTACAGTTGGGGCAGCTAGGTGGCGCAGTGGATAAAGTACCAGCCCTAGATTAAGGAGGACCTGAGTTCAAATCCGAATTCAGATACTTACTAGCTGTGTGACCCTGGGCTAGTCACTTAACCCTCATTGCCCTATCTAAAAAGAAAATAGTAAAAAGTTTACATTCTATGACTCGTCTGAATAACCAGAAAAAATGTGAACTATGAAGAATTCCTAAAGGTTGAAAACCACTGGGATCTTCTTCCATTATTAGAGAACATACAGACTCTTCCATGGAAGTATTGTATGTGTGAACTATATTTGAAGAATTTAGCAAACTCTAATGCTTTGGTGGCTTTTAGTTAAACTTAATTGTTTAATTTATTGTTGAATATTTATTAAATAGTTTGTGGGCTTTACTATATCCCTGACACTTTGTGACATAGTTACATGTTTGATTTTTTAAAATCCATATTAATAACTCTACATAATTGATCAAATCATATATTTAGCTATCCCAATTGATTGCTAAGATGACTGAAAATAGGGTATCAATGATGGTACATTCTGGCAGAATCAGGGCAGAATGAGGAAAAACAGCAGACTAGCAGAGTGGACTTAAATTCAACAGAAAGAAAAATTTCCTAGTAATTAGAGCTATACTGAATTGGTGTGGATTGCCTTGGGAAGGAGTGGGTGCTTCAACAAAGGCATAGTAGATATTGTACAGATATCATTCCAACTAAGTGGCCTCCAAGATCCCATGATTCTGGTATCTTTTCAGTTGCATACAAAGATGACACTACTAGCCCACTATCAGCATTAGGACACATGTTTTATTGGTGTGGGGTTAGTGTGTGGGTATATAGGTGTGTTAATCCCCCCAATTGGAATAGTGTACCTGCATTGATCTAGCCAATGTCTGGATCAGACTTTCTTATGCATCCATTTGTGGGATGGCTGACTGAGGTTTCAGAAGTAGCCTTTGGGTATATAACAGAGCAAAACGCTTAAAAGAAATTAAATCAGAAACTTTAGCCTAGTTTGACCAGTTTCTGCTATTTAGAAGCTTATATTCTCAAAACCAAGCCTGAGTTAGCTCTAACCAATGTTAGTCATATTAATTGGGTCAATTAGGTCATATTAAGTTAAGCCAGGACCTCAATAATCTCTGATGACATTCCAGATAAAAAACCTTAATTCAAGCTGACCACCTTTCCTCAACATTGTAATAATATTCCATTTCTGGCACCTTTCTTGAATTAAAAATTTTATATATTCTTGGAATGAATGAAGGAGAAGAAAATTTGGTGTGGAGTGTTATGTTTTTTTTTTCTTTGCTCTAGATATGCAAAGCCTTGAGAAGCTATTAAAAGATGCCATTGTGTATGGACAGCCTCGAACACGAAGGCCCTGGAAGAAAATCCTCATCCTTGTGGAGGGAATATACAGGTAATCTTGCAGCCCTTCATCTTAATGATGTTGTTCCATAAAATCATAGACTCATGATAATAGCAATAACAGTGATCATTTTGCATACTGCTTTTAGATTTATAAAGTCCTTTACCTAATTATTTTTAAATGGTCATCTCAACCATTTGAGGTAAGTACTATAATTTAAAAAATTTTAAGCTGACCTTAGGTATCCTCTCATTTTATAGGTAGGGAAACTGAGCCTCAAATTGTGGAAGCTGTTTGCCTAAAGTTATACTAATACTTAGTGGCACAGCTAGGAGCATTAACTCTTGTTGTCATTCTGACTTCATTGCTCTTTTTATTACACCACACTTTCTTTATCTCTCTTCTTTTTAGATCTAATTTTACTTATGTAGTGTAAAATCTTGTGTCAGATGTTTATTTCCTGTGAACATACTCCTCTTCCCACACACAGTTTATTTACTATTTTTCTTTATTTCCATCAAAAAAAAATATTTAAGTTTTTAAATCTATTGTTGACTCAAATATAAGCTTGAGGAAAATCTGTTCTGACCTTTTTCCTTCCAAGATAGGTTAACTTTTGTTGTTGACTGCTTATGAAAGATAAAATTTCTTTCCCTTGAAGTCTGCAGAAACATGGTATCCAAGAAATCAATGATATTGTAATATGACATCTAAATCTATGCTTAATATCATTGTCATGAACTGTACTTGGAAGCTATGATTGAATCCCTGCGTTAGTAAAGATTGGATTGTTAGAGATGTTTGCATTAAAGTAGGCATTGAGGCTTCTTAGATACTTTAAAAAACCATGATAGTTGCAAAAAGAGTAACCATTTCATCCTGGAACCAAGACAAGTTTCAGTGTTTTTGCTGCTGTATATACAACAGTCAGACTTTGTTCAAACACCAATAAAGTTAGCAAACAGGAGCCAAAATATTAGCTTCCAGTTAAAATCTATGTATCCTGTTATCCTGTTTTGCCAGCATGGAAGGGTCAATTGTTCGCCTCCCTGAAGTGATTGCCCTTAAGAAGAAATACAAATCTTACCTGTATCTAGATGAAGCCCACAGCATTGGGGCCCTGGGCCCAACAGGTCGGGGTGTAGTAGAATACTTTGGTCTGAATCCCGAGGACGTGGATGTTATGATGGGGACATTCACAAAGAGCTTTGGAGCTGCTGGAGGATACATTGGAGGCAGGAAGGTAAATGTGGGTTAAGAAACGGGGAGCATGCTTGAAGCTAAAGACAACGTGTGTTGAGCAGTTGAGTGACATGTTGGTAGGCTCTTGAGTAGCAGTGCTGTGGGTATAAATGTGTTTCCTACTCGGATTTGCAGTACCAGTGAGCTTCACACTTTGGTTGTATGGTGAGTAACTTTAATACATCTTTGCTGAACTCAAAGTGCCTTCTGTTCTTTGTTTTTCTTTCTTATAGCTTCTTCCCAAACTAAATGCTGGTCTGAGGTACAGAGTGCACTGTTGTGTGAGAGAACACCCAGTAGTTCTTCCTGTTTACAATGGACTTCTATTTGGTTGGAGTTGTGCTAGTGATCCTGATGCAGAGGATTTTAGAGAGACTAATTGGGAATGAAATTATTTTGCTAGCTTTGGGCTTCCAGATGATTTGAGTTTCTCACTGGATGTTAAGTATTAACAGCAGGAATTTGGAAAAATCTGGTATTTTCCTGATTTTGCCAGAATCAGTCTTTAAGTGACAACCTGCTGGTGGTATCTCATAATAAGCATATAAGGTCTGGTTAGGTTCATTTATTTAGGTTTTGCTGTAGTCCTCTCTGAAGAGGGTCATCTTTGGGAAACTGATCAATGTTCTTGAATGTTATGCTTGCTGACCAGAAAGCTACAATAGTGATGACCTGAAGAACAAGCATGTGCTTCATTATTGCTTCCCACAATCCAAGATAGAGTGAAATTGGATTCTTATGCAGTTGAACTTTAGAATGAGTGCATGTGCCTTTTTATTTGGTTCTCCTCTCATAAGTGTACACATATGCATGCACCCTTTTTCTAGCATACACATTTTCTTTTGGAAGGATTTTTATTCAGTGGCTTTAGCTGAATTTTTTGCTGATTATATTTAGGTAGTTTCCTTTTTTAAAATAATTTTTGTTGCACTTCATTCACCTGTGGATCTTCTTCAGAGATTTGTTCAGGTTTATAAAATGTTGAGTTTGAGATATTGACAATATCTTATTTTGTATACTGTTTAGGAGTTTTAAATGATTAGTTTGTGGAGCTCATGTAAGATGTAAGTAGTAGCTTTGTTAGAATAGGAAGAATTGAACAGTGTACAGAAAGAGTGATCCCAAACAGTTTCCTGGGAAAGCCAGCCTAGTATCTTTAAGAATATGAGATGGCATTTTCTGCCCAATTTGGACTTTGGAGCTCATATCCTTCCGTGTTAGGACATAGGAAATAAAATTCAACAAACACCTAACATGCAGAATTAAGTGCAATAAATATTTATTAAGCACTTGCTATGTATTAAGGACTGGGAATAAAAACAAGACTAAAAATGAAGCTGGTCCTGCTCTTGGGAGCTATTTATTCTACTGAATTGGGGGTGGGGTGGGGACGGGACAATGGATGCCATATACTTTCCAATATTTATTTTTGGGATTTTGGGGTCAAATCTTCTTGAACTCTAATGGCAGTAGCTTTACTTGTCAGCCTAACTTGTTGGTTTAAAAGATCAGAATCGGTGACAGTGAAGCAAAACACCTGTACTAGGTGCCAGTAGGATAGTTTTTTCATTGTTAAAGCTTTTAAAGCCAAGAGATGCATCTAATTGTGTGTTTTTGCTGATTTCCTCAGGAACTGATAGACTACCTCCGAACACATTCTCATAGTGCGGTATATGCCACATCGTTGTCACCACCTGTTGTGGAACAAATCATCACCTCCATGAAATGCATTATGGGTGAAGATGGCACAAACCTTGGTAAGTAGACTCTTAGCTTGGGACCTATAATTATAGGGCATCTGTACTTTGCTGCCCTTCTTTCTGAACATGTATTTTTCAGGACAGCCTCTCACAGAACTCATTTTTGTAATCCTCAAGTGAGCTAATTGCAGAATCACTGTGTTCAAGGGTCTTATTCTCTAGATCTAAATAATTTAGCAGATGAGCCCTTTCAGGTAACAGTTGGGCTGGCTTGCTTCCCATTAAGTTTGTTTATAGCCATATTAATGACTGCAGTTGTGTGTTTGGTGATATATTTAGGTACTATGGAAGAGCTACTACTTCTTTGATTCAGTATCTTAGGCTTTCTTATTTCATATAAATAGTAAAGGATAATTCAACCTTTGGCTACAATTATTCTCAGCTCTAATGGGTCTTTTTAATGTCTTAGACCAGATAATGAAAGATATTGTTTATACTGTTTGGTATAATTGTTGATCACTAGGGGGCAGTATTGACTATGTAATGCTTAGGGTCTTGGTTAAAAGTAAATGATCCTGTAGTTTTGGAATGTTAACTCCATATAGCAGGTTAGACCTGTATTCATTTTTGAAACAATTTTGGTTCTAGTGAAAGTTGACAGATCCAAAGGTTTCTGAAGTTGCAAAGAGGCAAACTTAGGCTAGGTATCAGGAAAAACTTGCTAACAATCCAAGCTATCAAAAGTGGAATGAGCTGCCTTTAAAGAAGTGAGTTCTCTCATCTTGGAGTTCTTCCGTCACAGGATGGCTGTGACCACTTGACAAATGTCATATGAGAAATTTCTTTAGGGAAAGAATTGGACTAGATGCTTCTGAGGTCTTTTTCAGCTTTCAAATTCTATGATTATATGCAGGCTGTCCACAAGGTGGAATTCATTTTGTATGACAAGGGTGAGATAATTGTGACCTAGATGCTAAACATGGCTTTAAGTAGATTCTTTTGATCACATTTGAAAAGTCTGAAAACATTAACAGAGGGTAGTAGAAAGAGTGTTGGACTTGGAATAAGGAAGATCTGGGTCCAAATATAGCTTCCAGTCCTTACCTGTGAGATGTTGGGCAATTAATTCACATGGATTCTCTGAGCCTCAATTTCCTCATCTGTAAAACTGGGACAAAAATAATAGCTACAGTTACTACCTCCCAGTATTAAACAAGAAGTTGAGCGTCAATTGCTTTGCAAAGCTGAAAGTGCTATTTAAGTATCAATTATTATCATGTCTCAGTTGACTTACCTCTCCACAGCTTTCGATTCTAATTCCTTAAAATAGAATTGTACATTGTTTTGAATTTGTCTGAGAATGGGAAAGTCCTTATAAGTTCATGTTTGTTCAGTTGAAATGGCAAAGAGGGCACTAACAGTTTTATCCCTCCTAATTCATTCAATTATACAATGTATTACTTAAAGTTGTAGCATTCCTGTGAACAATATACATTTTATGTTAGTAAGAATTAAATTGTACTTCCAAAACCTCTTTTACTTTTGTTTTTATTTGTTGTCCATACCATTCATATCTCTTATTAAATTGGGTCTTTCAGGCATTTAAGACATGTCATAGGGAACACTAACACAATATGCAGGCTCACATGTATAAAAATAAGTCCCAGTTTGCTATCTTAGTTAATCATTTGTTCCTTATCTCTCATAATATAGATCTTTATAAAGAATCGGTTGGGGTAAATTAAATCTTTTGTTTAATAAGGGAGTGATGTGCTCGTGGAGAGGACAAAGAATATAGTGGCGGGACATAGGATTGTGGTAGTAGGGGTCTGGTAAATAATGATGAAAAACTAATTCCAAAGAAATTTTGAGACATTCTTGAGAACATACATCATCACATTTTTGTTTTTGTACACCTAGAGCCTAGCACAATATGTTGCATATAATAGATATTTAATAGATGTTTGTTGAATTTTATTCATCCTGACAAATTTATATTAGCCTCACATATATTCATCAATTCTTTTGTTTGTCCCAATCATTCTTATCTCTAGCTGCTCAATAAAATGAAGGAACATAGTTCAAACAAAGCTCTTGCTCATCTGGTCATGGCAGGTAGATTCACAAAGTTTCTCCACAGAAATTTCCATGAAAATTAACTCAAAGGAAAGAACAGGAAATTATATTAAGTTACTTACTCTTAACTTTAGATCTTAGGCCTATGAAATAATGTTTATTTCATGATTTTGTTAAAAGAGCATCTTTCTACCTTCCTAATAAGAAGGAAGAAATGTGATCAGTGCTGGGACATTTAAGTGAATTTACAAGTAGATGATGTCATCTGCTAATATTGGAGGGGGAGGGACACGTAGGTCCCTAGGATATCAGTATCTTGACCCTTTTTTATGATGAAAGATTAGAGTTGCATATTAAATTTTACTCCAAACAATATTTTTAGGGATTGTTGTAAGGAAAAGGAACCCACAGTTCAGACAGTAAGCAGTGTAATATAGTTTGAGCAAGGTGACAGATAAGAATGATCAAACACAGCATCCCTAATATCTGTTGTCATCTTATGATCCTTAGATAAAGAGTAGTTAGTGGGGCAGCTAGGTGGCACAGTGTAGAGCACTGGCCCTGAAGTCAGGAGGACCTGAGTTCAAATCCAGCCTCGGACACTTAACACTTACTAGCTGTGTGATCCTAAGCAAGTCACTTAACCCCAATTGCCTCACCAAAAAAAAAAAAAAAGTTAAAAAAAAAAAAGAGTAGTTAGTGAGCCTTCTTTTCGGTTGATAACTTTTAGGAACAGTATCAAACATGTCCAGCAGCAAGGCACAGGTATTTAAAATATGACTTGCTTAATTTTGGTTTGCATGCAATTTATTCTTTTAGGTTGAACTGTTATGATTTTTTTTAAGGTACCAATATTTTTTCATATATGTGCGTGCACTTATGATTTTTCTTTGACGCTACCTATTTTTTAAACATTTTATCTCAGGCACATATATGCTTCTTAGATCCATGATTAAGACATTTTAAACTTACTTAGATCTTTCAAAGCTATTTGAAAATTATTGGGATTGCTTATCAATTGCCCTAATAATATTATTCTTTTTAGTTTAAGCTAACCAGTATTTAAAATCCCAAGGTTTATATTGTCCAATACAACTTATTTACAAAATTTGAAATCTTTTTAATACTTCCTGTTAAGGAAGACAAATACATCCTTGCTTAACAGAGGGAGAAGAAATACTATAAAAAGAAAGTTACTTTAGATTACATGTTGGTTTAAGGAAATCTTAGGAACAATATCTAGATCCCCTATTCCTTATTCCATCAGTTTGAACTCTTAAGTTAATCTCCTTGCCTCATTTTTTGTTCATTGTTATTTTAAATAAAAAGATAAATAATGAAAATGGCCATAGAGTCATTTCAAGATATGGCTTTTTATAGGGTACCCTGTGTTATGATATTCTGTATGATTACTAAAGCTTGTATAGTATACTATAAACTGATTGTTTGCAATAAGTATTCCTTCCCCTGAGACCATTCCAGAAGTCTGTCTCTAACCAAAACAAACAATATAAAAAGATGGCATGATTTTGTGTACTGGACTGATCATTTATAGAGGAGGCTTGAGGAATTGGTGAAGGAAATTATTAGGGGTGTTTTATGATTATGTCACATCATTGAGCAAACCCTTTCTTTTACTTCTCAATTTTGTTACTCCCACCCAGCAGTTAGGAATTGAGCAATAGAATTGTAGGAAGAATGAATAAATGGAAATAACTGCTGTTGAGAAAATGCATATTACCTACTCTATACCTAATATGTTCTTACCAGTATGTTGATTGTTGAGAACCCTGAACCAAAAGAATGCATACTGCTCTGATTGCATCGGTGGGTAGTATAAAGAAGAATTTTTTACTTTTCTGATCTACTTAACTCAATCCACTAAGTAATTATTCAGGATCTACTATGTACCAGACACTGTGCTAAATACTGAGGATACAAAAAGAGGCAAAAGACAGTTCCTGCTCTCAGGGAGACAATCTTTGGCTATATTTGCATTGCCAGAATATCTATTTTTAGTCATAGTAATAAAAGTTCAGTGAAATTTTTGGACTTATTTGCTTTAGTCTAACAAGTTGAATCTTATTTAAAGAATACATTAGTTATATAGTTGAAAGAGAAAACTATAGGGACCCATAAAGCTTCTGTTATTGGAAAAAATAACACTTATTATTACGGGTCTCTTACATATTTGATGCTCAGAAGGTTAGAAACACCATCTTTCCTAAGCTAACTCTCCTTTTCATCTTATAAGCACATTAGATATTATTTGTGTATTTGCCTTATTCAATTAAGAACATAATTTTCAAGTGATGCTGCACTGGCCATTGTACATTTTGGAAATTTCATTCTTAAAATTTTGGGTATGTGTCTAGAAAAGAAGTGATCAAAGCATGGGGAAAGTTCCTAATTATAGGTCACTAAATATTTGAGAAAAAGACAGTTGAACCCGATTCAGAAATTGAAGAAGCCATAAGTGAACTAACAAAGAAGAGGGGACCCTTGGTCTCCAGGGATTTAAAATAAAGTACATCAAATACATAAGGAATAATTAATACCAATTTTACAAAAATCATTCTCAACAAGTAAGGGGGAAAGCACTGTACCAAAATCCTTTTATAAGACCAATGGTGCTGATACCCAAAGAAATGAGGAATAAAGCAAATAGGAAATTATTGACCAATTCTACTAATGAATATTGAGTCAAAGATTATCAATAAAATCTTATATGGAACATTTTTTTTTGTTTGTTTTGTTTTTTGGTAAGGTAATTGGGGTTAAGTGACTTGCCCAGGGTCACACAGCTAGTAAGTGTTAAGTGTCTGAGGCTGGATTTGAACTCAGGTACTCCTGAATACAGGGCCGGTGCTTTATCCACTGCGCCACCTAGCTGCCCCAATAAAATCTTAATAAAAAGGCTACTGTAACACACAAAAATTTGCTATTGCCAAGTTGAATTTATAATTGTTGTTTAATTCTTTTGTGTTTTCTTGGCAAAGATACTAGAATGACTTGTCATTTCCTTCTCCGGCTCATTTTACAGTCGAGGAAACTGAGCCAAAAAGGGTTAAGTGACCTGCCCAGGATCACACAGCTAGTAATTGTCTGAGGCCACATTTGAACTCAGGAAGATGAGTCTTTCTGACTTCAGGCCCAGCGCTCTTGTCCACTGCTCCACCTAGCTGCCCCAGAAGTTATGAATTTATAATCAAAATACAGAAATTGTTCAACATTAGGAAAATAATTAGCAGAATTAATCATATATGCCACCTGATGATCAATAGATAGAAAAATTATTTGAATAAAAGAGCAATTATTTATATTAAACATCCTAAAAAAACATCAAAAGTTTAATGCTTTATACAGTATTCCACACTTAATAGTCTTCCCCTTCTGCAAAGATGGGATGAAAGTACAGACTCATATCTCATTTTTGCTAACAAGCTTGGACATTATAATTATACATCATTAAGTTGCTATTTTTGATTGTTTTCATTTATTTTGTTCTAAAACTATATTGTTATGTTATTTAGTTGGAAACTAATCATTATAGACCCTCCAGTAAGGTGACAGGATACAAAATCAATCTTATCAAAATCATCAGTATTTGTTGTACTTCTTGTTGCATAAATTGTTTTCCTGGTTCTACTTGCTTCCCTTCATATGTCTTCTCCAGCTTCTCTGATCTTTTTCTATTCCTCACTTTTTTTTTTAAACAGTGCAAAAATAGTCCATTGTATTAATTTGTTTAACCTTTTCTGAATCTGAGTATCTACTTTGGTATATATAAGACCTCTTTTTCTGGATTTGACCTTCTGGGGTAAATGTATAGCAGAAGAATTTCTGAATCAAAGGCTTTGGACATTTTAATTATTCTAATTTTTTAAATTAAAAAAAATTTTTTTTAGTGAGGCAGTTGGGGTTAAGTGACTTGCCCAGAGTCACACAGCTAGTAAGTGTTAAGTGTCTGAGGCTGGATTTGAACTCAGGTACTCCTGACTCCAGGGCCAGTGCTCTATCCACTGTGCCACCTAGCTTCCCTAATTATTTTTTAAAACCATAATTACAAGTTGCTTTCCAGAATGGTTTGCCCAGTTCCTAACTTTACCAGTAGTGTGTTATTGTGCCTGTGGAAGTGTCCTTTTAAGCAATCAAAAATAGTTGACAGACACTAAAAACTAGCATTATTTGCCTTAGAGAAATCTTAGGTCCTTTCTTCAGCAATAATGGGGGTGAAACAAGGACCTTCTATCAGCTGTTACTTTACATAATACTAGAAATGCTAGCTATAACAATCAACAAAACTGAGAAATTTAAATGTATAAACATAGACAAGAGGAAGCTGAATTATTCCTATTTGAAGATGACATGTAGAAAACCTAAAGAATTAGGAACAAATTAATCAAGATAGTACCTCCAGTAATGTGACAGGGTACAAAAGAAATCTATAGAAATGACTAATATTGCTATACAGTATTAATAAATCCCAGGAGAAAAGTAATAGAAAATTAAATTTTAAAGTAATTTCCAAAAAGGCATAAAGTTTTTAGAAGTTAACCTACTAAGATTAACTAGGAATTTATATAAATATACTTACTTATGAATTTTTAAAACAGAAATCAAAGAAGATTTAAATACTTGGCCGGAGGAGGGGTGGTATTCTTTGTGGTATGATAGAGCCTAAAGTGATTTATAGCTTTGGTGCTATACTAATCATAAGGGGTTTTTGTTTGTTGTTGTTGTTGTTTTTTTAAATAGAACTAGAAAAGTTAAAACAATTTATTTGTAGGAATAAAAGTTTTAGGATCTCAAGGGAGTTGAAAATTTTAAGTAGGAGTGAAGAGAGCCTAGTATCCCCAGACCTCAAACTCTATTAGAAAGTTACAATTATCCATAATATACTTTCTGCTGTGTTCATAGCATCATAGATTTAAAGCTAGAAGGGACCTTAGAGATAAGATAGTCCAAGTCCCTCATTTCACAGAAAAGAAAACAGGCTCAGAGAGCTGAAGGAATCAGCCATAGCAAAGGGCTCAAGTGCTCTACCTCCAAATCCAGCCTGGATCCCTCTGTTCTCTCTGCTTCTTCATATCTGCTACCTTAGCTCTAACACATCTTCCTCATGTCCTCTATCTTAGTCGCTCGTCTTTTCAACCTCTTCAGTTGCTTTTTGTTGTAGTCCTGGTACTGTTTTGGGGAGAGGAAAATGTCATTAAAAAGAGAAGAACATAGTGAAATGTATTCATTATTGTAAGGGAGGTTGATCATTTCTTAGTACATTCTGATCTTACAAGGGAAGACTAGAAGTGTTGAAACTAAAGGAGATGTAGCAGTTTTATCTCTAAAACAGGTCACAATGTAAATTCTCGTTTTTAAAAAAATTTCCCTGTAAATCAGTGGTCAAATATATGAATGGAAAATTTTCAAATTAAGAAATCCAAACTCTCAATAACCATAGTAAAAGTGCTCTCAATAACTAGTTATTAGAGAAATGCAAATCAAAGCCCTTTTAGGGTTCTGCCTTACCCATTAGATTGGTGGAGATGACAAAAGAGGAAAATGACAAATGTTTGAGGGGCTGTAGGAAAACAGGCAACAACGGATACACTGTTGGTAGAGATGTAAAGAGGTGCAGCTATTCTGGAAAGCAATTTGAAACTGCACTTC